>NC_053023.1:142412012-142762211 GCF_003073215.2 Triticum urartu
ACAATATAACCATAAAATAAAGCATTCTTTTCATGATCTACAAGCATAGAATTTTTATTACTCTCCACATAAGCAAATTTCTTCTCATGAATAGTAGTGGGAGAAAACTCAACAAAATAACTATCATGTGAGGCATAATCCAATTGAAAGTTAAAATAATGATGACAAGTTTCATGGATATCATTATTCTTTAAAGCATACATGTCATCACAATAATCATCATAGATAGCAACTTTGTTCTCATAATCAATTGGAACCTCTTCCGAAATAGTGGATTCATCACTAAATAAAGTCATGACCTCTCCAAATATACTTTCATAATTATCGCAATAAGATTAAACACCCTCCAAAATAGTGGGATCATTACTTCCTAAAGTTGACACTCTTCCAAACCCACTTTCATCAATATAATCATCATAAATAGGAGGCATTCTATCATCATAATAAATTTGCTCATCGAAACTTGGGGGACAAAAGATATCATCTTCATCAAACATAGCATCCCCAAGCTTATGGCTTTGCATATAATCAACATCATGAATATTGAAAGAATTCATACTAACAACATTGCAATCATGCTCATCATCCAAAGATTTAGTGCCAAACATTTAATACATTCTTATTCTAACACTTTGGCACAATTATCGGAATCCATATTTTCACGGAAGATATTAAAAATATGAAGCATATGAGGAACCCACAATTCCATTTTTTTGTAGTTCTCTTTTATACACTAAACTAGTGATAAAACAAGAAACTAAAATATTTGATTGCAAGATCTAAAGATATACCTTCAAGCGCTAACCTCCCCGGCAACGGCGCCAGAAAAGAGCTTGATGTCTACTACACAACCTTCTTCTTGTAGACGTTGTTGGGCCTCCAAGTGCAGAGGTTTGTAGGGCAGAAGCAAATTTCCCTCATGTGGATGACCTAAGGTTTATCAATCCATGGGAGGTGTAGGATGAAGATGGTCTCTCTCAAACAAGCCTGCAACCAAATAGCAAAGAGTCTCTTATGTCCCCAACACACCCAATACAATGGTAAATTGTATAGGTGCACTAGTTCGGCGAAGAGATGGTGATACAAGTGCAATATGGATGGTAGATATAGATTTTTGTAATCTGAAAATATAAAAACAACAAGGTAACTAATGATAAAAGTGAGCACAAACGGTATTGCAATGCTTCGAAACAAGGCCTAGGGTTCATACATTCACTAGTGCAAGTTCTCTCAACAAGGATAACATAATTGTATCATATAACAATCCATCAACATGCAACAAAGAGTCACTCCAAAGTCACTAATAGTGGAGAACAAATTAAGAGATTATTGTAGGGTATGAAACCACCTCAAAGTTATTCCTTCTGATCGATCTATTCAAGAGTCCGTAGTAAAATAACATGAAGCTATTCTTTCTGTTCGATCTATCCTAGAGTTCTTACTAGAATAACACGTTAAGAGACAAATCAACCAAAACCCTAATGTCACCTAGATACTCCAATGTCACCTCAAGTATCCGTGGGTATGATTATACGATATGCATCACACAATCTTAGATTCATCTATTCAACTAACACAAAGAACTTCAAAGAGTGCCCCAAAGTTTCTACCGGAGAGTCAAGACGAAAACGTGTGCCAATCCCTATGCATAAGTTCACAAGGTCACGGAACTCGCAAGTTGATCACCAAAACATACATCAAGTGGATCACGTGAATATCCCATTGTCACCACAGATAAGCACATGTAAGACATACATCAAGTGTTCTCAAATCCTTAAAGACTCAATCCGATTAGATAACTTCAAAGGGAAAGCTCAATCCATTACAAGAGAATAGAGGGGGAGAGACATCGTAAGATCCAAGTATAATAGCAAAGCTCGTGATACTTCAAGATCGCGCCGAATCAAGAACACGAGAGAGAGAGATCAAACACATAGCTACTGGTACATACCCTCAGCCTCGAGGGTGAACTACTCCCTCCTCATCATGGAGAGCGTCGAGATGACGAAGATTGCCACCGGTGATGGATCCCCCTCCGGCAGGGTGCTGGAACGGGGTCCTGATTGGTTTTTGGTGGCTACAGAGGCTTGCAGCGACAGAACTCCTATCAAGGTTATTTTCTAGAGGTTTCTGTATTTATAGCAATTTTTGGCGTCAGGAACAAGTCTGGGGGTCCCCGAGTCGTCCACGAGATAGGACGGCGCGCCCGGGGGGTAGGGCACGTCGCACCCTCGTGGACGGCCCGAGACTCTTCTGGCCCAACTCTTTTACTCCGAGGGCTTCTTTTGGTCCATAAAAAATTGTCAAAAATTGGCACGTCCATTGGACTCCATTTGGTATTCCTTTTCTGTAAACTCAAAAACAAGGAAAAAAACATAAACTGGCACTGGGCTCTAGTAAGGGAGTCCTGGACCAAGGGGTCCTCGGGCGTCCGGCCTGTTAGCCATGGGCCGGACTGATGGGCTGTGAAGATACAAAGACCGAAGAATCTACCCATGTCTGCATGGGACTCTCCTTGGCGTGGAAGGCAAGCTTGGCGACAAAATATGAAGATTCCTTTCACTGTAACCGACTTTATGTAACCCTAGATCCCTCTGGTGCCTATATAAACCAGAGGGCTAGATCCTTAGAAGAGAACAAACATAATCAAATAGGCTAGACTTCTAGGGTTTAGCCATTGCGATCTCGTGGTAGATCAACTCTTGTAACCCCCATACTCATCAATATTAATCTAGCAGGACGTAGGGTTTTACCTCCATCGAGAGGGCCCGAACCTGGGTAAACATTGTGTTCCCTATCTCCTGTTACCATCAACCTTAGAAGCATAGTTTGGGACCCCCTACCCGAGATCCGCTGGTTTTGACACCGACATTGGTGCTTTCATTGAGAGTTTCGCTGTGTCGTCGCCAAGAGGTTCGATGGCCCCGTCAATCATCCACAACAACATTGTCCAGGGAGAAACCTTCCTCCCCGGACAGATCTTCGTGTTCGGCGGCTTCACACTGCGGGCCAACTCGCTTGGCCATCTAGAGCAGATAGATAGCTACGCCCCTCGTCATCAGGTCAGATTTGTAAGCTTGAACTACGTCGCGGACATTGATAACCCACAAGTATAGGGGATCGCAACAGTTTTCGAGGGTAGAGTATTCAACCCAACTTTATTGATTCGACACAAGGGGAGCCAAAGAATATTCTCAAGTATTTGCAGCCGAGTTTTCAATTCAACCACACCCGGAAACTTAATATCTGCAACAATGTATTTAGTAGCAAAGTAATATGATAATAGTGGTAACGGTGGCAAAAAGTAACGGTAGCAAAAGCAATATTTTTGGGTTTTATAGTGATGGTAACAGTAGGAATGGTAAAGTAAATAAGCGAAGAACAATATATGGAAAGCTCGTAGGCAATGGATCGGTGATGGAGAATTATGTCGGATGCGATCGATCATGTAATAGTCATAACATAGGGTGACACAGAACTAGCTCCAGTTCATCAATGTAATCTAGGCATGTATTTCGAATATAGTCATACATGCTTATGGAAAAGAACTTGCATGACATCTTTTGTCCTACCCTCCCGTGGCAGCGGGGTCCTATTGGAAACTAAGGGATATTAAGGCCTCCTTTTAATAGAGTACCAGACCAAAGCATTAACACATAGTGAATACATGAACTCCTCAAACTACGGTCATCACCGGTAATGATCCCGATTATTGTCACTTTAGGGTTAACAGATCATAACACATAATAGGTGACTATAGACTTGCAAGATAGGATCAAGAACTCTCTTATATTGATGAAAACATAATAGGTTCAGATCTGAAATCATGGCACTCGGGCCCTAGTGACAAGCATTAAGCATAACAAAGTCATAGCAACATAAATCTCAGAACATAGTGGATACTAGGGATCAAACCCTAACAAAACAAACTCGATTACATGATAAATCTCATCCAACCCATCACCGTCTAGCAAGCCTACAATGGAATTACTCACGCTTGACGGTGAGCATCATGAAATTGGTGATGGAGGAAGGTTGATGATGACGATGGCGACGGATTCCCCTCTCCGGAGCCTCGAATGGACTCCAGATCAGCCCTCTTGAGAGAGTTTAGGGCTTGGCGGCAGCTCCATATCGTAAAACGCGATGAATCCTTCTCTCTGATTTTTTTTCTCCCCGAACACGAATATATGGAGTTGGAGTTGAGGTCGGTGGAGCGTCAGGGGCCCACGAGGCAGGGGGCGCGCCCAGGGGGTAGGCATGCCCCTACCCTCATGGACAGGGTGTGGGCCCCCTGACATGGATTCTTCTTCCAGTATTTTTTTATATATTCCAAAAATAATCTCCGGTGATTTTCAGGTCATTACGAGAACTTTTATTTCTGCACAAAAATAACACCATGGCAATTCTGCTGAAAACAGCTTCAGTCCGGGTTAGTTCCATTCAAATCATGCAAGTTAGAGTCCAAAACAAGGGCAAAAGTGTTTGGAAAAGTAGATACGACGAAGACGTATCAACTCCCCCAAGCTTAACACTTTGCTTGTCCTCAAGCAATTCAGTTGATAAACTGAAAGTGATAAAGAAAAACTTTTACAAACTCTTTTGCTCTTGTTGTTGTAAACATGTAAAGCCAGTATTCAAGTTTTCAGCAAAGATTATGAACTAACCATATTCACAATAACAATTAGGTCTCATGTTTACTCATATCAATGGCATAATCAGCTAGCGAGCAATAATAACAAATCTCGGATGACAACACTTTCTCAAAACAATCATGATATGATATAACAAGATGGTATCTCGCTAGCCCTTCCTGTGTTGGAAATATGCCCTAGAGGCAATAATAAATTAGTTATTATTATATTTCCTTGTTCATGATAATCTTTATTATCCATGCTAGAATTGTATTGATAGGAAACTCAAATACATGTGTGGATACATAGACAACACCATGTCCCTAGTAAGCCTCTAGTTGACTAGCTCGTTGATCAATAGATGGTTACGGTTTCCTGACCATGGACATTGTATGTCGTTAATAACGGGATCACATCATTGGGAGAATGATGTGATGGACAAGACCCAATCCTAAGCCTAGCACAAAGATCGTGCAGTTCATATGCTAAAGCTTTTTCTAATGTCAAGTATCATTTCCTTAGACCATGAGATTGTGCAACTCCTAGATACCGTAGGAATACTTTGGGTGTGCCAAACGTCACAACGTAACTGGGTGGCTATAAAGGTACACTACAGGTATCTCCAAAAGTGTTTGTTGGGTTGGCACGAATCGAGACTGGGATTTGTCACTCCGTGTAAACGGAGAGGTATCTCTGGGCCCACTCGGTAGGACATCATCATAATGTACACAATGTGACCAAGGAGTTGATCACGGGATGATGTGTTACAGAACGAGTAAAAGAGACTTGCCGGTAATGAGATTGAACAAGGTATCGGGATACCGACGATCGAATCTCGGGCAAGTACAATACCGCTAGACAAAGGGAATTGTATACGGGATTGATCGAATCCTCGACATCGTGGTTCATCCGATGAGATCATCGTGGAACATGTGGGAACCAACATGGGTATCCAGATCCCGCTGTTGGTTATTGACTGGAGAATGTCTCGGTCATGTCTGCATGGTTCCCGAACCCGTAGGGTCTACACACTTAAGGTTCGATGACGCTAGGGTTATAAAGGAAGTTTGTATGTGGTTACAGAATGTTGTTCGGAGTCCCGTATGAGATCCCGGACGTCACGAGGAGTTCTGGAATGGTCCGGAGGTAAAGATTTATATATGGGAAGTCATGTTTTGGTCACCGGAAAAGTTTCGGGTTTTATCGGTAACGTACCGGGACCACCGGGAGGGTCCCAGGGGTCCACCAAGTGGGGCCACCAGCCCCGGAGGCTTGCATGGGCCAAGAGTGGGAAGGGACCAGCCCCTGAGTGGGCTGGTGCACCTCCCACAAGGCCCAAGGCGCAGCTAGGAGGAGAAAGGGGAAACCCTAGGCGCAGATGGGCCTAAGGCCCACCCTAGGGCGTGCCCCCTCTCTCCCCCTCTTGGCTGCCCCCCTCCATCCATCTAGGGCTGCCGCCCCCCCTATGGGTGGGAACCCTAGAGGGGGCGCACCCTCCTCCCCTTCCCCTATATATACTTGAGGTTAGGGGGCTACAACACACACGATTTGATCTCTCCCTGGCGCAGCCCTACCTCTCTCCTCCTCGTCTCTTGCGGTGCTTGGCGAAGCCCTGCTGGAGTACCACGCTCCTCCACCACAACCACTCCATTGTGCTGCTGCTGGATGGAGTCTTCCTCAACCTCTCCCTCTCTCCTTGCTGGATCAAGGCATGGGAGACGTCACCGGGCTGTACGTGTGTTGAACGCGGAGGTGTCGTCCGTTCGGCACTAGGATCTCCGGTGATTTGGATCTCGACGAGTACGACTCCTTCAACCCATTCTCTTGAATGCTTCCGCATAGAGATCTACAAGGGTATGTAGATGCACTCTCCTTCCCCTCATTGCTGGTTTCTCCATAGATAGATCTTGGTGACACGTAGGAAAATTTTGAATTTCTGCTACGTTCCCCAACAGTGGTATCAAAGCCAGGTCTATGCGTAGTTTCTATGCACGAGTAGAAGACAAAGTAGTTGTGGGCGTTGATTTTGTTCAATATGCTTACCGTTACTAGTCCAATATTGATTCGGCGGCATTGTGGGATGAAGCGGCCCGGACCGACCTTACACGTACTTTTACGTGAGACTGGTTCCACCGACTGACATGCACTAGTTGCATAGGGTGGCTAGCGGGTGTCTGTCTCCCCCACTTTAGTCAGATCGAATTCGATGAAAAGGGTCCTTATGAAGGGTAAATAGCAATTGGCATATCACGTTGTGGTTTTTGCGTAGGTAAGAAACGTTCTTGCTAGAAACCCATAGCAGCCACGTAAACATGCAAACAACAATTAGAGGACGTCTAACTTGTTTTTGCAGGGTATGCCATGTGATGTGATATGGCCAAAAGGATGTGATGAATGATATATGTGATGTAAGAGATTGATCATGTTCTTGTAATTGGAATCACGACTTGCATGTCGATGAGTATGACAACCGGCAGGAGCCATAGGAGTTGTCTTTATTTATTGTATGACCTGCGTGTCATTGAACAACGCCATGTAATTACTTTACTTTATTGCTAACCGGTAGCCATAGTAGTAGAAGTAATAGTTGGTGAGCAACTTCATGGAGACACGATGATGGAGATCATGGTGTCATGCCGGTGACAAGATGATCATGGAGCCCCAAGATGGAGATCAAAGGAGCTATATGATATTGGCCATATCATGTCACTATTATTTGATTGCATGTGATGTTTATCATGTTTATGCATCTTATTTGCTTAGAACGACGGTAGTAAATAAGATGATCCCTCATAATAATTTCAAGAAAGTGTTCCCCCTAACTGTGCACTGTTGCGACAGTTCGTTGTTTCGAAGCACCACGTGATGACCGGGTGTGATAGATTCTAACGTTCACATACAACGGGTGTAAGACAGATTTACACACGCGAAACACTTAGGTTGACTTGACGAGACTAGCATGTACAGACATGGCCCCGGAACGCAAGAGACCGAAAGGTCGAGCATGAGTCGTATGGTAGATACGATCAACATGAAGATGTTCACCGATGATGACTAGTCCGTCTCACGTGATGATCGGACACGACCTAGTTGACTCGGATCATGTAATCACTTAGATGACTAGAGGGATGTCTATCTGAGTGGGAGTTCATAAGATGAACTTAATTATCCTGAACATAGTCAAAAGATCTTCGTAAATTATGTCGTAGCTCGCGCTTCAGTTCTACTATTTAGATATGTTCCTAGAGAAAATTTAGTTGAAAGTTGATAGTAGCAATTATGCAGACAGTAGAAGGCTTATGTCCTTAATGCATGGCTCAGTGTGCTGAACCTCGAACGTCGTCTGTGGATGTTGCGAACATCTGACATACACATTTTGATAACTATGTGATAGTTCAGTTAAACGGTTTAGAATTGAGGCACCGAAGACATTTTGAAACGTCACGAAACATATGAGATGTTTCAAGGGCTGAAATTGGGATTTCAGGCTCGTGCCCACGTCAAGAGGTATAAGACCTCCGATGATTTTCTTAGCCCACAAACTAAGGGAGAAAAGCTCAATTGTTGAGCTTGTGCTCAGATTGTCTGAGTACAACAATCATTTGAATCGAGTGGGAGTTGATCTTCCAGATGAGATAGTGATGTTTCTCCGAAGTCATTACCACCAAGCTGCTAGAGCTTCGTGATGAACTATAATATATCAGGAACATATATGATGATCCTTGAGATATTCGCGATGTTTGACACCACAAAAGTAGAAATCAAGAAGGAGCATCAATTGTTGATGGTTGGTGAAACCACTAGTTTCAAGAAGGGCAAGGGCAAGAAGGGATACTTCATGAAACGGAAAATCAGCTACTGCTCTAGTGAAGAAACCCAAAGTTGAACCCAAACCCGAGACTAAGTGCTTCTGTAATAAGGGGAACAGCCACTGGAGCAGAATTACCCTAGATACTTGGTAGATGAGAAGGCTGTCGATAGAAGTATATTGGATATACATTATGTGTACTTTACTAGTACTCCTAGTAGCACCAGGGTATTAGATACCGGTTCGGTTGCTAAGTGTTAGTAACTCGAAATAAAAGCTACGGAATAAACGGAGACTAGCTAAAGGTGAGATGACGATATGTGTTGGAAGTATTTCCATGGTTGATCAAATATCGTACGCTCCCTCTACCATCGAGATTGGTATTAAAACCTAAATAATTGTTATTTGGTGTTTGCGTTGAGCATAGACATGATTGGATTATGTGTATCGCGACACAGTTATTGATTTAAGGAGAATAATGGTTACTTTGTTTATTTGAATAATACCATCCCGATCGTAGTGATACACATTTTCATGCCAAAGGTATAAGATAGTAATGATAGTACCACACAAATGTGGCACTGCAATTTGAGTCATATTGGTATAAAACGCATGAAGAAGCTCCATGTTGATGGATCTTTGGACTCACTCATTTTTGAAAAGTTTGAGACATGCGAACCATGTCTATTGGTGTATATGCATGAAGAAACTCCATGCAAATGGACCGTTTGGACTCACTTGATTTTGAATCACTTGAGACATGAAAATCATACCACATGGGCAAGATGACTGAAAGCCTCGTTTTCAGTAAAATGGAACTAGAAAGCAACTTGTTGGAAGTAATACATTTTGATGTGTGCAGTCCAATGAGTGCTGAGGCGTGTAGTGGATATCGTTATGTTCTTACTTCACAGATGATTTGAGTAGATGTTGAGTATATTTACTTGATGAATCACGAGTCTGAATTATTGAAAGGTTCAAGTAATTTCAGGGTGAAGTTAAAAGATCATCGTGACAAGAGGATAAAATATCTATGATATGATCATAGAGATGAATATCTGAATTACGAGTTTGGCACAGAATTAAGATATTGTGGAAATTGTTTCACAACTAATACAGCCTGGAACACCATAGTGTGATGATGTGTCCGAACATCATAACTGCACCCTATTGGATATGATGCATACCATGATGTCTCTTATCGAATTACCACGATAGTTTATGGGTTAGGCATTTGAGACAACCACATTCACTTTAAATAGGGCACCACGTAATTCCGATGAGATGACACCGTATGAACTATGGTTTAGAGAAACCTAAGCTGTCATTTCTTAAAAGTTTGGGGCTGCGACGCTTATGTGAAAAAGTTTCAGGCTGATAAGCTCAAACCCAAAGTGGATAAATGCATCTTCATAGGACACCCAAAAACAGTTGGGTATACCTCCTGTCTCAGATCCAAAAGCAATAAGGGATTGTTTCTAGAATCGGGTCCTTTCTCGAGGAAAAGTTTCTCTCGAAAGAATTGAGTGGGAGGATGGTGGAGACTTGACGAGGTTATTGAACCGTCTCTTCAACTAGTGTGTGGCAGGGCATAGGAAGTTGTTCCTGTGGCACCTACACCAATTGAAGTGGAAGCTTATGATAGTGATCATGAAACTTCAGATCAAGTCACTAACAAACCTCGTGGGATGACAAGGATGCGTACTACTTCAGATTGGTACGTAATCCTGTCTTGGAAGTCATGTTGCTAGACAACAATGAACCTACGAGCTATGGAGAAACGATGGTGGGCCCGGATTCCGATAAATGGCTCGAGGCCATAAAATCCGAGAGAGGACCCATGTATGAAAACAAAGTGTAGACTTTGGAAGAACTACTTGATGGTCGTAAGGCTGTTAGGTACATATGGATCTTAAAAGGAAGACGGACAATGATGGTAAGTATCACCAGTAAGAAAGCTTGACTTGTCGTTAAGATGTTTTCCGACAAGTTCAAGGAGTTGACTACGATGAGACTTTCTCAGTCGTAGCGATGCTAAGAGTCTGTTGGAATTATATTAGCGATTACTGCATTATTTATGAAATCTTGCAGATAGGATGTCAAAACATTGTTTCCTCGACGATTTTCTTGAGGAAAGGTTGTATGTGATACAACCGGAAGGTTTTGTCAATCCTGAAAGATGCTAATAAGTATGCAAAGCTCCAGCAATCCTTCTAAGGACTGGAGTAAGCATCTCGGAGTTGGAATGTATGCTTTGATGAGATAATCAAAGATTTTGGGTGTATACAAAGTTTATGGGAAACTTGTATTTCCAAAGAAGTGATTGGGAGCACTATAGAATTTCCGATGAGTATGTGTTGTTAACATGTTGTTGGTTGGAAATGATGTAGAATTTCTAGAAAGCATGCAGAGTTATTTGAAAAGTGTTTTTCAATGGAAAGCCTGGATTAAGCTACTTGAACGTTGAGCATCAAGATCTATAAGGATAGATCAAAACGCTTAATGGTACTTTCAAATGAGCACATACCTTGACATGATCTTGAAGGTGTTCAAGATGGATCAGTCAAAGAAGGAGTTCTTGCCTGAGTTGTAAGGTATGAAGTTAAGACTTAAAGCTCGACCACGGCAGAAGAAAGAGAAAGGACGAATGTCGTCCCCTATGCTTTTGTCATAGGCTCTATACGGTATGCCATGCTGAGTACCGCACCTGATGTGTGCCTTGCCACATGTCTGGTAAGAGGGTACAAAGGTGATCCAGGAGAGGATCACTAGATAGCGGTCAAAAATCGTCCTTGGAGTAATAAGGACATGTTTCTCGATTATGGAGGTGATAAAGAGTTCAGCGTAAAGGGTTACATCGATGCAAGTATTAACACCTATCTGAATGACTCTGAGTAGCAAACCGGATATGTATAGTGGAGCAACCATTTGGAATAGCTCCAAGTGGAGCATGGAAGCAGCATTTATAATATGACCTAGAGATTTGCGAAGTATATACGGATCTGAATGTTGCAGACCCGTTGACTAAAACCTCTCTCACAAGCAAAACATGATCAAACCCAGAACTCATTGAGTCTTAATCACATGATGATATGAACTAGTTTAGTGACACTAGTAAACTATTTGGATGTTGGCCACATGGCGATGTGACCTGTGAGTGTTAATCACATGACAATGTGAACTAGATTATTGACTCTAGTGCAAGTGGGAGACTGTTGGAAATATGCCCTAGAGGCAATAATAAATTAGTTATTATTATATTTCCTTGTTCATGATAATCGTTTATTATCCATGCTAGAATTGTATTGATAGGAAACTCAGATACATGTGTGGATACATAGACAACACCATGTCCCTAGTAAGCCTCTAGTTGACTAGCTCGTTGATCAATAGATGGTTACGGTTTCCTGACCATGGACATTGGATGTCGTTAATAACGGGATCACATCATTGGGAGAATGATGTGATGGACAAGACCCAATCCTAAGCCTAGCACAAAGATCGTGCAGTTCGTATGCTAAAGCTTTTTCTAATGTCAAGTATCATTTCCTTAGACCATGAGATTGTGCAACTCCCGGATACCGTAGGAATACTTTGGGTGTGCCAAACGTCACAACGTAACTGGGTGGCTATAAAGTTACACTACAGGTATCTCTGAAAGTGTCTGTTGGGTTGGCACGAATCGAGACTGGGATTTGTCACTCCGTGTAAACGGAGAGGTATCTCTGGGCCCACTCGGTAGGACATCATCATAATGTGCACAATGTGACCAAGGAGTTGATCATGGGATGATGTGTTACGGAATGAGTAAAAGAGACTTGCCGGTAACGAGATTGAACAAGGTATCAGGATACCGACGATCGAATCTCGGGCAAGTACAATACCGCTAGACAAAGGGAATTGTATACGGGATTGATCGAATCCTCGACATCGTGGTTCGTCCGATGAGATCATCGTGGAACATATGGGAACCAACATGGGTGTCCAGATCCCGCTGTTGGTTATTGACCAGAGAACGTCTCGGTCATGTCTGCATGGTTCCCGAACCCGTAGGGTCTACACACTTAAGGTTCGATGACGCTAGGGTTATAGAGGAAGTTTGTATGTGGTTACCGAATGTTGTTCGGAGCCCCGGATGAGATCCCGAACGTCACGAGGAGTTCCGGAATGGTCCGGAGGTAAAGATTTATATATGGGAAGTCATGTTTTGGTCATCGGAAAAGTTTCGGGTTTTATCGGTAACGTACCCGGTGGTCCACCAAGTGGGGCCACTAGCCCCGGAGGCTTGCATGGGCCAAGAGTGGGAAGGGACCAGCCCCTGAGTGGGCTGGTGCGCCTCCCACAAGGCCCAAGGTGCAGCTAGGAGGAGAAAGGGGAAACCCTAGGCGCAGATGGGCCTAAGGCCCACCCTAGGGCGCGTCCCCTCTCTCCCCCTCTTGGCCGCCCCCCTCCATCCATCTAGGGCTGCCGCCCCCCCTAGGGGTGGGAACCCTAGAGGGGGCGCACCCTCCTCCCCTTCCCCTATATATACTTGAGGTTAGGGGGCTGCAACACAGACGATTTGATCTCTCCCTGGCGCAGCCCTACCTCTCTCCTCCTCATCTCTTGCGGTGCTTGGCGAAGCCATGCTGGAGTACCATGCTCCTCCACCACCACCACGCCGTTGTGCTACTGCTGGATGGAGTCTTCCTCAACCTCTCCCTCTCTCCTTGCTGGATCAAGGCATGGGAGATGTCACCGTGCTGTATGTGTGTTGAACGCGGAGGTGCCGTCCGTTCGGCACTAGGATCTCCGGTGATTTGGATCACGATGAGTAGGACTTCTTCAACCCATTCTCTTGAATGCTTCCGCATAGCGATCTACAAGGGTATGTAGATGCACTCTCCTTCCCCTCGTTGCTGGTTTCTCCATAGATAGATCTTGGTGACACGTAGGAAAATTTTGAATTTCTGCTATGTTCCCCAACATCCTGAGACCGCAAAACATAAATGTAGAGCACCTTTAAAGATCAAGGACTGACTAGACATTGTAATTCATGGTAAAAGAGATCCAGTCACAGTCTCGTCAATGTAAACTAATATTAATGGATGCAAATGATAGTGGTGCTCTCCAACTGGTGCTTTTTAATAAGAGGATGATGACTCAACATAAAAGTAAATGGATAGGCCCTTTGCAGAGGGAAGCAGTGATTTGTAGAGGTGCTAGAGCTCGGTTTTGAAATAGAGATGAATAATATTTTGAGCGGTATACTTTCATTGTCAACATAACAACCGAGAGATCTCGATATCTTCCATGCTACACACATTATAGGTGGTTCCCAAGCAGAATGGTAAAGTTTATACTCCCCCACCACCAACAAGCATCAATCCATGGCTTGCCCGAAACAACGGGTGCCTCCAACTAACAACAATCCTGGGGGAGTTTTGTTTGCAATTATTTTGATTTGATTTGCTTAAAGCATGGGACTGGGCATGGTGACTGGCCATTTTCTCGTGAGTGAGGAGCGGAGTCCACTCCTCTTGAGAATAACCCGCCTAGCATGGAGGATACAGACAGCCCTAGTTGATACATGAGCTATTCGAGCATACAAAACAGAATGTTTATTTGAAGGCTTAGAGTTTGGCACATGAGAGCCACTTTAACATTCAAGCATTCAATTACGTGCACGTGCACGTGCATTGGACTAAGCTGGAATCGAGCATAATAATAGTGCACGTGCATTGGACTAAGCTGGAATCTGCAAGCATTCAATTCAAGAGAGAAGACAAGGTAATATGGGTTCTTTGTTAGATCAACAATAATGCATATGAGAGCCACTTTAACATTTTCATTATGGTCTTCTCCTCTCGGCCCCAAAGAAAAGAAACAAAATTATTTACACTGGAAAGCTCCCAACAAGCAAAAGAAGAACGAAAAATCTTTTTGGTTTTTCTTTAATTACTACTACTACAGGCATGGTAAGTAAACTAACTAAAAGCTACAACTAAATTTTTTGGTTTTTCTGAAGGTTTATTAAGGCACACAAGAATAAAGCTAAAAAGGAAATAAACTATCATGGATGATATAATGAAAAAGTATGAGCGCCGACAACTAGCATGAGTGTGTGAACATGAATGTAACGTCGGTGAGAAATACGTACTCCCCAAGCTTAGGCTTTTGGCCTAAGTTGGTCTATGCCCATGGATCAAAGTTGTAGCTGGGGTCGTACTGAGATGCAGCGACAATTGCCTGATGGGCTGCAGCTTGGAGGCGAGCTACCTCCGCCCTCCTCTCGTACTCGGTCGCCTTATCCCTAGTTATAACATATCTCCTTTTGCCTGAAAGTCAAAGAAAGTAGGAGCAGGGAGAGCGACGTGATAGGTGCGTCGTCTGTCCAAGATTAGTCGGTACTGGAGGAACTGATTGTTCCTCTCAACAAACTGATGACAAACCATGGCATTATAATGTAAATAAGCAGGAGGCAACTCAATATCATCTCCACATATGGGTATCTCAAGAAAATCAGCTAAACGGGTTGCGTAAATTCCACCAAAGAAATCTCCATTAATTTTGTTATTATGCAACCTGCGTGCAACAATGGCCCCTAAGTTATATTGTCTATGTCCTAATACAACACTCTTGAGAACACTAAGATGTAGCACACACATGTAACATGCCTCATCCTTACCATTTATGCATCTACCTATAAAGAGAGCAAAATAATGTATAGGAGGAAAATGAATGCTCCCTATGGTAGCTTGCGTGATTTCCCTAGATTCCCCCACAGTTATACTAGCAAGAAAGTCTCTATATTCAGATTTGCGAGGTTCACTAACATTACCCCACTGTGGGAGTTTACAAGCAGTGTTAAAATCTTCTAAATCCATGATATAAGATTTATCATAAAGATCAAACAGGGCAGTTTGAGAATTGCGTGATGATGAAAATTCAAACCTTCTCACAAAGGAATCAGTGAGGTAGTGGTACAGACGACACTTATCTGCCATGAAGCTCTCAAGATCGACATTACGCACATATGCTTCAATTTCCTCCTTGATTCCTGCTTGAACCATGAAGTCCTCTGACGGCCATTCACAAGGCCGCACTTGAGCATCCCTTGGTAGTTCATTGTCCCGCTTGCGTATTGCGGGCCTGGGTCCTTGCTTCCTTGAGGAACCAGCTTGGTACATTTTCCTAAACATATTTCTTCCTCTGAAAAATTTCTGAAATTTTTAGTAATACAGAAATAAAAGTGAACCAAACTCAACAAAATTGATAGCAACTACTCCTACAAGTGCCTAGAGGCCATATCATGCATTAAAACAATCCCCCAAAGCAGTTTTGTGAATGGAGCTCAAGAATAGGGTCACCTAAGTAGTAAAAATTTGCAATAAATAAAGCACTAGAACAAAAACTAATTGGACCATAGGAGGAGTCCCATACCAAAGAACAATCCCCCAAAGCAGTTTTGTGAATGGAGCTTTGAGCTAGGAGATCGAAAATGGCAGCAAGATGAGCTAGAACTCATGCTTGAGCTGGTTGGTGATTTTTTGGGAGGAAGAAGGAGTGTGTGATGGCTGGAATAAGTGGAGGGGGCCACTAGGGGCCCACGAAGCAGGGGGCGCGCCCTGGACCCTCGTGGCCAGGTGCTAGCTCCCCCTGATGTGTTCTCAGTGCCAGATATTCTCAAATATTCCAGAAAAAATCATATTAATTTTTTAGGGCATTTGGAGAACTTTTATTTTCGAGGTATTTTTTTATTGCATGGATAATTCAGAAAACTGACAGAAAATACTATTTTTACTTTATTTTATATAAATAACAGAAAGTAAAAAGAGGGTACAGAGAGTTGTGTTTTCTAAATTCATCCATCTCATGCTCATCAAAAGGAATCCACTAACAAGGTTGATTAGGTCTTGTTAACAAACTCATTTCGAATATCATGAAACTGGAGAATTTTTGAATAACACTAGGTTACCTCAACGGGGATATGTATGTCCCCAACAATAAGAATATCATATTTCTTCTTGACACTAGGAAGAGGAAATTCAAAACCTCCAATAGTGATTGTTGAAATTTTTCCAATAGAATTGATACTGTGGACTTGAGGTTGTTTCCTTGGAAAGTGTATCGTATGCTCATTACCATTGACCTGAAAAGTGACATTGCCTTTGGTGCAATCAATAACAGCACCTGCAGTATTCAAAAAGGGTCTTCCAAGAATAATAGACATACTATGGTCCTCAGGAATATCAAGAATAACAAAGTCCGTTAAAATAGTAACGTTTGCAACCACAACAGGCACATCCTCACAAATAACGATAGGTATAGCAGTTGATTTGTTAGCCATTTGCAAAGATATTTCAGTAGGTGTCAACTTATTCAAATCAAGTCTACGATATAAAGAGAGAGGCATAACACTAACACCAGCTCCAAGATCACATAAAGAAGTTTCAACATAGTTTCTTTTAATGGAGCATGGCATAGTTGGTACTCCGGGGTCTCCAAGTTTCTTAGGTATTCCACCCTTAAAGGTATAATTCGCAAGCATGGTGGAAATTTCATCTTTCGGTATCTTTCTTTTATTTGTAACAATATCTTTCATGTATTTAGCGTAAGGATTCATTTTAAGCATGTCAGTCAAACACATACGCAAAAAGATAGGTCTAATCATTTCAGCAAAGCGCTCAAAATCCTCATCATCCTATTTCTTGGATGGTTTAGGAGGAAAGGGCATGGGTTTCTGAACCCATGGTTCTCTTTCTTTACCATGCTTCCTAGCAACAAAGTCTCTCTCATCATAACATTGATTCTTTGATTGTGGGTTATCAAGATCAACAGCAGGTTCAATCTCTACATCATTATCATTACTAGGTTGAGCATCAACATGAACATCATCATTAACATTATCACTAGGTTCATGTTCATTAGCAGATTGTGTTTCAGCATCAGAAATAGAAATATCATTGGGATTCTCAGGTGTGTCAATAACAGGTTCACTAGAAGCATGCAAAGTCCTATCATTTTTCTTTTTCTTCCACTTAGAAGGACTAGGTGCATCAACATTAGTTCTCTGAGAATCTTGCTCAATCTCTTAGGATGGCCCTCGGGTTACAAAGGTTCCTGAGTCATTTTACCACCTCTAGTCATAACTCCAACAACATTATCATTTTTCTTATTATTTAATTAATTAAGAAAATCATTTTGAGCTTTAAGTACTTGTTCTACTTGAGTGGTAACCAAAGAAGCATGTTTACTAATAAGTTTAAGTTCACCTTTAACATTAGCCATATAATCACTCAAGTGTTCAAGCATATCGGCATTGCATTTCAATTGTCTACCAACATAAGCATTGAAGTTTTCTTGTTTAACCATAAAGTCATCAAACTCATCTAAGCATGGGATAACAAACTTAGTAAATGGGATTTCACATTTATCGAATCTATAGAGAGGATTTACCTTTACTACCTGTGTCGGGTTATCAAGACCATGTATTTCTTCAACAGGCGGCAAATTAAGACCATGTATTTCTTCAATAGGTGGTAAATTCTTAACATCTTCAGTTTTAATACCCTTTTCTTTCATAGATTTCTTTGCCTCTTGCATATCTTCAGGACTAAGAAATAGAATACCCCTTTTCTTCGGAGTTGGCTTAGGAGTTGGTTCAGGAAGTGTCCAATTATTTTCATTAGTCAACATATTATTCAACAACAATTCAGCTTGATCACTAGTTCTTTCCCTGAAAACACAACCAGCACAACTATCCAGGTAATCTCTGGAAGCATCGGTTAGTCCA
The DNA here is from genome assembly GCF_003073215.2 of Triticum urartu. NCBI lineage: Eukaryota > Viridiplantae > Streptophyta > Magnoliopsida > Poales > Poaceae > Triticum > Triticum urartu. The sequence goes on from NC_053023.1 coordinate 142,430,230, forward strand.
TTATAAAAGATATCAAGTATTTCATTTTTCTTGAGAGGATGATCAGGCAAAGCATTAATTAGTCGGAGAAGCCTCCCCCAAGCTTGTGGGAGACTCTCTTCTTCAATTTGCACAAAATTATATATTTCCCTTAAAGCAGCTTGTTTCTTATGAGCAGGGAAATATTTAGCAGAGAAGTAATAAATCATATCCTGGGGACTACGCACACAACCAGGATCGAGAGAATTAAACCATGTTTTAGCATCACCCTTTAATGAGAACGGAAATAACTTAAGGATATAATAATAGCGAGTTTTCTCATCATTAGTGAACAGGGTGGCTATATCATTTAATTTAGTAAGATGTGCCACAACAATTTTAGATTCATAGCCATAAAAAGGATCAGATTCAACCAAAGTAATTAACTCGGGATCGACAGAGAAATCATAATCCTTATCAGTAATAAAGATAGGTGAAGTAGCAAAAGCAGGGTCATATTTCATTCTAGCATTCAAAGACTTTTCTTTAAGCTTAGCTAATAATTTCTTAAGATCAGATCTATCATTGCAAGCTAAGAAGTCTCTAGCAGTTTGTTCATCCATAACATAACCCTCAGGCACAACAGGCAATTCATATCTAGGGGGAGAATCTTCATCATCACTTTCATCAATATTATCAGTTTCAATAACTTCATTCTCTCTAGCCCTAGCAAGGTGTTCATCAAGAAATTCACCTAGTGGTACACTAGTATCAAGCATAGAAGTAGTTTCATCATAAGTATCATGCAAAGCAGAAGTGGCATCATCAATAACATGCGACCTATCAGAATCAATAGCATGTGTAGGTTTCGCAAGTTTACTCATAACAGAAGGTGAATCAAGTGCAGAGCTAGATGGCAGTTCCTTACCTCCCCTCGTAGTTGAGGGATAGATCTTGGTTCTTTGATCTTTCAAGTTCTTCATAATGATAAGCATATATAAATCCCAAGTGACTTAAATAATAGAGCTATGATCCCCGACAATGGCGCCAGAAAATAGTCTTGATAACCCAGAAGTATAGGGGATCGCAACAGTTTTCGAGGGTAGAGTATTCAACCCAAATTTATTGATTCAACACAAGGGAGCCAAAGAATATTCTCAAGTATTTGCAGCTGAGTTGTCAATTCAACCACACCTGGAAACTTAATATCTGCAATAAGGTATTTAGTAGCAAAGTAATATGATAATAGTGGTAACAGTGGCAAAAAGTAACAGTAGGAAAAGCAATATTTTTGGGTTTTATAGTGATGGTAACAGTAGCAACGGAAAAGTAAATAAGCGAAGAACAATATATGTAAAGCTCATAGGCAATGGATCGATGATGGAGAATTATGTCGGATGCGATCGATCATGTAACAGTCATAACATAGGGTGACACAAAATTAGCTCCAGCTCATCAATGTAATGTAGGCATGTATTCCGAATATAGTCATACATGCTTATGGAAAAGAACTTGCATGAAATCTTTTGTCCTACCCTCCCGTGGCAGCGGGGTCCTATTGGAAACTAAGGGATATTAAGGCCTCCTTTTAATAGAGTACTGGACCAAAGCATTAACACATAGTGAATACATGAACTCCTCAAACTACGGTCATCACCGGTAATGATCCCGATTATTCTCACTTCGGGGTTAACGGATCATAACACATAATAGATGACTATAGACTTGCAAGATAAGATCAAGAACTCTCATATATTGATGAAAACATAATAGGTTCAGATCTGAAATCATGGCACTCGGGCCCTAGTGACAAGCATTAAGCATAGCAAAGTCATAGCAACATCAATCTTAGAACATAGTGGATACTAGGGATCAAACCCTAACAAAACTAACTCGATTACATGATAAATCTCATCCAACCCATCACCGTCCAACAAGCCTACGATGGAATTACTCACGCACGGCGGTGAGCATCATGAAATTGGTGATGGAGGAAGGTTGATGATGATGATGGCGACGAATTCCCCTCTCTGGAGCCCCGAATAAACTCCAGATCATCTCTCCTGAGAGAGTTTAAGGCTTGGCGGCGGTTCCATATCGTAAAACGCGATGAATCCTTCTCTCTGATTTTTTTCTCCCCGAACACGAATATATGGAGTTGGAGTTGAGGTCGGTGGAGCATCAGGGGGCCCACAAGGCAGGGGGCGCGCCTACCCCATATATTCCAAAAATAATCTCCGTTGATTTTCAGGTCATTCTGAGAACTTTTATTTCTGCACAAAAATAACACCATCGCAATTCTGCTGAAAACAACGTCAGTCCGGGTTAGTTCCATTCAAATCATGCAAGTTAGAGTCCAAAACAAGGGCAAAAGTGTTTGGAAAAGTAGATACGCCGGAGACGTATCAGACATCCGCGGAGACTTGATCTTCGACGGATTCAAGACCGCGTCGGTAGCCGCTCCCCGTCACCACGATGAACATGGCTTGAATCTGTCATCGAACTACACCCATGAGATAGAACCTGCAACTGCTTCGGCTCTAGATCCGGAGCAGGTCACGCCATCCAAGGACAGGAGGCTCAACCCCGCCATGGAGGCCGCAGACTCAGCAGCGTTGGAGCCGCACACAGACCCAACCTCAAGTGAGATCTGTGTCACCAGAACCTCAGACACGTTTCCGGCTATAGGTTTCGAAACATATGCGTCCGCACATGACGAGCTTGATTGGTCGTTGATACGTCCATTTTGCATCATGCTTTTATATCGATATTTATTGCATTATGGGATGTTATTACACATTATGTCACAATACTTATGCCTATTCTCTCTTATTTTACAAGCTTTACATGAAGAGGGGGAATGCCGGCAGCTGGAATTCTAGGCTGGAAAAGGAGCAAATATTAGAGACCTATTATGCACATCTCCAAAAGTCCCGAAACTTCACGGGAGCATGTTTCATAATATATAAAAAATATTGGGCAGAAGAAGTACCATAGGGGGGCCACCCACTGTCCACGAGGGTGGGGGGCACACCCTACCCCCCTGGGCGCGCCCCCTGCCTCATGGGCCCCCTGGCAGCCCTCTGATGCCCATCTTTGGCTATATGGAGTCTTTCATCGAGAAAAAAATCATAAGCAAGCTCATGGGATGAAACTCCGCTGCCATGAGGCGGAACCTTGGCGGAACCAATCTAGGGCTCCGGCGGAGCTGTTCTGTCGGGGAAACTTCCCTCCGGGAGGGGGAAATCATCACCATCATCACATCACCATCAATCCTCTCATCGGGAGGGGGTCAATCTCCATCAACATCTTCACCAGCACCATCTCATCTCAAACCCTAGTTCATCTCTTGTATCCAGTCTTTGTCCCAAAGCCTCAGATTGGTACTTGTGGGTTGCTAGTAGTGTTGATTACTCCTTGTAGTTGATGCTAGTTGGTTTATTCGGTGGAGGATCATATGTTCAGATCCTTTATGCATATTAATACCCCTCTGATTATGAACATGAATATGATTTGTGAGTAGTTACGTTTGTTCCTGAGGACATGGGAGAAGTCTTGCTATAAGTAGTCATGTGAATTTGGTAGTCGCTCGATATTTTGATGAAATGTATGTTGTCTCTCCTCTAGTGGTGTCATGTGAACATCGACTACATGACACTTCACCATTATTTGGGCCTAGAGGAAGGCACTGGGAAATAATAAGTAGATGATGGGTTGCTAGAGTGACAGAAGCTTAAACCCTAGTTTATGAGTTGCTTCGTAAGGGGCTGATTTGGATCCATTTGTTTCTTGCTATGGTTAGGTTTACCTTTATACTTCTTTTGTAGTTGCGGATGCTTGCAATAGGGGTTAATCATAAGTGGGATGCTTGTCCATGGAAGGGCAGTACCCAAGCACCGGTCCACCCACATATCAAATTAACAAAGTACTGAACGCGAATCATATGAGCGTGATGAAAACTAGCTTGACAATAATTCCCATGTGTCCTCGGCAGCGCTTTCCTTTATATAAGAGTTTGTCCAGGCTTTTCCTTTGCTACAAAAAGGATTGGGCCATCTTGCTGCACCTTATTTACTTTTACTATTTGTTACCCGTTACAAATTACCTTATCTCAAAACTATCTGTTACCGATAATTTCAGTGCTTGCAGAGAATACCTTGCTGAAAACTGCTTATCATTTCCTTCTGCTCCTCGTTGGGTTCGACACTCTTACTTATTGAAAGGACTACGATAGATCCCCTACACATGTGGGTCATCAAGAATCTTTTATGGCACCGTTGCCGGGGAGTGAAGCGCCTTTGGTAGGTGGACTTTGGTAAGGAAAAATTTATATAGTGTGCTGAAATTTACTATCACTTGTTACTATGGAACATAATCCTTTGAGGGGCTTGTTCGGGGTATCTTCACCCCGACCAGTAGAGCAAAGAGTTGCTCCTCAACCCACTGAACCTACTGAAAATGATAGAGAAACTGCCAGCTAATCCTTTTGCAGGAGATGGAACATTACATCCTGATTTGCACCTAATCTATGTGGATGAAGTTTATGGATTATTTAAGCTTGCAGGTATGCCCGAGGATGTTATCAATAAGAAGGTCTTCCCTTTATCTTTGAAGGGAAAGTCATTGACATGGTTTAGGCTATGTGATGATATGGGATCATGGAACTACAACCGATTGAAATTGGAATTTCATCAGAAGTTTTATCCTATGCATCTTGTTCATTGTGATCGTAATTATATATATAATTTTTGGCGTCGCGAAGGAGAAAGAATCGCTCAAGCTTGGGGGAGGCTTAAGTCAATGCTATATTCATGCCCCAATCATGATCTTGAAAGAGAAATTATTATTCAAAAATTTTATGCTCGGCTTTCTCTCGATAATCGCTCCATGCTCGATACTTCTTGTACTGGTTCTTTTATGATGAAGACTATTGAATTCAAATGGGATTTATTGGAAAGAATTAAATGCAACTCTGAAGATTGGGACCTCGACGAAGGTAAGGAGTCAGGTATAACACCTAAGTTTGATTGTGTTAAATCTTTTATGGATACCGATGTTTTCCGTGAATTTAGCACTAAATATGGACTTGACTCTGCGATAGTAGCAAAAAAAAAGAAAAAGTAAAAGGGGACATGACTCTCTTGTGTCTTGTATGAGCTGTCTTTTTTTGTACACAATACGTTTGTTCTGCCGAACATGGAATCCGCGCCTTGTTATCCCAAAATTTTCGAAGTTAGAGTATCTTTGTCTCTTCTTTTGCGAAACTCCCGCCTCTTCAAACCGCTCCACGCCTTGTTATCCCAAAATTTCGACGTGCGCGAAAACTCCCTCCTCATCCGAGATCGGTTGCGCAGCCCAGACACGCGAAATCCCCCTTCTAACCCTCAGCCGAAACTGTCGTCTCGATCTCGCGTGGTCAAAACTGGTGGGGGTACGTTCGTAACATGCCCCACATTTCGGACAAGTGCGTCCCTAAGCCACAGCTCCCTCTACCTTCCCCTTGGTTGCCCCCTTTTGCACAGCGAGGCTGCCAAAACCCGAAACCCCGGCTCCTCCTCGGCCTCCCGACCGCCGCCCAACCAGAGCCTCTTCCTCGACGACGTCGTCCACAACAATAGCTCGCCGCCCCTTATCCACCACACTGGATGAGGCTTCATCGTCGATCTCTTTGTCCTGCCGGTTTAGCCGCCCCGTCCTACACCTCCAAGGAGCTGCCCTGATGTTTGCCTCGTCTATCGCGCCACCTCCATCCCCACAGCATCGTCTTCACCTGATCGACCGGAATCGCAGCACCCTCACCAATTCCTTCCACGAAGCCGAGGCCTACTCGGTGCCACCAAGGAGGTTCTACACTCACTGATGCATTTTATCTTTTATTCGATCTCACGGGGCTGCCGGTGCTCGATACCGAGCAGCAATGGTGGGTATCCATCGACGGCGCCGTCGCCGGCCACTTCCTCCACGACGTCCCTCCCCCATGTAGTTTATCCCTTGGCGGCGACATCCACACCAGTAGTAGCTGCTGCTGCTCCAGCTCTCGCTCGTGCTGTTTGCTGCAGCTCTGTCACTCACTTGCGCTGCAGATCTGGTCTTGCTGTCGGTCGTGCTTCTGCTCTGCTCTTGCTCTCTTTCGTGTTGCTGCTCTGCTATGCTCTTCTCTTCTCTCGCTCGTGCTGCTACTGATTCTACACGGCCTGCTGCACCTGCGGGAGTTGCTGATTTAGCTCTCGGTCGCGCTGCTGATCTGGGCACAGCTGCTGCTGTTGTGCGAGCTACTCCCTGCTATTGTGTTCCCTGCTCGAGCGGCTGCTGATTTAGATCACTGCTTCTCTGCTACTAGTGCTCGAGCAGCCTAAACTTCTATTGCAGTGCTTTGATACTTGTGCAATCAGTTTTGTCAGGTATATTTAGTTCTGATAGTAAAATTCAGTTTCTTAAGTTAAGTTCAGAGTCAACAGTATTTACAGCATCTATTGGAGTGGTCAAGGCACGGCTGATGCATTCTACATCTAACACTTTTTGTTGATTTATTTTACATCATCTATTGCAGATGCTATTAGAATCCCACTTCAGATTAATGTTTTCTTGTCTTGTCCTGCTTCATCCTCGCCGTCGTACACCTCACCAGAGCTACTCCAGCGGCAGAACCGTCCGTCATAGTGGAGCAGTACCCGCGGCGCCGTCTCCAGAGGCCTCATATCTTCTTCCTCGCCTACGACAATCACACCAGCCGCACCATCCTCCACGTCCAACCCAATGATGCTGAGGTCAACAAGGCTACGCCAAAGAGGTTGTACACTCGTTGCATCACTTTTTTACTCTACATTCATGTCGATTCCTTAGGGATCCTTTGGTTTAAGGCAGTTGCAAATCTAGAAAGAAATGAAGGGTGGTCACAAAGTTAACATGGAGAAAACTAAATGCCCTTTTGAACCACAATTTGAATCAGTTTAGCAGTTGCAAATCTAGAAAGAAATTCCTATGCATTAAGAACAGGACTAAGGGGCTGTTTGGTTCCTATGCACACCTTGCTATACTTTGCCACACCTCACCTTAGGCAAGTTTCACCAAGTTAGGTAAGTGTTTGGTTCTAGCCATACTTAAGGCAAGAATGTTTTTGTCAGCAGTGAACCCAACATGTCATAGACACAAAAAGTGTGGCAAGATTCCCTCAGGCAAGCCAAAGTGTGGCTAAAAATTTGAGAAAGTCAAGGTAGGCAAGTGTGGCAAAAATCATGTGCCAATATATGGCAAAGGTAATCACAATCCATACAGCCCCTAAGTGCATTAGTGGCTTATAATAAGATTCTAACTTCACATTTTCATGTGGTTTGACTATAATTTGACCATGTTTCTCCCCATTCCTGTGTTCTTCTAATTCATGTGAACCAAACACCCCGGTTGACAGAAATCCTGTGTTTGCACATGCTCTGTTTTGCACGTGCATTCCTATCCTATTCCTGTGTTTTTTCTGTCCCTTCATTTTTAGAATCTCCAATTCTACGGAGCACTTACAGATTTACTTCACTTACAGATAGGTGTCGAAGACAACTATGTGTGTTTTGTCCCGCTCATGCGGTGCCCTCGTCCGCCCCACCTGAGGTGCACCATCGATGGAAGCGTCCACTGCAGCAGAGATCCCCCCTGCAGACCTCCTTTCGCCGCCTCAGATCATCTTCCCCATTGCCGGCAACCACACCAACTGCATTACCATTATCAACTGAGCAGATGAACCTGAGGACTACACATTTCCGGAAGAGAGGTCACACTCTTTTCTGTCTGCTTACGTTATACATCGATTATTATGACGTGCCACTTTATCGTCCTTTGCACCTCTTAGACTCCGAGTCAGGTCCAAACTAATGTTCAAAATTGATTTTTTTAATATTCCTATGGGGCACATATTGAGGCAGCAACAAATAGTATCCCTGTCTACTACCTAGTTCATCTCGGGTCTTCTATATTGTTCATGTTGGGTGGGCAACAAATAGTAGAGGAGCCATCGTCTATGTTTTTAAACTGAAGCTATCATCTGCCTTCTATCATTAGTTTTGGATATATCCACTCATTGCTACAATCAGTCTTGATTTCTCCATGCACCCCTTAGGACTTACATAATCTAACTATGTTTCTTTATTATGCATGTCAGTTATTGTATCCAATCGTTCCTAACATGTGGAGAAAAAGATAAGACCGTCACGTGAGAATATAATGTCATGAAGACGCGACTCCATGGTGGGTGTAGTGCCCCCCTCCTCCCATTCCAAATTGTATTCCAGAGGAACATAACTGTTCAGAGAGGGATTCAGAGGGAGCCGACCACTCCTATTTACCCCCTGGGGTGTTTACTCTAACCTGGCATGCTGATGTTGGTCATATCATCCATATCGCGCCTCGCATTGCTTACTTTATACTCCCTCCGTCCCAAAATAAGTGAATCGACTTTGTACTAACTTTGTACTAAAGCTAGTACAAAGTTGAGTCACTTATTTTGGGACAGAGGGAGTACATCTTATATGTCATCAGCTTAGTTTAGATTTGCTTTGTGTGATTGACACCTGTTTGGTTTCTATATCATATATGTGAATTATGCAATGTCGTCTTGTTTAGCCAGGCATCATATATGTGAATCATGCAATGCCGTCCTGTTTAGCCAGTCATTGTATATGTGAATTGTATCATGCCATACTATTCGTCAACAATGTTTGTACATTCATCTACTCTTCCTATGCATCAGCCATTTGAGTCGATGATGGGAAAATCTGGAGTGAAAACAAGGTCCTTTGAGCAGTCAGTGCTACCTCCTGATGCAGAATTCTTGCTGGTTACATATAGCTCCTCAGAGAAGGATTCAGAGACAGATGACCAGTCATATTCCCCCCAAGGTGTATGCTCTAACTTGGCAGGGTTATATTGCTCATATCATGAATACGGTGTCTTGCATTGCTATGCCATCTGTTTAGATTAGACATGCTTTGTGTGAATGCCTCCTGTTTAGTTTCTACATCCAAATTATCTAATGCCATCTTTTTTAGCCAGTTATCTTATATGTGAATTATGCAATGCCATCCTATATAGACACGCATCATATATGTGAATTATCTCATGTCATCCTTTTTTTCATTACGTATTCCGTTTGTAAAAAATCTTTTTATATTGAACTACTCTTCATGTGCATCAGCCACTTGAGTCGGTTATGGAAAAATCTAGAGTGAAAACAAGGTCTTCAGAGCAAGCAGTGGTAACTGTTAAAGCATATATCTCGATGGTTAATGGTAGATCCTCAGAGGATGATTCAGAGAAAGATGACCAGTCGTATGTCCCACCTGAGGTGTATGCTCTTAACTTGCAATGTTTATATTTTTCATATCATGCATATGGTGTCCTGCATTGCTTAGTTTAGACATCATATACACAATGTTCAAATGCCATCTGCTTAGTTTTTAGATCATATATGCGAGTCCTAGCTGCTTAGTATATCCATCAATTATGTGAATTATATCATGCCATCTTGTATACTCAGACAACATGTATGTGAATTATTTCATCCCAACCTATTTTAGAAAGACATCATATGGTTATGTCATGCCATCCTGTTTAGATACTCATCATATGTTGAATAATGCCATTTTATCCTATTTAGTTATCCATGATATATCTGAAAATGTGTCATGCTGTCCTGTTAAGTTAGCCATCATATGTGTGAAATTGTGTCATGCTGTCCTGTTTGGTTAGAGAACATATATGTGAATAACCGCATTTGTGTATCCATTCATTTTCTTCTTGTTTATCAGCCATTTGAATTGGAGGGGGTGATGGCAGTATCTAAGGGAGTAAAAACACGTTCTTCACAAAAGACGGTGCTACCCGTCGATGCAGATAGAACCATGGTTGTACTGGCCCATGAACTAGCCACACCACACATAACTTAGACTCTTACAGATTGTATCCCTACACCATTGGACGGAGAACCAGCTACACCCCATCTAACCCCAGCCCTAATAGATAGTAATCTAGTTCTAGCTGACACAACACCATGTCCACCATAGAGTACCCCCACACGAGCAGTTAGTAAGGAAACTGTAGTGCCCAAAGCATAAAGACCACTACAGCGATCCCAAACTCCACGTTTAAAGCAGAAGGGCAACTATTGTCAGGTCAGATTCCATAGCTGTGGTGCATACTCCTTTTCTCTTGCATCATTGTATTTACTCATACCAACTAATTTTGCATTTGAAGGATCCAATTGAAACTCCAATGGAGCAATAGGTATGTTTTAAAACTATTTCTTTAACCAGACTGTTGTTCTAACTTCTTGCTCTATGTTCATTTTAGTTTCAATTGTATAAACAGTCATGTTCTCATGTCATGCACATTACAAGTGTTGTTAGTGATGTGTAGTTTCCCACACTTATATTCTATCTATGCTACTTTGTCTTAAACATATATGATTTGAACTGTCTCTATCTTGATTTGGCAACATAAAATCGAATGATATAGACCATACAGTGACCATACTACATAGATATATGTTTGCTTCATGTTGTTATCCTGTTCACCTTACAACTGAACTAGTTTACCAAAATGAGTTTCATATCCAACATGGTAAAACTATGACGCCTGCTTGTTCCTCTTGTAGAATGCTGATAGAATATTGGAGAAGAGCACCCCATTATGCAATGGTAGAGAAAGTAATGCAGATCAAGATAGTGAGACAACCCTATTGGTCTCCAAGAAAGCTGATAAAAACTATCTTGTAGATAGTGAGACAACCCCAAAGTCATGCCTTGATGTGGTGTTTGAGTTACTAGCCACTACTGTTGGCACAAGCGTTTCGAACTCGCTGCCTGAATCAGTTTGAATTCTTGTGTCTCAACTTCAAGTTGAAAGACATCGATCAGATGTGCTGCGACAGGAAGTCGAAGGACTGAGGAAGTCCCTGCAGAATTTAGATGCATACTTTCTGGTGCAACAGCAAGTGCTAGAGGATTTAAGCGCCAAACAAGAGAAAGCTAATAAGCTTTCTAAGCGTCTTGCCAGCATGGTGGATACCCAGGATATAGTTTCTTGAGCTCTTGTGAAGTGGTTTCAGTTCTGGACTTGTTTTGCTGCAGCGTTTATTTGCACCGGTCGCCAACTTTGACAACCAGTGTATGTAATATGTTGCTTTGTTCCCCTTATTTACACTGGTGATGAACTTTGATGCCTAGTGATTGTAATATGTGTAATAGCCGTAATAGCCTAGCGTATGTTGCTTGCTTATTTATTTCCTTGCTGTCTTTTTTATTTGTTTGCTTGTAGACAGTGGAGTTCTTTTTCCGCTATTTTCTACTGGCCGCAATAATCTATTTTTCTAAAACTAGGCCACAATAACCATGGGCAACATGCGAACCATTATCACCATGGCCTTCTACAAGCCTTATAATCAATGGGCCTTTTATGGGTCGTATGGACAATTGGCCAAACATGGGCCAACCGGATTATGGGCCATAAACGGGCTAGACTGGCAGCCGTCCGTTCATGGGCCAACCATAATGAGCCTTAAGAGACTGACAATATAACGGGCTTAATTCCATCGACAGACATAATAGGTCGTTAATGGGTCGTATCTAATGACACTACGAAAATGGCCCAACGAGTCAACGGGCACAAACGGTCCGACTTTAACCACGGGCTGAATTTGACCCACAAGCGAGAAAGGCCAGTAACGGACCGTAAGCTACCGAATGCTGCAAATCAGCCCAAGAATAAATGGGCCCTTAAAAGGCCGAAAGATAACACGGACTGGGAGCGCCCCAATGGAGTAATGGGCCGTTAATGGCTATGAAGTGATATACTGTTCATTATGGGCCAGTTTCACTACGGACCGTTAATGGGCCAAGAGTTATAAAGGGCCTCATATGGGCTGAAAGACATCATGGGCCGTACATGGGTCGAAAGTTACAATAGGCTGGAATCATATTGGATGGCCCAGATGAAGCTAGTGGGCCGAAATCGTAAAGGCCATGATGGGCCGTGAGTTATCAGGCCTGAATGGGCTATATGCGAGTAGGCCGTTAGCAGGCTTTTGATGGGCCGGCCCGTTATCCCTTGACCAAGTCAACCTGGCTGGCCTTTTGACCTGAATGGGCCACTGTTGGGCCGCGCCACGTGTCGACGTATCATTGGCGCCTCCTGTCCAATGGTTGGTTGACATCTGTCTGCACGTGGAGCCAACATGTGGTTCCTTCGGCCAATGCGAATTTTACACATGGAAAATTCCCATTGGTCCTCGCTATTAGCAGGTTATTGGATCCAGAACCGGACCCGGTAGCTTAATGGAGATCCGTTACGGTGGATGCCACGTGTCGGTTACCCTTGATGAAAGCACTTCCATGACGCGTCATTTATCGTCATGGAAGTGAACACCTTCGTGATGATAATTTTGGTATTGCATGGAACACTTCTACGACAGCACAGGTATGACTATCTTGATTCTATCATAAAATCATGATGGATGTACATGCATGACAGAAAATGTGACCTACTATGACAGACACGAATGATCATAGAAGTGTTTTTTTTGTAGTGCTGATGGATCTGCTTGGCGTGGAACTGGCAGGCTTCGCAAGTCTGGACCTGCTCGGTGGCGTCGTAGAGATTCGTGGGCCAGTAGAACCCGCTACGGAACACCTTACCTACGAGGGTGCGCAATGAGGAGTGGTGCCCACAGTCTCCCCCATGGATGTCAACCAGTAATTAATGCCCTTTCTCCTCTAAGATGCACCACAACGAGACACCATTGGGGTGCCTGCGGTACAGCTCGCCGTCTTGTAGGCAGTAAGCGGTGGCTTGCCTGGCCACTTGCTCTGCTTCTGCATATTCTACCGGAAGGGTGCACTACTAGGGAAAAGCCTAGCAGTAGCGCGGGTTTTTGGCCTACCAGTAGCGCGGACGGCAGCGCTACTAGTACGGCTCTACAGCTAAAGGTTAGCAGTAGCGTTGGTTTACCCGCGCTACTGCTATATCCACTTAGTAGTAGCGCTTCCTGGAAAGGACGCTACTGGTAATTACTAGTAGCGCTTCTCTCAGCCCGTGCTACTACTATTATTCCATATTATATTTCCTTTTTTTTCATGTTATATTCATACACATTTATACAAGTTTTCATACAGCAGCAATTTAGAGATTGTTTTTACATCATAATGAGTTATTACATCACTGGGTGAAAGAACCGAGGATTAGTTTCAAGTGGATGTCCATCCACTTGAAACTAATTCGCGGTTCTTTCACCCAACAATATAATAAATATCATCATCATATCATATCATTAACAACTTATCATCATAATACATCATTGTCATATAACACCTCCTCATGATCATCATTTTCATCAATGAGACATCATATAGCAAGTTGGTCACTAGTCATAATCACAACTCGTCCTCCTCATCATCAACTCTAACACATTGTACGTAGGACCTACTTCTCTCTCATAGGACCTACTACCTTCTCTTAGGTAAAATAGCATAAAACAGATAGGCCCTGACTCTCCATTATGGAGAATGGAGATTATCCTATCTCCAATTCTTGCCCTTCGCACAATATTGCTTCTAATTACCTCCTTACGATTGACCATACATTTTTCCAATCTTTGATTGTCATGTCTTCATCGGTTTTAGAAATTCGATATGGATAGGAGTGATTCTTTGGATGACCTGGTCGTATGTTCAAAATTGTCGGCGTTCCAGGAACGGGGGTCCCCAGACTTGCCTGCCTGCGGCCTGCGGCGTGGCTCAAGCGGGGGCCCAGCGCGGCCCATCTTCATCAGCTCAAGCTCAAAGACCCTCGCGAGGGGCCAAGCCTCGCGGGGCGGATGACAGGAAGCTTCCTCAGAGGCAGCCTCATCAGGCAGGCTCACGAGGAGGCGGAGAGATCAAGGCAGGGGTACCTCACGAGGAACCCGTGACGCAAGCCATGACGATCGAGACGAGGCGAGCGCCAGGCGGACGCCGACCTACGCAGTGTCCTTGTGTCCCCTTTGGTGCAAAGGGGGCAAGCACAGGCCAAGGCATCAGGCAAAGGTTACCATTCCGATGCAACGAGACCAAGACCAGCCGGACAGCAGGACGGACGTCACCGTGGAGCCCAAGACGACGTCATTGCCAGTGCTTTTGGCAGCCGAAGACCACCTTTGGTCAGGATAACTTGTACTAGATGTTCCCCTTCGAAATGGCCAATTGTTGGCGCCCTTCCTGCTCATTATTTGGGGAGAGGCCCAGGGCCTCTATAAATAGAGCTAGCCACCACAGAGTAGAGACATCTAGACACCCCAAGAACATCGAGAGATCTGGTAGAACCCTAGCAGAGAGAGAGAGGCGACGAACTCAACCTAGCAGTTCATCGCACCAGCTCAAGAACACCTCTCGCGGGGCTGTTCTTCCCTTGTACTGTCCATCATCAGCCCCGGAGTCCTCCTTCCTGACGACCCACTCTCCCCTGACATCGCATTCCGCCCTCATGGCGGACAACGCGCCGCCCGCCCCTGCAACGGATGCCGACACTGGGGCCAGGGGGCTCCGGGCCTTGGCCCCTGCCTTGCGGCAAGTGCAGTGGCCGTGCAAGTTCAGGCCCGAGATGCCGCCGCGCTACGACGGCGTGACGGACCCGATGATTTTCCTGCTGGCATATGAGGAGGCCGTCCTCGGAGCCGGGGCGACGATCGGGTGATGGCCAACTGGTTACCCATGGACCTCACTAGCGTCCCGCGCGCGTGGCTCCTCGACCTACCGACGGCCTCTGTCACCTCCTGGGAGGAGCTGCGTGACCTCTTCCTCGCCCGTTTCGTCGCACCAGCGCCGCCCGTCATTGCAGCTCTCCTGGGTGGCTCCCAGGCACTGCCCTTGAGCCATCACGTCAAGCCGTTCACCCGCCGGATCAGCACCGCCTCCAACCGCCGAGAAGCCCCCTCGGGCTGGGTGGCGCCCGAGGCCGATCTAACCTTCAACTCGGAGGACCACCCCTTCAACCCCATTGGTTCAGGCACGCTCCCGATGCTGTGCACCCCCACCATCTGCCAAGTGGCCGTCACCAGGACCCTCATCGATGGTGGTGCCGGCCTCAACGTGCTCTCGATGGAGGCCTTCAGCCTCCTCCACGTACCGCTGGAGCGGCTCCGACCCAGCAGGCCTTTCTCGGGCGTCGGAGCCGGTTCCACTGCCTCCTTGGGGCAAATCTGCCTTCCAGTGACCTTCGGCACCTGCGACAACTTCCGCACGGAGCTGATCGACTTCAACATCGCCCCCATCGGCCTGCCCTACAACGCCATCCTCGGCTATCCGGCCCTGGCTCAGTTCATGGCAACAACTCACCCGGCGTACAACCTCATGAAGATGCCTGGGAGCAGCGGCGTCCTCACCATGTCAGGAGACACAAAGGATGCGCTGCAGGTGCTCCAGCTTGTTTTCAGGGCGGCCGCAGTGGCGTAGCCCACTGGCACCGACGCCCTTGAACCCAAGGGGGCTGAGCCGGCTAAAAAGAAGCAGCTGTTCACCCAAGACAAGGCAGAAACCAAGCAGGTACCAGTCGACGAGGACGGGTCCGCTAGCGTCACCTTCACCATAGGGGCCAACCTCAAGCCCGAGCAAGAGAAAGCCCTGATCGGTTTCCTGCGTGCAAACAAGAAGGTGTTTGCATGGGAACCTGATCAGTTAGCAGGGGTCCCAAGGGAAGTGATTGAGCATCACCTCAACGAGTGCCCCAATGTGCGCCCCGTGAAGCAAAAGGCAAGGCGGCAGTCTACTGAGAAACAAGCTTTCATCATCCAAGACACCCGGAAGCTAGAGGTGGCAGGAGTTATCCGCGAGGTCCGCTACCCTGATTGGTTGGCTAATCCGGTCGTTGTGCCGAAAAAGGGAGGAAAGGAGCGCATGTGCGTCGACTTCACCAACCTCTACAAGGCCTGCCCACAGGATCCATTTCTGCTCCCCCGCATTGAGCAGATAGTCGACTCCACCGCAGAGTGTGACCTATTGTGCTTCCTAGATGCCTTCTCGGGCTATCACCAGATCAAGCTGGCGGTAGAAGACGTGGAGAAGACGGCCTTCCTGACCCCGTGTGGAGTGTACTGCTATACGTGCATGCCGTTTGGGTTGCGCAACGCAGGCGCGACCTTTCAGCGGCTGATGCACATCACCTTAGGCCGACAGCTCGGGAGGAACGAAGAAGCTTACGTCGATGACATTGTGGTGAAGTCTCGTGAGGCAAGGACCCTGATACAGGACCTGGAAGAAACCTTTGCGAGCCTCAACGAGGTGGACCTACGGCTCAACCCGGAGAAGTGCGTGTTTGGAGTCCCCTCAGGCAAGCTCCTGGGTTTCCTCGTATCCCACAGGGGCATCGAGGCCAACCCGGAGAAGGTCAAGGCAGTCGAAGACATGAGCCCACCAAGGACCCTTAAAGATATGCAAAAGCTCGCCGGGCGTGTAACTGCGCTGGGGCGTTTCATCTCCAAGCTGGGGGAACAAGCGCTGCCCTTCTTCAAGATGATGAAAAAGGGCCCCTTCCAGTGGACTGAAGAGGCCGACAAGGCATTCCAAGACCTCAAGAGGTACCTTACCAGTCCACCAGTGATGGTAGCTCCGCGTCCTCGGGAGCCCCTGGTGCTCTACCTTGCGGCCACCCCCTACTCCGCTAGTGCAGCCCTGGTAGCGGTTAGGAAGGAGAGCTGTGCCAAGGCCGCATCAACCGTCCGAACTGAAGCGAAACAGAGCCAGGAGGGCCTCGCGAAGGCCGCAACCACAGCCGGAAAGGAACAGCCGCGGCAGGAGAATGCACCCGGAGCAGGAGAGGCCCCCTCAGGCGACCAAGCACTCGGAGCTCCGTCGTCTCAAGAGACACCTCGACCTCCAGAGGACACAAGCAGTGCCAGCACCCTCAACCTCGTTGAGCACCCCATGTATTTCGTTAGCACAGTGCTACGGGACGCGAGGGCGCAGTACCCCATGCCTCAAAAGCTCCTCCTCGCGCTATTGGTGGCCTCACGCAAGCTGCGGCACTACTTCCAAGGCCACCCCATCAAGGACGTCTCGGCATACCCCTTGGAGAGGGTACTCAGGAGCCCCAACTCGGCTGGAAGGGTTGCTGAATGGAACATCAAGCTGCAGGCATTTCAGCTAAAATTAAGTACGACCAGAGTCATCAAGGGAGCCGCGTTAGCAGATTTCGTGGCAGAATGGGCAGAAGTGCCAGGTCTCGAGGCAGGCAAAGACCGGTCACTTTCCCCGGGAAGTGAAGCACCAGATGGCTGGGTCATGTACTTTGATGGGGCGTTCTCCCGACACGGTGCGGGAGCTGGCGCAGTGCTCGTATCTCCTACCCAGGACAAACTCTACTACACTGTGCAACTTTGCTTCCAGCACGGAGAAAAGGTCTCCAACAACATAGCGGAGTATGAAGGCCTAATAGCAGGCTTGAAGGCCGCAGCTGCCTTAGGGGTGAAGCGCCTCATCATCAAGGGCGATTCGCAGCTCCTTGTCAACTTCTCCAACTAGATATATGAGCCAAAGGACGAGCACATGGAGGCCTACCTCGCTGAGGTCCGCAAGATGGAGAAACAGTTCTGGGGACTGGAGTTGCAGCATGTGCCTCGTGGCACCAATCAGGAGGCTGACGACATTGCCAAGAGGGCATCTAGGCGGCTGCCTCAGGAGCCCGATGTCTTTGAGGAGCGGCTCTTCAAACCCTCGGCGGTGCCGTCGCTGTCTAGCACGGCACAACCAAGGGAGGAGCTCCCTCAGCCGCCTGCCTCGCGAGCTCCGGTCTGCGGCCTGGCATCAGGGGCACGCCTGCTCCTAGTGTTGGAGCCTCAGGAGGGATGTTGGATCCTAGAGCTCAAGGACTACCTGATGTAAGGGATTCTGCCGAGGAGGAGGCGGAGCATGTGGCATGGCAGGCCACGGCTTATTGCACCTAGGATGGTGAGCTCTATAGGAAGCGGCCAAATGATGTGTCCCTACGTTGCATTTCCAGGGAGCAAGAAAAGGAACTGCTAGTGGACATACACAGCGGAGACTGCGGGCACCACTCGTCGTCACAAACCCTCGTCAGCAAGGCGTTCCGCAGCGGGTTCTACTGGCCCACAGCACTCAGCGATGCCGTTGAGCTGGTGAAGGCTTGCGAGGCCTGCCAGTTTCACGCTAAACAAATCCATCAGCCTGCGGGGGGTCTGCAGACCATACCCCTCTCCTGGCCGTTCGCAGTTTGGGGGTTGGACATTCTGGGCCCGTTCCTTTGGGAGCCAGGGGGCTATCGCTACCTCTACGTCACCGTGGACAAGTTGACCAAGTGGGCCGAGGTGGAAGCTGTCCGCACAATCCCGGCAAGCTCGGCAGTCAAGTTCATCAAGGGCCTCGTGAGCTGGTTTGGGGTGCCTAACTGCATCATCGCTGACAACGGTTCGCAATTCACCAGTAATTTCTTCAAAACGTACTGTGCTAACCTTGGAACACAGATATGCTACGCTTCGATAGCACACCCCCGGAGCAATGGCCAGGCTGAACGAGCCAACGCGGAGGTCATGAGGGGCCACAAGGCCAGGATCTTCAAGAAGAAGCTGGAGGCCTGTGGCAGGGGCTAGCACGACGAGCTCCAGTCCGTGCTATGGTCAATCCGCACGACAGCGACCAAGCCGACTGGCGAGACCCCGTTCTTCCTCGTCTATGGAGCGGAGGCTGTTCTCCCTCACGAGGTCAGACGTCGCTCCGCACGGGTCCTGGCATTCGACGAGGCTCAGCAGGACTCCGTGCGGGGGACGGATCTTGTGCTGGGGGAGGAACACCGTCGGGAAGCCGCACTACGAGCGGCAAGGTATCAACAGGTGCTACGACGATACCACAGCCGCAACATCTGCCCCAGGACCCTTGAGGTAGGGGATCTCGTGCTCAGAAGGGTTCTCTCCAAGGAGGGGCTGCACAAGCTCTCTCCCATGTGGGAGGGCCCGTTCAAGGTTGTTCATGTTTCTAGGCCTGGCTCCGCGCGCTTGGAGACTCCGGAGGGAGTACCCATCCAGAACCCATTGAACATTCAACATCTCCGGAGGTTCTACCCCTAAGTGAAGCCGCTGCGTTTTGGAAAAGGCCCGGTGCCTGTGAAGAAGGCGAATGCCTCTGAAGCCGCTGCGTTTCGGAAAAGGCCTGGTGCCTGTGAAGTAGGCGAATGCCTGTAAGGCCGCTGCATTTTGGAAAAGGCCCGGTGCCTGTGAAGAAGGCGAATGCCTGTGAAGCCACTGCGTTTTGGAAAAGGCCCGGTGCCTGTGAAGAAGGCGAATGCCTATGAAGCCGCTGCATTTTGGAAAAGGCCCGGTGCCTGTGAAGAAGGCGAATGACTGTGAAGCCGCTGCGTTTTGGAAAAGGCCCGATGCCTGTGAAGAAGGCGAATGCCTGTGAAGCCGCTGCATTTTGGAAAAGGCCCGGTGCCTGTGAAGAAGGCGAATGCCTGTGAAGCCGCTGCGTTTTGGAAAAGGCCCAGTGCCTGTGAAGAAGGCAAATGCCTGTGAAGCTGCCGCATTTCAAGAAAGGCCCGGTGCCTGTGAAGAAGGCCAACGCCTGTGAAGCTCGCCGCTCGTTGTCGGTGTTCTGGGAACGGGGGTCCCCAAACTTGCCTGCCTGCGGCCTGCGGCGTGGCTCAAAGGGGGCCCCAGCACGGCCCATCTTCATCAACACAGACCCAAGACCCTCGCGAGGGGCCAAGCCTTGCGGGGCGGACGACACAAAGCTTCCTCAGGCACGGCCTCATCAGGCTGGCTCATGAGGAGGCGGAGAGATCAAGGCGGGGTACCTCACGAGGTGCCCGTGACACAAGCCATGGCGACCAAGGGCGCCAGGCGGGTGCCAGCCCGCGTAGTGTCCTCCTTTCCTCTTTGGTGCAAAGGGGGCAAGCGCAGCCGCGGAGTACCGAGGCATCAGGCAAAGGTTGCCATTTCGGTTCAACAAGACCAAGACCAAGAGGACTGCAAGACGGAGGTCATCGTGGAGCCCAAGACGGCGTCACCACCAGAGCTTTGTGCAGGCAAAGACTACTTTTGTCAGGGTAGCTAGTACTAGTTGTCCCCCTTCAAATTAGCCCACCATTGTTGGCTCCCTTCCCGCTCGATATTTGGGAAGAGGACCAGGGCCCCTATAAATAGGACTAGCCATCCCCCCATGGGAGGAGAGATCAACAACCGGAGGGAGAGAGTTTTTGGAGAGGAATCAGAGAGAGAGAGAGAAGGGCGGCCGAACTCCTCCCAGCAGTTCATCGCCCCAGCCAAGAGCAGACCCTCGCGAGGCTATTCTTCCTTGTAGAGTTCATAATCATCAGCCCAAGAGGCAATCCACCACGCGACACACTGGAGTAGGGTATTACACCACAACGGTGGCCCAAACCAGTATAAACCCTGTGTTTCTTGTGTTGTTCTTTCCATAGCTTAGATCTTAGCGAGGCGGAGGGGTGTAGGTAGGTAGGAGGCGAAATCTCCATGCGCACCCCAGTGTTCGAACCTCAAGGGTCTGCCGGAACCCGAAATCCGACATTTGGCGCGCCAGGTAGGGGTGTGCCGAAATTCGTCTTTCACCACCCCGTTCTCCTCCGACCATCACACCCATGTATGATGCTCGTCGGGCCCGCGCCGAGCGCCGGGCCGCTCTCGCTTCCCGCGTCGCCTAGACGGCTCCTGTCGGTGGGCGTCCTCACCGTTCCCCGTCACCTGTCGTCAACGCCGCCACCGGCCCAGCGGGGGACGAGCATCAAGCATCGTCTCAGCATCCATCCGTGCGGCAAGACGGCCGCACCGCAACTCCCTCGCTCCCCCAGCTGGTTCTTCGTCCCGCGTGCTCCGCGCACCCATGGAGGCTCGAGCTGCACTCATTGCGGCAAACGAGCTCCTACGCTACCATCCCGTCGACGACGTCTACGAAGAATGGCTCGACCGCATCGCCGAGCTCGTCCACGCCGCAGGGGGCTCTCCTGCGCCGTCCGTTCCGCTGCACCGCACCCCGCCCTGCGCGGGCGACGAAGGTCCGGGGGCGCCCCGGCCGCCCCCTCCTCAAGAAGGCGCCATGGCTCCAAGGCACGTGGCCCCTGGGCGGAACCCGCTCCATCAGGTGCCAGCGCAGCAAGAGCAGAGCTGCCAGGAAGTCCCTCGCCCGCAAGAAGCTGCCCGGGCGCTCCCTGCTCCAGCATGTCGCGACCATGCTCCTGCTCCCGCACGTCAAGGCCCAGCTGCAACGCATGGGGACATGCAAGACCAAGCTCTCCGTCACCCAAGGCCTCCCGTGGCCACAGTAGGCTGCCGTGCCTTCACCACCGAGCTACGCAGTGTCGCGTGGCCCGGCAAGTTCAAGCCAGACCTGCCCCCTCGCTACGACGGCACGGCTGACGGTGCGGAGTTCCTCCAGCTCTACGAGCTAGGCATCGAAGCTGCCAACGGAGACGAGAAGGTCATGGCGAACTGATTTCCCATGGCGCTCAAGGATGGGGCCCGCACCTGGCTCCTGAACCTGGCTCCAGGCATGATCTCCTCCTGGGACGAGATGCGCACCCGCTTCATCGCCAACTTCCAAGGTACTCGCGACCAGCCACCCGCCGTGAGCGACATGCGCCGCATCAAGCAACAACCCGGGGAGACCCTGCAGAAGTACATCCAGCGCTTCAACAACGCACGCCTCAAGATTCCCAGGGTGACTGAGGAGGCCATCATCTCAGCCTTCTCCGACGACATGCGTGATGTCAAGATGAAGGAGGAGCTGGCGATGCATGAAGACCTGTGCACTTCTTTGGAGCTGTTCAACTTGGCAACCAAGTGCGCCAGGGCTGAGGAAGGGCGTCTCTCCCTCCTCGAGCTGCCTGCCGCGAACCCGGAAGAGAAGAAGCCCAAGGCCAAGGATGTGAAGCGCAAGGGGGCTGCCATGCTCGCGGCAGAACCAGACACCAAGCGGGGCAGAGATCATCCCGAACCTTCCAAGGGCAGCCGGTACTGTGTGTACCACGACCTCCACACCCACAACACCAACGAATGTCAAGAGCTCCGAGCCGTGCGAGAAGGAAGGATCGGCCGTCGCCCCGACCGCGGTGACCGGGGCTACGGTCAAGGAGGAGGATGGAACGCAGGACGCTGGGAAGACCGTGGCCCGCGCCAAGGGTGGCACGATCAACCTCACGAGGATCGCTGGCAAGACCCGCCTCGCGACGGAGACTGGATGGGTCAGCCTTGCGAGGATCGCCTGCAAGGCAACGGAGGCCTCCCTCCGCTGCCGCCGCAACCAAGGAGAAACGAGGACCGCCACCAGGACGAGGAGGCTGGGGGCTTCCAGGAGCCGCGCGCGATCGCCTGCATCCTGGGCGGGGCTCAAGCCCCAGCCTCTCTACGCGTCTTCAAGCAGTTTGCCTGCGAAGTGAATGCAGTCCTCCCCAAGCTCGAAGCCACGCGCCCTCTCAGGTGGTCGGCGTGCGCCATCCCGTTCAGCTCAGTACATTAGCTCAAGTGTGCGGCTACAGCCGGAGTCCTCCCGATGCTTTGTTCCCCAATCATCAGCAACGTGGTGGTCACCAGGACCCTCATCGATGGCGGGGCAGGGCTCAACGTCCTGTCCGTGGAAACATTCAACAATCTCCAAGTGCCCTACAGCCAGCTTCAGCCAACCAAGCCTTTCTTCGGAGTCACCGGCGGCTCCACGGTCCCGATTGGGCAGGTCCGCCTCCCTGTCACCTTCGGGGCACGCGACAACTACCGCACCGAGCTCATCGACTTCGACGTTTCTCACATTCGCCTGCCGTACAACGCCATCCTCGGGTACCCAGCGCTGGCCAAGTTCATGGCCATAACCCACCACAGCTACAACGTCCTCAAGATGCCAGGAAGTGGCGGAGTCATCACGGTGCCCTGTGAAGAGAAGGATGCAGTGTGTTCCCTGGAACGAGCCTTTCAGGCTGCGTCACTGGAAGACCCAGATCGCGGAAGCAGGAGGCTTCCTGAGACCGCCCCCAAGAAGAAGAAGACATCGTCCGGCCCGGCGCCTCAGGAGGCAAGCCCCTCTGGGCCCGTGCCTTCCCAGGGGGAACCTCCTTCCATCGCATAGGAAAGCGCGCCCGGCGCCCTCCTCAGGCAAGGCTCGGGGGCTCTCCCCTGGAGGGCCACCGACCTGGCTAGGGTCACGAGGGAGGCACTTGGGCACCACATGGAGGCGTGTTTTGAAGCACGTTTCCCTCAAGAAGGAGTAAGGCAAGGAGAGCCAGACCCTCAGGATTTCGTCAGCAAGGCCATTCAGGAGCTACAGGAGTCAAGAGTCATGAAAGGCGGCCGCCGTCTACCAGCAGTGGCTCCCCATCCAGGCGAGGATGGCGGGCTGCGCGTCTGCATCGACATACCAGGGCTCAACCAAGTCGCCTCTCTGGAGCGCCTCTGGCCCTCGCGAGTGGGGCGCTGCGGAGGTCCACCCCACAGCTACGTTCGCATGCCTTACGGCTTGCCGAACGCGGCTGCCACGTACCAGCGCCTCATGAGGGGCATCATGGAGGCACAAGAGGCCAGGCGTTCCGCAGCCCTGGCGGAGATGGAGATGGTCCACGGGGAGCCTCCAGCACCTCCGGAGCCTCCCGAGGCCCCCGGGCCTGGGGGCTCGTGAGAATCGGCTTCCGCAGCCCACCGAGTCTGCTACACCAACACCCCTTCGTCCTCAACGTCATCAGGTGACATCTTTCAAGTTTCACTTCCAGCTGGAGTGCCCCCCCAGGGCTGCATTATTCCCAGGCCGCGTGGGTCCATCCCTGCGGCATGTATCCTTTTTATTTCATGTTGTTAGCTTACCTTATTGGGGGCGCCCCTCGGGCTGCATGATCCCCAAGTCGCTCGGGCCAGACCCAGCGGCATGTGTCCCATTTGCGTTCATTCCCGGTTATGCGTTATACCCACCATGCTTGATTATGTGATGCCTGTCCACGGCACCTCTTCTTCTCCATGCCGACCACTTGCACGTTAAAGGGGGGGGGGTACCTGAGCATCGCGACTCAGGGCTCTTACTGGCTCTCCAGCCCTCACCCTCTGGCCTTGTCCACGGCATCGCGACCTGGCATACCAGCGACGGCTGAGACCAGCTCGAGGGCCAGGACCCGAGGACGTAGAGTGCCGACATCTAACCGAACTTGCAGGGACACATCACAAGATAAGGCTCAGTGCCAGGCGCAACCCGCCTAGAGGTAGGGCCCCGTGAGTCCCGCGCTAGCTCATGGGTGCCCAGATACACCTCGCCAGGCCCTACCGTGCCAGCCACGTGTCAGGGCGGGGTTGTACATGCCCCGAGGGCTCCTCCCGGAGGGGGGCCCCCCTCCCACGTACCAGTGGAAGCACCATGCTCCGTGCTGGCTGACGACACTCCCGAGGAGCGGCTATGCCCGTACACATACGGAAGCGCTATGCTCCGCGCTGGTGATAAACAACTGAGGGTGGCCCCCGGGCCGCATCAACCTCAGGGAGCCCAGAGCTCAGTGTCTAGCCTCATCGTAACGCCTCCCCTCAGGAGTGTCGCGCGAGGGGGCTGGGCACGGGGGCTACGCCTGGGTCACGCCCAGACGCACGCCGCCCAGCCGCCCCAGAGGCAATCCACCACACCACACACTGGAGTAGGGTATTACACCACAACGGTGGCCCGGACCAGTATAAACCTCGTGTCTCTTGTGTTGTTCATCATTTTCATCTTAGTTCGCACGAGAGGATCAGACGTAGATCGGTAGGGGAGAGATCTCCGCGCGCACCCCAGTGTTCGAACCTCAAGGGTCTGCCGGAACCCGAAACCCGACAAAAATATCAAGGCGGCCTTTCTCAAACATCAGATGAGGCACACAATCCTTCGGGATTTTCTGTTGAAAAACATAGTAATAACTTTGTTGTTAGCAATGAAGTTCAATTTTAGAAGAATTTATGCAAAAGATGCACGGATGTCGTAATCGTAAAAAAAATCTTACCATGGCATCTCCATGGATGTTACCGTAGTTCAACACGTGCACTAGTGGCAAGTATTGACCATAATGTGGAGGAGTTTGATAATAGCTATTGTAATTCTCAAGATCAGTAATAAATGAGATGAGATGATTTTTTTCCTGATAAGTTAATTTTGAGCCATCGGTGTAGTACGTTCTGCCTACCATCTTCCGCACATTCTTTGAACAATGAAAATAAGCTGTCCATGGAAATAAGTTGTCAACTATTTTGAAATAAACAATATAAATTACTTAATAACTATGTTTGAGAAACTCACATATCGGTAGAATTGGAAGCGTGTGAACAAGGAACCAAATGTCCATATTGTCTTGGGTGATGTCAGGATCACCAAGATCCATGGTGACAAGCATACCCTCATGAAAATCATAAATTTTACAAAGTACTTCCCAATTCGGGTAACCAAAATGGCCTACGCTCTCAGAATTGTACAGATTTACTTCAAAATCCATACCATGATGGGTCCTTAGGTGAATTTTCTTTGTTTCCATACTTTCATGATCTTCAAAATCCATCCTCTCTAAGACATAGTGTCTTGCATGGCATGGGATAAGCTAGTCGAATTGTAGAAGACAAAAATTACACATTGAAGTAGTTGAAGTCGTGCTTAATTACGAAAAAACACTTGTCGTTGTTGCATACTATTTTAACATTGAAGGTCTCCCGGAACTTAATGCTGAAGCACCGATCTTCGTCCAGGTGAGGCATGTTGCACAGACCTCGGTCGTCGTTGCACCAGTCGCACTCCCTCAAGAGACTTTCGTCATCCGACGATGACATTTCCTATGTTCATAATTCAAATATCAAACTTGTACAATTAAATATATGTACTACAAAAACTAAATATTTTGTCTTTTAGAATTCGAAATGTCGTTTAATTATGTTTCTAGAAAATCCAGGCCACTCGATATTTCCTACATATTCTAGCACAAGTCATGCCAAAATTCACGGAAAAATCCGGGATGACCTTTGCTACAAAAGGACATATCGAGTGCCTGAAATTTGTCGGAACGGAAATTAATCAACACTCCGGCAAAACATAGGCCACTTGGAGGTCGGAAATTAATCAACACTCTGGCTAAAAAAGGACATGACCTTTGCATTTCAATGGTTGAAAATATGAACAAAAACATTTCAAAATATCTTATAGGACTCATCTTGACATGGATATTTGGCTGGTCTCACCTCGAGGTCGGAGGGGGTCGTTGACGGGGATGATGGAGGGGCTCCTCGATTTCTGCAAAAATAAAAACCCTATAAGCTATCAACTAATCAAATGCATACGCCTTACATAGTGGGGGTCCAATTTGAGCATTCAAAATAGGAGTAGTTCTCCAATTTGAGCATTCAATAAGCAAAACTAAATCATAAAATAAATAAGTATTCAAATTAGAATGCATTCAATAAGCAAAACTAAATCATCTCTTGCGTCTGTACATCGTCGAATATTATCACTAATACATCTCGAATAGCATCATACATATAACATCACTAATACAACTAATACCCTAGCGAACGACGGGTATCGGTGCGGGCGATGGACACCCAAAGAGAAGGAACCATCATAGGATCATAGCTCCAATGAGATCCCTGAAGAACCTGCCAGGTATTGGAGAACCTTCCCTCCAACTCAACCATGTAGCGACGGACGTGCTCGTCCTCCTCGCTGACACGGTGACGTACCACCTCCGCGCGGTCCACAAGCCTCCGCACCATTACTGGCCCACGCGACCACCACCAAAGAAGGTTCGGGTCAGCGACAGGCTGGCTCCTCACCAAGCTGCGCCCCCCGGAAGGTAGCACCTCCCAGTACCAGCCCGGCGGAGCCCAGTCT
The DNA here is from genome assembly GCF_003073215.2 of Triticum urartu. Lineage (NCBI taxonomy): Eukaryota > Viridiplantae > Streptophyta > Magnoliopsida > Poales > Poaceae > Triticum > Triticum urartu. Next base: position 142,457,031 of record NC_053023.1, read on the forward strand.
CGAACATGGCCCGTCTGATCAAGCAGGTGTCCTCCGCCGAGTGGATGACGAGGATGCGGGATAGGCATCGTCGACGTCGATGTGGCAATAATTGATTTAACTAAAAAAATAACAACAAATGTGACATGTTCAAAATATGACATGTCCACTTCAAAACGAATCAACGTAGAATAATGTTAAATACATCTAAAAATAAACTAATTCTATTGATTTTCTTACTAAAAATAAACTAGTTCTATAGTAAAATTTTAATTAGACTAGTTGTATTAATTCAACTAGTTCAACTAAGCACTTACTATAAATAAAAATAAACTAGTTCTTACTAAAAATAAACTAGTTCAACTAGTTCTATTAATTTTCTTACTAATTCTATTGTACACTTACTAAAAAGTAAAAAAAAACTACATTATACAATAGTAAAAACTATAGTAAAAAACAGAAAAATAGAGATTGAGGGAGGAGGGGTGGGAGGAGGGAGGGGAGAGGAGGGGGAGGGGCGGCCGATGGAGGAGGAGGGAGGGGGCGGTGGGAGGTGGGCTGCCGGTGGAGGAGGAAGGAGGGTGCGGTGGGAGGAGGAGGGAGGGGAGGAGGAGGGTGGGGAGGAGGGAGGAGGGAGAAGGAGGCATGGAGGGAGTACCTCGATGGAGGAGCAGCGCGGCGGCGACAGTGGACGACGGCGGCGGCGGACGACGGGGCGTGCGGGCCGGGGAGAGTGACTGAGAGGGATAGTGAGAGGGTCGGCCGCGCGCGTGGGGAGGATAAGGTAGGGTTAGGAGTAGTGCGGGTCAGAGAAAGGCGCTGCTGCTATGGAGCATAGCAGTAGCGCTAGTTACGGCTACTCGCTATTGCTAACTGGGGCTAGCCATTTTTGCCCAGTTCAAACTTAGCAGCAGCGTGTTTCCCAAGTATGCGCTACTGCTAAAGTGATCGCAGTAGCGTAGTTTATTTACATGTGCTACTACTAAGTAGCAGTAGCGCATGATTTTGTCCAGCTCTACTACTAAGATGCTATGTATAAGGTTTTCCCTAGTAGTGGTGTCGTGGAGTTGGTAAGCCTTGAAATCTGTGACCCAGTCATCCGCCCGAGGCTCCAGCGCCAGTAATAGACGGGCCCCAGAAGTCGGGCTGCAGTACGACGCGCCCGTGGACGTGATATGTCTCCAACGTATCTATAATTTTTGACTGTTCCATGTTGTTATATTATCAATCTTGGATGTTTTATAATCATTTTTTAGTCATTTTATATCATTTTTTGGTACTAACCTATTGACATAGTGCCAAGTGCGAGTTGTTGTTTTCTGCATGTTTTCTACATCGCAGGAAATCAATACCAGACGGAGTCCAAATGCAATGAAACTTCACGGAGAATTTTTTGGACCAGAAGACACGTAATGGGCCCTGGCTGCGCCTGGGGGGGTGCTCCGAGGAGAGCACAACCCACCAGCGCATGCCAGGAGGCCCAGGCGTGCCCTGGTGGGTTGTGCCCACCCCGAGTGCCCCTCGGACCGTCTCTTTGCTCTATAAATACCCCAATATTCTAGAAACCCTAGGGGAGTCGATGAAATTTTATTACAGCCGCCGCAAAGTCCAGAACCACCAGATCCAATCTAGACACAATCACGGAGGGGTTCACCACTTCCATTGGTGCCTCTCCGATGATGCGTGTGTAGTTTTTTGTAGACCTTCAGGTCCGTAGTTAGTAGCTAGATGGCTTCCTCTCTCTCGTTTGATTCTCAATACAACGGTCTCTTGGAGATCCATATGATGTAACTCTTTTGCAGTGTGTTTTTTGGGATCCGATGAACTTTGAATTCATGATTAGATCTATCTTTTTATATCCATGAAAGTATTTGAGTTTCTTTGATCTCTTATATGCATGATTTCTTATAGCCTCGTATTTCTTCTCCGATTTTGGGTTTTATTTGGCCCACTTGATCTATTTATCTTGCAATGGGAAGAGGTGCTTTGTAGTGGGTTCAATCTTACGGTTCTTGATCCCAGTGACAGAAGGGGAACCGACACGTATGTATCGTTGCTACAAAGGATAAAACGATGGGGTCTATCTCTACATAGATAGGTCTTGTCTACATCATGTCATCGTTCTTATTACATTACTCTGTTTTTCCATGAACTTAATACACTAGATGCATGCTGGATAGCGGTCGACGTGTGGAGTAATAGTAGTAGATGCAGGCAGGAGTCGGTCTACTAATCTTGGACGTGATGCCTATATAATGATTATTGCCTGGACATCGTCATGATTATTTGAAGTTTTATCAATTTCCCAACAGTAATTTGTTCACCCACCATTTGCTATTTTCCTTGAGAGAAGCCACTAGTGAAACCTACGACCCCCATGTCTCTTTCTCATATTATTTGCTTTGCGATCTATTTTATTTAATCTTTTATTTTCAGATCTATTAAACCAAAAATAGAAAAATACCTTGCTGCAATTTATTTATATTTATTTCATCTTGCGTTCCCGTAAGATCTATTTATCCAATCTACTACAATTTTATCTATCTATTTACCCATGAGGGATTGACAACCCCTCTCTTACATCGGGTTACGAGTATTTGTTATTTGTGTGCATGGGTTGTTTATGTTGTGTTGCTTGGTTCTCCTACTAGTTCGATAACCTTGGTTTCATCACTGAGGGAAATACCTACCACCGCTGTGCTGCATCATCCCTTCCTCTCTGGGGAAATACCGACATAGCTTTAAGCGACATTAGGACAGCGCGGGCAGAAGCTCCTCAAGGAGCAGCGTTGCACCAATGGCGGGGGGGGGGGGCTTATGGCATGAAGAGCCTCTCTTCAAAGACACCAAGGCTCTCAGGCTCACGGCGGGACGCTCGCTTGGCGATGTCGTCGGCTTCCTTGTTGACGCCCCGCAAGACGTGCTACAACTCTAAACCCAGAAAATGATTCTCGAGTTTAAGTACCTCCTCTAGATAGGCCTCCATGTGCTCGTCATTGGGCTTATACTTTTTATTGGAGAAGTTGACGAGGAGGCGCTTGATTCCCAAGGCAGAGGCAGCCTTGAGGTCAGCGATCAGGCCCTCGTACTCCATGGTGTTGTTGGAGACCTTTTTGTCGTACTGGAGCATAGCTAGACGGCGTAGTAAAGCTTGTCTTCAGCTAGGGAAACGAACACGACCCCCGCCCCGTGCCCTGCCTAGAGAAAGTGCCATCAAAGTGCATGATCCAACCGGCCTGTGCCTCATCCCCGGTAAGAGGGACTTGTCCTCGTGGTGCTCCTCCTCGCTGGTATATGTCCATTCTGCCACAAATTTGGCGAGGGCTGCCCCTTGATGACCCTGGTGGTGCAAAAATCCAACAAGAATGCCTACAGCTCGATGCTCCATTCGGCGAGTCGGCCCACGGCGTTAGGGCTATGCAACACTTTCTCCAGGGGGTATGCGGAGATGACCTTGATGGGATGGCCCTGAAAATAGTCGCACAACTTCCTGGAAGCGATCAGAAGTGCGAGGAGGAGCTTTTGTTGCATAGGGTAGCGTGTGCGCATCCCTCAAGACCATGCTGATGAAGTACACACTGGGTGCTCGATGAGGCGCACGGTTTCAGCGGGCGCCCGTTCCTGAAGGGGCATGCGGGTCTCGGGTGTCGTGGGAGTAAGTCTGACAATAGAATAGGGGGTAAGTATGGAGAGGCAAGATCCTAGCTACGGTGAGGTTGTGAACGCAAGGATTTATGAGTTCAGGCCCTTCACGGAGGAAGTAACAGCCCCACGTCTCGGTGCCCGGAGGCTTGGTCGATTGGGAATATGCGTGAAGTTATAGGGGGTTCCAACCCTTGTGCCAGTGGAGGGGGTGGCTTATATAGAGTGCGCCAGGACCCCAGCCGTCCCACGTTACAAGGAGGTTCAATGTACATAAAGGTGGGGCGTTACTGGTAACGCCAACAATAAAGGTATATAAATGATCATTAAGACTACAAAGTGAATGCCTGACCATTGCCATCCCGAGGGACTTTAGATCTTCTGTACTCCGAGTGACTTCTCATGTGGTCGACTGATTATATAGAAGTTGAATGAAATCGCGCTTGTCGAGTGGAATTGCTGGTTGAGTAGGCCGCACTCTGGGATGATTTCAATCAGTGGACGCTGTTGTACTTTGAATGCTTTTGACTGTAGGGCAGTGTCCTTGAGAAGGGTTTCTAGGACAGGCCTATTACCCTACCCTAGGTACATGTCATCGTCATTAGCCCCCAAATGGGTCGGGGTCCGAGTGGAGAAGGAGTTGAAGGTGGTTCCAATCGATTCCTATGCTTCGGAGGCATTTTTCTGGGGTTGGTGAACCATGTTGGAACTTCAACTGTCTTTTCAGTCGCCTTGATCCCTTTAGAGTTTTGTTGAGTGAACTTGTACTGATACGCTCCAAATGTTGGAACGACATGAAATCTTTGGCGCGATTGGTTGCACTGTCGTTCCCGGATCTCGCGGGATCCGAAATTTGGGGAAGCGCGCGAGGCGGAGGGCACCACGGTATACGGAACATATTAGGCAGGGACGCCTCGATTCCTGCGCCGCCTTTTCCGCCATGTGCCCAGCGCGTGACTGTTGCAGGATTTGACAGGATCACTTGGGCCCACGAGACAGCCACTCGGATACGGGTCTATATAAGGCGTTGCGGCAGATGTATTCTGCCAAGTGCTCGTTATTCTCCTTCTTCTTCCTCTGCTTCTCCACTGCATTCGCCTCCACTCTCAACGTTGCCGCCTCGCCCATGCGCAGCCTGCTGCGATGGGAAAGGACAAGACGGCGGCTCTGGAGTGCGCGAAGAAGGTGACAGCGGCGGCGAAGGGCAATAAGACGAGTCGGGGGGATCGTCGTCGAGGACCGGCCTGCTGCCCAGCTGGATCCAAGGCATCTGGATCCGGTCCATGATCCATTTTTCCGGGGTTTTCTAAACTTTTACGGAGCCCAACTTCATCATTTTTCTCCCAACAACATCATATATCTTGCTGCATTCATGTTGATGTGTGAGAATTTCTTGGGTTGTCGACCGCATTGGGGTCTCTTCAAGCACATCTTCACTTGCCGCTCCCAAACTGTAAGAAAGGCCAATCCAGATGACGAGAGGACGCACGTGATTCATATGTGCGGTGGTTTAGGGATTCAGATGAGGGGTAGGAATACTTTTCCAGCTATGACTGTTCCCGATTCGGTTAGATGGTGGCAGTCGACTTGGTTTTACTGCAAAGACCAACCGACTCCTGGTCAGTCGACTGGCCTTCCTCCCTTCTCCATGGATCAGGTCCAGCAGCCCACTTCCTTGAAAGTGACTGCAGCAGAAAAAACAGAGGTGAACATGTTGGTTGAACGGGTCGTCCAGTTAGTCTGTGAAGGTGTGACTGGCATGGATTTGTTGGAGGTGTTTCTCAGTCGACATATCCAGCCACTTCAGGCTCGCGATCATCCTATGTGGATGTATTCAGGCACTGAGGACACCACTCAGATTCACCCGAAGGAAGTAACCGAGGAGACAGTGGAACAATGGTTGCAGAGCATCACAAGTAATAAGGACAACCCTAGGGGGTCCAGGAGAATTCAGCCATTCAACTTCTCCAACGAGCCAGACAAGGTTTGACTTTTATCGTTGAGTGTCTATTGTCCTACTTCATAACTGTCCTTGAACCTGACTGATACCTGTCCAATTCTTTGCCTTATAGATCTATACTGATATGTACTCGATGCCTAATGGAGTGCAAGACCAAGAAGGAGAAGTGAGCGGCGGCGACAGCGCCGGCTGGAGATCTGATGACGGAGACGAGGAAGAAAGCGAGGACTCAAGTAGAGGCGAGGAGGTTGACTCCCCACCTTGCTTTGAGAGACGCTCCAAGCAGACCCATGACCCAGTGAGCGTCAGTGGGAAAGGGACTATGCCGAGTAAGCAACCTTTGAAGCGCACTCGGATGTCTTCTCCCATTCCGACTGAAATGGCTCTGAAACAGATCAAAGGTGCGCTTCAGAAGCCTCGGAAGGCCTTGCCTAAGATCAAAGTGGTCGTCCCCATATTGTCTGGGTAATCATTGGGCTTTATCTCTTTGTTCTATCATAGTTTGTCTGTCAGTCGATTCACCGCTTCTTCTTGACCGAGTGAATTCTGAAATTTTCAGTGCCGCTACTCCCGGGACTTTCGTTTACAAGGACCATGATGATGAGGAGATGAAAGATGCGGCCACATCCCAAGTTGGTATGACTCCTCTTATTCTGTCTTTATTTTGCTAACTCTTTTCGCGGTCGACTGAATTGTCGCGATCGATTGTTTTGTCGCTTTGCAGAATGTTATTGAACTTCCGGATGACGATGAAGATGCGCCCCAAAAGCCCACAGGAAGGAGGGGTAGGACCTCAGGTAGGAGGACTCCAGCTGGCCGGACGCTCCAGACGACGCCAGTGCTAGAACCAGAGATCCAGCAGCCCGGAGACCTCAACCATGCTTCTATTACTTTTGCTGTTCCTGTGTCGAGTGAACATCCTTCATCATCGACTACGCAAGCTCATGTTTCGTCTGTACGACTCCATGCGTCAGATCCTCAAGTTGTTGCAACTGATCCGCCATCTCCACTTCCTATCATGTCCCGCAGGACCCAGTGGCCACTGCGAAAGAAGCTATACGCCAGGCAGGCCTTATGATGGAGAAAATTAAAGTGGTGCATCGGGCCAGTCAGGCTGCCTATGACGCCAGCTCAGCACTTTAGGCCAATGTCCAGGTTAGTTGATCTCCGACTGATATATTTGGTTTGATGCTTGTTCTATTAGGACATGCTACCTAAGAACCTTTAATGTGCATCTATTCACCAATCTGCACCATGCATCTGTACACCCACTGGGTGTTTGAACCTTTGCTGAGTATATATTTTTTTTACTTGAGTCAACTGGAGGGTGTCGGTTGAATCTTCGACGGGGGTCTTTGACCAGAATTATCTATTTTTCAGTTCATCCACTCGGTTAGACTGGTCGTGCCGAGTGGTATCTGGACCAGTGGGGGCACGCCAAGTGCACCCACTGCGTGTAGTCCCCGAGACCACAGTCGACTGCGGGCAGTCGGCGGTGGTCTGAGAACAAGTTTTGCCGTATTCCTCTTCTCTCTTCTTTCTTTTTTTGAACCACGTCGACTTGAAATTAGAACCAATGGGGGCACACCAAGTGCACCCACTGGGTGTAGTCCCCGAGACTATTGTTGAATGTTTGGTTCGAGAGTAGTCTTAGAACTCTTTTGCTCTAATGACTTGAATTTGTATCTTGTTTACTCGGAAGCAATTGATCTTTGTCTCAGTCGATTGACATCTCTTGTTCGTTGACTGCAGAAATCCTGTGACTTCGGGGTCTAGTTTGTTGAGTTGCAAAAACAACAGACCCAAGTCAATCTCGACCTGGCATTAGCCAAGGAGAACTTGAAGAAGGCACAAGACGAAGCCACTGCCATGGGAGGTAATGACTTGTCGACTGTCGGCTTTGTCATCATTTCTTTTTGTTCATTGAACCGAGTGATACTACTCGAGCAGATGTGCGTAGTGAAAACAGACAACTCCAAGCTCGTCTGAAGAATGTTATTTCTTTATAGAAAATAAAGCAGGTGCTGGAACAGAAGGATCTTGACCTTGCTGTAGCTCATAAGATGACGCAGGAGAAAACCGAGCTTGCCGACAAGAAGCTGGCTTCAGTCGGCAAGTTATAGGAGGAGAACACCAAACTGAAGACTGCCATCAACGAGGCCAACAAGGAATTCGTGTAGCTGAAGAAGGACAAGGAGGCTCTGACCGACAAAGTTGGAGATCTCACTCGGAAGAGGGACGAGCTGGAGGCTTATCTGGGAGGACTCGCCAAGAAGTTATTCCTTATGCTTGAAGGTGCTTTTCCTCCTCTGACTGATTCGCTATTATTGAATCTTCATATAGCTGTTGACTCATTTCTTCGTTGTGTGTGCAGAATTATGTCAAGACTTCGAAGAAGAGACCGGCCGAATTGAAACGAGTTTGGACCCCATCCTCTCTCGTGTTAAGGATGAAGCTGCCATGAATGTGCTCCGACTGGAATCTCGCCTTGCCAGCGCCATGGACTAACTTGCGCGACTGAAGGTGGCAGTGTCGCGGATTGACACGACGCTCTGGCCAAGGGCGACATTTCAGAATGATCTCGAGTCACTGATGACTTGACTTAATGAGATCCCTGGTTGAGTGTAGGAATGGAAGAAGTCATCCGCCTGATGTGGTTATGATGTGGCTCTGTCTCTGGTTCGCGTCCATTGTAAGGAGGCCAAGGAAGAGAAGCTTGCACAAATCAAGGTCGCCAACACCAAGAAGCTTCAATTCTAGTCCTTCATGGAGACCTTTGTTGAAGCAGCCACTCGTATTACAGATGGAATGGACTTGGATGAGTTCGTCGAGCCTGCCAGCCCTCCTCCTGCAGAGTGAAGAAACTTTTATGTTCTGATTAAATTTGCCTCGGAATGCCGAGTGATTTTGTAACCATTAAAATCCTTCGGGTCTGATGCCCGAGTACTTTTATCCGCGGTTCGGAACTTTGTGGGATTTATCTAAACTTGGATTTTCCTTGAATATGCTTGTTTTTGTCGCTAAGTAGAGCTTGTTTCTTCACTCGGAATAGATTTTTGTACACGTGATGCAGCTCTGAAGAGAAGGTCGCAGACGACCTATACCTTGTCGTCCTTGCAGGTCGAGATGGAGCGTACATTGTATTTGTGGCACAGCTCCGAGGAGAGGGCCGCAGATGACCTGCACCTCATCGTCCTTGCAGATCGAGATGGAGCGTACATTGTATTTGTGGCGTAGCTCCAAGGAGAGGGCTGCGGATGACCTGCACCTCGTCGTCCTTGCGGATCAAGATGGGGCGTGTGGCCAAGTCTCCGAGGGGGAGGGCCACTCTTCACTCAGATGTTTTTTAAACTTAGGCGAGTACGTGACTGCAGCTAAGCCCCCGAGTGAGAGGGTTGCTCATCACTCGGTAGGATTTTTTCTTTAAATTTAGGCGAGTACGTGACTGCAACTAAGCCCCCGAGTGAGAGGGTTGCTCAACACTCGGTAGGATTTTTCTTTAAACTTAGGCGAGTACGAGACTGCAGCTAAGCCCTAGAGTGAGAGGATTGCTCATCACGCAGTAGGATTTTTTTGAACTTAGGCGAGTACCAGACTACAGCTAAGCCCTCGAGTGAGAGGGTTGCTCATCACTCCGTAGGATTTTTCTTTAAACTTAGGTGAGTACGAGACTGCAACTAAGCCCCCGAGTGAGAGGATTGCTCATTACTCAGTAGGATTTTTGTGAACTTAGGCGAGTACGAGACTGCACCTAAGTCCCTGAGTGAGACGGTTGCTCATCACTCTGTAGGATTTTTTCTTTAAACTTAGGCGAGTACGTGACTACAGGTAAGCCCCTGAGTGAGAGGGTTGCTCATCACTCGGTATGATTTTTCTTTAAACTTAGGCGAGTACGAGACTGCAGCTAAGCCCCCGAGTGAGAGGATTGCTGTCGGATTTCAGGTTCCAGCAAAACCTGTCGGATTTCAGGTTCCGGCAGACCCTTGAGGTTCAAACACTGGGGTGCGCGCGGAGATTTCGCCTTCTACCTACCTGCACCCCTCCGCCTCGCTAAGATCTAAGCTATGGAAAGAACAGCACAAGAGACACAGGGTTTATACTGGTTCGGCCACCGTTGTGGTGTAATACCCTACTCCAGTGTGTGGTGTGGTGGATTGCCTCTTGGGCTGATGATGATGAGCAATACAAGGAAGAACAGCCTCGCGAGGGTCTGTTCTTGGCTGGGGCGATGAACTGCTGAGAGGAGTTCAATCACCCTTCTCTCTCTCTCTCTTCTCGATTCTCTCTCCGATTTCGATCCGCCTACCCTATGGGTGGCTAGTCCTATTTATAGGCAAAGGCCCTGGGCCTCTTCCCATATATTGAGCGGGAAGGGCGCCAACAATTGGCCATTTTGAAGGGGAACATCTGGTACACTTATCCTGACTAAAGTTGGTCCTCGCCTGCCAAAGACTCTGGTGGTGACGCTGGCTTGGGCTCCACAATGACTTCCTCCCTGCCGTTGGACTGGTCTTGGTCTCGTTGCACCGAAACGGGTGCCTTTGCTTGATGCTCTCGCCTGCGCTTGCTCCCTTTGCACCAAAGAGGAAAGGAGGACACTGCGCGGCTGACGCCCGCCTGGCGCCCTTGGTCGTCATGGCTTGCGTCACAGGCACCTCGTGAGGTACCACGCCTTGATCTCTCCGCCTCCTCGCGAGCCAGCCTGATGAGGCCGTGCCTGAGGAAGCTCCGTGTCGTTCGCCCCGCGAGGCTTGGCCGCTCGCGAGGATCTTGGGTCTATGTTGATGAAGATGGGCCGCGCTGGGCCCCCTTTTGAGCCACACCGCAGGCCGCAGGCAGGCATGTCTGGGGACCCCCGTTCCCAGAACGCCGACAGTAGCCCCCGGGCCAAGGCGCGCCCGGACTTGGCTGTGCAGGGAGGCGAAAGGGCAAGAGCGAAGCGCCGCGGGCCCTAACAGCCTGCGGGCTTGGGCGCCGCGTGGCAGTTGATTGGACGTGGGCGTCTCCACTTCCCCATGGCGCCTCGGCAACTGCACGTATTGGACAAGTCCCTGCATGCAAAGCGGGTCATGATTACCTGCGATCGTGGGGGCCGACGGTTGGCCCTCGCCGGCTATAAGTACGGATTGGCGCGTGCCCTTCCAGTTCATCCACCCTTGCTTCTCTTTCTTCTTCATGGCCCTGTCGAGGAGGTTCTCGGCCGCAGAGAAGGGGAAGGCTCGCCAGGTTGAGCCTGCCTCTCCCCCGCCCAAGCGCGGCCAAGGGCGCCCTCGCAAACGTCCTATGGCCACCACGGCAGCTCCCCGCGGCCGTGGAGACGATTTCCAGCATGGTGACGGGCGGACTGATGCGGCCGGGGGGCGCGCTTCGGTCGCGCGTTCCCCTAGGCCGTGCTTTCGCGCTGCAGAGGTGCTACCGGAGTTCGTTGTGTGGTCGGCGGAGCCGACTAGCACCCGGCTACCAGGCAGACGGCTGCTGCAGCCGGGCCTCATGGGCTTCACTGGAGGTCTCCACAGCCGGGAGCCTGGCCTTGGCCCGTGGTTGGCAGACGTTTGCCCGCGCGCGTGGCCTGAGCCGTCGGTGCACCCTGCACTTCAAGTTTGACGGCGATGCCACCCTCTACGTGAGGGTGTTTGGGGAAGATGGTCGCCGCGTAGGGTGCTGCCCTGAGGACGACGACCGTGGCCGGGAACCCAGCCCCGGCGATGATGCAGAGGACAGCGCTCGCGTGACTGGCGGCGCTCAGGGTTCCCCAAGGTTCATCGGTTCTTCTTTAGGCGGTGACTCTTCTAGCGGTGGCCGCGGTCAGCCTCCACGCCGTCGTACCTGCTTGGGAGGTGGTAGCGTGTCTGCCCGCCGTCGCGCCTCGGTGAAGCGCGAGAGGGAGTCTGCCTGAGCCCCGGAGGCAGCTCGAGTCTTCCCTGCAGGCCGGGGTGAGGCGAGCTGCGCCTGATTTGTTCTTTCTTTTCCTTTTTCCTGCGTAAAAAGACAGTAGCGTGGAGCCCTGTGGGGGCGTGTTTGGGTTATTGCTGTTAATCATCGCTTTGCTTCCGTTATCGTGCCTTCTGGCTACGTACCCGTGCGTGGATAGTTCCCGGCCCCAGCCGTGGGGGGGCGACCGACCCAGGCCCTGTGTTCGTGTCGCGGTGCCCGTGGTGCACGGACTAGAGGGGTGCTCCTGTAATGGACCCAGGTCGCGAAACATTTGAACGACTAGGACAGGAACACTCGCGAGGGCGCTCGGCTGCCCCCCTCGTGAGGCCTTGCATAAGAGAAATCGAGGCAGGAGAGTGAAAAGTCGAAGAACCACAAGCCAAAGACGGCAACAGCTTCAATAAAACTTCGAATGAGAATGAACAAGCCAACTACGGAAAGCAAATGAAAAAGCCGCGTCCGGCACCTAATCTAGTCTTCGACGTCTTCTCACCAGCGCGGAGCTAAGTGCTGCCACTGGGCGTGGGAGGGAGCCCCAGGGCCTGAGGCCGGCGCTCTTGAGACTCCGGGGCGTGTACAGCCCCAACTCATTATTATGTGAGAGTGTCACGGGCGGCGAGCTTCACAGGCGTTGGCCTTCTTCACAGGCTCCGGGCCTTTCTTGGGGGAAGCAGGTTTCACCGGCATTTGCCCTCTTCACAGGCTCCGGGCCCTTTCCAAAACGCAACAGCTTCACAGGCATTCGCCTTCTTCACAGGCTCTGGGCCTTTTCCAAAATGCGACAGCTTCACAGGCATTCGCCTTCTTCACAGGCTCTGGGCCTTTTCCAAAACGCGACAGCTTCACAGGCATTCGCCTTCTTCACAGGCTCTGGGCCTTTTCCAAAACGCGACAGCTTCCCAGGCATTCGCCTTATTCATAGGCTCTGGGCCTTTTCCAAAACGCGACAGCTTCACAGGCATTCGCCTTCTTCACAGGCTCTGGGCCTTTTCCAAAACGCGACAGCTTCCCAGGCATTCGCCTTATTCATAGGCTCTGGGCCTTTTCCAAAACGCGACAGCTTCACAGGCATTCGCCTTCTTCACAGGCTCTGGGCCTTTTCCAAAACGCGACAGCTTCACAGGCATTCTCCTTCTTCATAGGCTCTGGGCCTTTTTAGGGGTAGAACCTCCGGAGGTGCTGGATGTTCCATGCGTTCTAGACCGGCACCCCCTCCTGAGTCTCCAAGCGCGCGGAGCCGGGCCTGGAAACATGAACAACCTTGAACGGGCCCTCCCACATGGGAGAGAGCTTGTGCAATCCCTCCCTGGAGAGAACCCGCCTGAGCACGAGGTCTCCTACCTCGAGAGTTCTGGGACGGATGTTGCGGCAGTGATATCGTCGCAGTGCTTGTTGGTACCTCGCCGCTCGCAGCGCGGCTTCTCGGCGATGTTCCTCCCCCAGCACGAGGTCCATCCCCCGCATGGCGTCCTGCTGCGCCTCGTCGAACGCCAGGACCCGCGCGGAGCGACGTCTGACCTCGTGAGGGAGGACCGCTTCAACTCCGTAGACCAGGAAGAACGGGGTCTCTCCAGTCGGCTTGGTCGCGGTTGTGCGGATGGACCACAACACGGACTGAAGCTCGTTGTACCAACCTCTGCCGCAGGCCTCCAGCTTCTTCTTGAATGCCCTGGTCTTGAGGCCCCTCAGGACCTCTCCGTTGGCTCGCTCGGCCTGGCCGTTGCTTCGGGGGTGCGCCACCGAAGCGTAGCATATCTGCGTTCCAAGGTTAGCATAGTATGTTTTGAAGAGGTTACTGGTGAACTGCGAACCGTTGTCCGTGATGATGCGGTTCGGCACCCCGAACCGGCTCATGATGCCCCTGATGAACTTGACCGCGGAACCCGCGGGGATGGTGCCGACGGCCTCTACTTCAGCCCACTTGGTGAACTTGTCCACGGCGACGTAGAGGTAGCGGTAGCCCCCTGGCGCCCAAGGAAACGGGCCCAAGATGTCTAGCCCCCAGACTGCGAATGTCCACGAAAGGGGTATAGTCTGCAGGCCTCCTGCCGGCTGATGGATCTGCTTAGCGTGGAACTGGCAGGCCTCACAAGCTTTCACTAGTTCGACGGCGTCATTGAGTGCGGTGGGCCAATAAAACCCACTATGGAACGCCTTGCCGATGAGGGTCCGTGATGATGAATGATGTCCATAGTCTCCGCCGTGTATATCTTCCAGCAGTTCCTTTCCTTGCTCCCTGGAGATGCAGCACAGGGATACATCGTTTGGTCGCTTCCAGTAGAGCTCTCCATCCTTGATGTAGTATGCCATGGCCTGTCGTGCCACACGCTCCGCTTCGTCCTCCTTCTCCGGCAGGGTCCCTTGTGTTAAGTAAATCAAGAGCTCCATGATCCAGCACCCCTCCTGAGGTTCCATCGTCAGGAGCAGGCATGCTCCTGAGGCCAGGCCATAGACCGGGGCTCCTGAGGCAAGTGGCTGGGGGAGCTCCTCGCGAGGCTGAGCCGTGTTTGACAATGACGGCAGGGCTGAGGGCTTGAAGAGCCGCTCCTCGAAAACGCCAGGCTCCTGAGGTAACCGCCTGGACGCCCGTTTGGCGATGTCTTCGGCCTCCTGATTGGTGCCACGGGGCACATGCTGCAACTCCAACCCCCAGAACTGCTTCTCCATCCTGCGGACCTCCGCAAGGTAGGCTTCCATGTGCTCACCTTTCGGCTCGTACACCTTGTTGGAGAAATTGACAAGGACCTGCGAATCGCCCTTGATGGTGAGGCGTTTCACCCCCAGGGCAGCTGCGGCCTTCAAGCCCGCTATTAAACCTTCATACTCCGCTATGTTGTTGGAGACCTTTTCACCTTGCTGGAAACAGAGCTGTACAGCATAGTAGAGCTTGTCCTAAGTGGGTGATATAAGCACCGCCCCAGCCCCAGCACCATGCCTGGAGAACGCCCCATCGAAGTACGTGACCCAGCCTTCTGGCGCCTCGCTTCCCGAGGAGAGGGACCGATCCTCGTCGGCCTTGAGGCCTGCTGCCTCCGTCCATTCTGCCACAAAATCCGCCAATGCTGCTCCCTTGATGACTCTGGTCGTGCTGAATTTGAGCTGAAACGCTTGCAGTTCTATGTTCCACTCAGCGACCCTTCCAGCTGAGTTAGGGCTCCTGAGCACTCTCTCTAGGGGGTATGACGAGACGACCTTGATGGGGTGACCCTGAAAATAGTGCCACAGCTTGCGCGAGGCCACCAGTAGCGTAAGGAGGAGCTTCTAAGGCATGGGGTACCGTGCCCTCGCGTCCCGCAACACCGTGCTGACGAAGTACACTGGGTGCTCAACGAGGTTGGGTGCGTCAGTGCTGGTGGCGCCCTTCGGAGACCATGGCGCCTCCTGAGGTGATGAGGCCTCCTGAGGCTGGCCATCTGGGAGAGGGGCCTCTTCCGCCTCCAGTGCACTCCTCTGCGGCAGCTGATCCTCCTCAGCCGCGGTGGCGGTTTCTGTGGGCCTTCCTTGTTCCTGTTTTGCCTTGTCCCGGGCTGCTGCTATGGTTTTGATTCGACGCTCCTCTCTAACCGCCACCAGGGCTGCGCTGGTGGAGTAGGGAGTGGCGGCGAGGTAAAGCACCAGGGGCTCTTGAGGGCGCGGAGCCACCATGACCGGAGGGCTGGTCAGGTATCTCTTGAGATCCTGGAACGCCTTGTCGGCCTCTTCAGTCCACTCAAAGGGCCCCTTTTTCTTCATTAGCTGGAAGAAGGGCAGCGCTCGCTCCCCCAACTTGGAGATGAAGCGCCCTAGTGCGGTCACGCGCCCAGTGAGCTTCTGCATTTCTCTGAGGGTCTTTGGCAGGCTCATGTCCTCGACCGCCTTGAACTTTTCCGGGTTAGCCTCGATGCCTCGGTGGGACACGAGGAAACCCAAGAGCTTGCCCGAGGGGACTTCGAACACACACTTCTCTGGGTTGAGCCGCAGGTTCACTGCGTTGAGGCTCGTGAAAGTTTCCTCCAGGTCTTGTATCAAGGTCCTGGCCTCTCGAGACTTCACCACAATGTCATCGACGTAAGCCTCAACATTCTTCCCGAGCTGCAGGCCCAAGGTGATGTGCATCAGCCGCTGAAAGGTCGCCCCTGCGTTACGCAGCCCGAATGGCATGCATGTGTAGCAGTACACCCCACACGGGGTTAGGAAGGCTGTCTTTTCGATGTCTTCTATCGCCATCTTGATCTGGTGATACCCAGAGAAGGCATCAAATAAGCATAGCAGGTCGCATTCCGTGGTGGAATCGACGATCTGGTCGATGCAGGGGAGCGGGAACGAATCTTGCGGGCATGCCTTGTTGAGGTTGGTGAAGTCGACACACATGCGCTCCTTCCCTCCCTTCTTTGGCACAACGACAGGGTTGGCCAACCAATCCGGGTATCGGACCTCGCGAATGACCCCTGCGGCTTCTAGTTTGCGGGTCTCTTAGACTATGAAGGCCTGCTTTTCTATGGACTGCCGCCTTGCCTTCTACTTCACAGGGCGCGCGTTGGGGCACACGTTGAGGTGATGCTCAATTACGCTCCTAGGGATCCCCGCCAACTGTTCAGGCTCCCAAGCGAATACCTTCTTGTTTGCACGCAGGAACCCGACCAGGGCCTCCTCCTGCTCGGGTTCGAGGTTGGTGCCTATGGTGAAAGTGGCGTTGGTGGACCCGTCCTCATCGACGGGTATCTGCTTGGTTTCTGCCTTGTCTTGGGTGAACAACTGTTTCTTCTTGGCGGGTGCAGCCCCCTTGGGCTCGGGGGTCTCTGAGTCGGCGGGCTGTGCCCATGCCGCCGTCTTGAAGGCGAGCTTGAGCACCCGCAGCGCGTCTCCGGTGTCCCCGTGCACGGTGAGGACACCGCTGCTCCCGGGCATCTTCATGAGGTTGTACGTCGGGTGCGTCGCGGCCATGAACTGGGCCAGCGCTGGGTAGCCGAGGATGGCGTTGTAGGGGAGGCCGATGGGGGCGATGTCGAAGTCGACCAGCTCCGTGCGGAAGTTGTTGTAGGTGCCGAAGGTTACTGGGAGCCGGATCTGTCCCAAGGAGCTGGATGATCCGCCCCCAACGCTTGAGAAGGGCCGGCTGGGTTGCAGCCGTTCCAGGGGTATGCAGAGGAGGTTGAAGGCCTCAACCGAGAGCACGCTGAGGCCCGCACCGCCATTGATGAGAGTTCTGGTGACGGACACCTGGCAGATGGTGGGGGTGCACAGCATGGGGAGCGCACCCGAGCAGGCCGAGTTGGAGGGGTGGTCCTCCGAGCTGAAGGTCAGGCCGGCCTTGGGCGCCGCCCGGTCCGGGAGAGCCCCCTGCCGCGTGGAAGCAGCGCTGACCCGGTGGATGAACGGCTTGACGTGGTGACTTGTAGGCGGCGCCTGCGAGCCGCCCAGGAGGGCCGCGACGACCGGGGGTGTTGGTGTAGCGTGGTGGGCAGGGAAGAGGCTGCGGAGCTCTTCCCAAGAGGCCACGGAGGCTACCGGCAGGTGGAGCAGCCATGCTCGCGGAGCGCTGGTGAGGGCCATGGGGAGCCAGTTGGCCATGACCCTATCGTCACCTCCAGCTTCGAGGATGGCCTCCTCGTACGCCAGCAAGAAGGCCAGCGGATCAGTCGCGCCGCCGTAGCACGGCGGCGTCGTTGGCTTGAACTTGTCCGGCCACCGTACCCGTTGCAGGGCTGCGGCCAGGGCTCGGAGCCCCCTGGCCCCCGTGCTGGCGCCGGCGGCCGGAGCGGGCGATGCACTACTCATCGCGAGGCAGGTCGGGCGGTGGCGGAAGGGAAAACTCCGGTGCACCCCTACCTGGCGCGCCAAATGTCGGATTTCGGGTTCCGGCAGACCCTTGAGACTCGAACACTGGGGTGCGCACGGAGATTTCGCCTTCTACCTACCTGCACCCCTCCGCCTCGCTAACATCTAAGCTATGGAAAGAACAACACAAGAGACACAGGGTTTATACTGGTTCGGGCCACCGTTGTGGTGTAATACCCTACTCAAGTGTGTGGTGTGGTGGATTGCCTCTTGGGCTGATGATGATGAGCAATACAAGGAGGAACAGCCTCGCGAGGGTCTGTTCTTGGCTGGGGCGATGAACTGGTGGGAGGAGTTCAATCACCCTTCTCTCTCTCTCTCTCTCTTCTCGATTCTCTTTCCGATTTCGACCCCCCTAACCTACAGGTGGCTAGTCCTATTTATAGGCAAAGGCCCTGGGCCTCTTCCGAAATATTGAGCGTGAAGGGCGCCAACAATTGGCCATTTTGAAGGGGAACATCTGGTACACTTATCCTGAATAAAGTTGGTCCTCGCCTGCCAAAGACTCTGGTGGTGACGCTGGCTTGGGCTCCACAATGACTTCCTCCCTGCCATTGGACTGGTCTTGGTCTCGTTGCACCGAAACGGGTGCCTTTGCTTGATGCTCTCGCCTGCGATTGCTCCCTTTGCACCAAAGAGGAAAGGAGGACACTGCGCGGCTGACGCCCGCCTGGCGCCCTTGGTCGTCATGGCTTGCGTCACGGGCACCTCGTGAGGTACCCCACCTTGATCTCTCCGCCTCCTCGCGAGCCAGCCTGATGAGGCCGTGCCTGAGGAAGCTCCGTGTCGTCCGCCCCGTGAGGCTTGGCCCCTCGCAAGGGTCTTGGGTCTGTGTTGATGAAGATGGGCCGCACTGGGCCCCCTTTTGAGCCACGCCGCAGGCAGGCAAGTCTGGGGACCCCCGTTCCCAGAACGCCGACAAAACCCTTAAGGTTCGGACACTGAGGTGCGCGCGAAGATCTCCCCTTACCTAATAACGCCCTCAGCCTCACCGCGGTCTCTAAGGCTAGCTTGACGAACTCACATCACAAGGGACACAAGATTTATACTGGTTTAGGCCACCGTTGTGGTGTAATACCCTACTCGAGTGTGGTGGTGGTGGATTTCCTCTTGGGCTGAGGATGAACAGTACAAGGGAAGAACAGCCTCCTAAGGAGAGGTGTTCTTGTGCGTGGTGAGTGTGAGGATGGAATTGATCCAATCCAAGATGAGCTCGAGATGCCTCCTACTATGGTGGCTAGTCCTATTTATAGGGGCCCTGGTCCTCTTCCCAAATATTGAGCGGGAAGGGATTCCACAATGGCCAATTTGAATAGGGACAACTAATACAAGCTATCCTGACTAAAGGTGGTCTTTGCCTGCCAAAGGCTCTCGTGGTGACGCCGTCTTGGGCTCCACGGTGACCTCCGTCCTGCTGTCCTGCTGGTCTTGGTCTCGTTCATCAATATGGAAACCTTTGCCTGATGCCTCGGTACTCCTCGCCTGTGCTTTCCTCCTTAGCACCAAAGAGGAAACGAGGACACTGTGCACGCTGGCGCCCGCCTGGAACATGCCTGCTCTTGGTCGTCATGGCTTACGTCATTGGAACCTCACGAGGTTCGCCTTGCCTTGATCTCTCCGCCCCTCGCGAGCCATCCTAGTGAGGCTGCCCTCGAGGAGGTCATGTGTCGTCCGCCTCGCGAGGCTTGGCCCCTAGCAAGGGTCTTGGGTGATTGCTGGTGAAGACGGGCCATACTGGGCTGCAGGCAGGCAAGTCTGGGGACCGCCGTTCCCAGAACACCGACAGTAGCCCCCGGGCCCATGGCGCACTCGGACTTGGCTTCGAGGCGAAGCCAAAGGGAAAGTGCGGAGCACCACAGGCTCCAACAGCCTGCGGCCTTGGTCCACGCATGACGATTGTTTGGACGTGGGCGTCTCCGGTTTCCCACTCTGCCTCGGCAACTGCCTGACATGACGAGTCCCTCCTGCATGCAAAAAGGGTTATCATTACCTGTGATCATGGAGGCCGACGGTTGGCCTCCTCCTGCTATAAATGGGAAGGGGGCAGAGCCCTCGTCGCCCATCTCTTCCCATTCCGCTCGCTTCTCCTCCCTTGCTCCATTGCCAGTAGCGACTCCCATAGCGCCTGCGAAGAGGTTTTCGTCTACGGAGAAGGGGAAGGCTCGCTAGGAGGGGCCCTACTATCTGCCACCCAAGAGTGGATGCAGTTGTCCTCGCAAGCACTCCGCCACCCCCGCCGCGGCCCCCCATGGCCGTGGCAGTGCTCCTTCTCATGGCGGCAGCCACCCATGTCGAAGCAGCCCCTGTCGATGAAGGGAGGCGTGCCATGGTCGCGCGGCCTCCCCGGCCGTGCTTCCACTCGCTGGAGGTGCTACCTGAGTTCGTGGTGTGGTCGGAGAACCCTGCCGGCTCCTGGCTCTAGCTCCCGCGCTTCTTTGTCGGTGAACTGCCGGCCACGGGTCCAGGCGGGTTCTGGCTGCAGGCGGACGGCTGTTGCAGCAAAGCTTCATGGGTCGCGGTCGAGACCTCTGTTGCTGGCAATGTGGCTCTGGCTCGTGATTGGCAGACGTTTGCCTGCGCGCGCGGCCTGGGCACGCGGTGCACCCTCCACTTCAAGTACGACGGCAATGCGACCCTCTATGTGAGGGTGTTCGGAGAAGACGGCCACCGCGCCGGGTGCTGCCCCGGGGACAACGACGATGACGAGGTGCTTGGCCTTGGAGACGGTCGGGATGAGGGTGAGGACAATCTCGCACACTGTCGTGGGTTTGTCACGGCAGATGTCCTCATGGAAGGACTTAGTCGTGGAGCCATCGCTACGGGTTAGCTTAAGGGGTTAAACCAGACAAGGGACACGGGGAATTTTATACTAGTTCGGCCCCTTCGAGGAAGGTAAAAGCCTATGTCTAGTTGTGATTGGTATTGCTAGGGTTTCGAACGACAGGGAGAGAATCCGCTTTGTCTGGCTCTCGAGTTGTTGTTGTCTGTCCCTAAACTGCGGCCGGGTCATCCCTTTATATACATAGGTTGACGCCCGCTGGACTATAGAGCCCCAAAGCCGGATCATAAACGTGTCCGGTTCGGTCTCTACTCTCCCTATTTTATCATACAAGTTATTTGACTAGGTCGGTTTACATTTACAGGCTATAACCCGCCTTTGGGCCTTGGGCCTTCCTTAAAGCGCCATTATCCTCACATCTTCATGGGCTTCTAATCTTCAAAGAGTCAATCCGGCTACATAAGGCCGGTTTACCTCCAGTAGTAATATCCCCAACATTAGGCCCTAGATTGGTTTGAACTTGTTCATGTCAATCTTCCATACTTAGAAAAAATCATCTCTTTTGATCTTGTAAACCGCCATGACATCATATTTCAAAATTATGATAAACCGCCCTGATGTCATCCATCCGTTGATGTCGGAGATTACCTTCATTTAATATATATTCAGTCATCGAGGCGACACCTTTATTAACTTATCCATTTTTTGGGCTCCTTGATTCCCGTGCTTGCCGTTTTATCGCTTCACCTTATAAATAGGACCGAGGGGTCATTTTCACCTGCCCCCCCCCCGTGCCTCTTCGCGTCATCTTCCTTGCGCCGCTCAGCCTCTAGAGCTCTGCCGCCACCGTCGACCGTCGCCTCTGCTCCGACCCTGGCCGCTGCATCACCCTGAGCGCACCAGAATACTGCGGCGCCTTTCCGCTTCCTCACCAGCTCCAGTAAGTTCTCTGCTTTTTTCGCCACAGATCTGTTCTAGGGTTTCGACGTTCTTCGCAGTTCTTCCCAAGTTCATCAGTGCTGTTCTTCCCTGTTCTTCCTTTAGTATGTAGATAAACACTTCATGCTTGACATATCTCTTGCCGTAGCTAACCTACCATGGTCATCACAAATACTTATGCGCAAAGAACTGATCTAGTCTGTCATAAATTGCTTCAGTTCTGCACCCCTTCAAGATCCAATTATTTTTGCTTTTCTGTCTTATCTTAGATCCGAAAGTTTTATATGTCACTGTGAGATCTGTTTCTATGTTCCTGTGAGATCCGTTTCTCCTCGCACCAATATAGGCGGTTTGACCTTATATAAACAGTCTATGCCATTAGCCCTTTGATAAACTGGAGGAGCATTTTACCTTCATAATTATGCTCCGATTTAACCGTGCCTGAGCAATCCTGTGCTAGTATACCCTTTTTCTCTTATTGCATTGGTCTCTGGGTTGTACCATTTCACATATCAGTATGTTTCTTACTCCCTTGTCTCTTGTATATAATCATGCGTAATTTATAAACCAGCCTTTCATTTTCAGTTTGTTTGCTTTGCAATGGCCAAACAATTCACTGCCTGCAACTAGGCTTGTTCCCGTGTTACTGAGGCTCGGTTGAATGAGATGCTTACCATCGGCTCTCTGCCTAACAAAACTGAGATCAAATGGCGAGTACCAGGAACAGAAAATCCTCCAACCCCAAGGCAGGGCGAGGTGGTGGTCTTTGTTGACCATATAGGCCGTGGTTTCAAACCGCCAGGGTCAGTGTTTTATCGAGACGTGCTTGCCAGCTTCGAACTGCATCCACAAGATATTGGTCCCAACTCAGTTTCCAACTTATGCAACTTCCAGGTCTTCTGTGAAGTATATTTACAAGAAGAACCAACTGCAGAACTGTTCCGTGATTTCTTTCACTTAAACCGGCGCACAGAGTTTGTAAATGTCCCAAACACAGAACTTGGTGGTGTCTCGATTCAGAAGCGGAAAGAAGTGGAATTTCCTCATGCCAAACATCATAGTCACCCAAAGGAATGGAATCAAACATGGTTTTATTGCAGAGACACTTCGCCTAAGGATGAAAATCCCCTCCCCGGCTTTCGTGATCACAGACTATCCAATACTCACCCAATGCCACAATGCCTGAGCTCTTCAGAAAGGGCGAAATACGCTCCTCAACTCGCCAAGCTCCGGGCCTTTATGGCAAACAGTTTAACAGGCCTGGATTTTGTGCGCTGTTGGATATCCTGGAGTATCTTGCCGCTAAGCCGGCGTCCCGGTTTAATGTGCGAATATACCGGTGAAGTTGACGACCCTCAACGCCATTGCAACATCCAATTATCTGAGGAAGAAGTTACTGAAGGTGTAAAGAAGATTCTGAATGAATCGGAACTGGTCTGCAGTCAAACTGGTCTGAGTCCCTTCTATGCCAAGAACAAACTGCTTGCTGTAAGTACTACACTTCCTCTTCATCTCTAATATCTTTAACTTATACAATCTGTAACCCTTCTTCTTTATATAGGGTGATGACCCTTTCTGGAAACGGAAATACATAGAGAAAGCGGCAAAGCCAACCGAAGAGAAAGCGGTCAAGCAATCCCGCCCAAAGACCAATGCCGTAAAACAAACGTCAAAGCGGAAAACGGCAGACCGGATTAATATGGAGCTTGATGAAGATACTGATGATCCAGAAGTTGAGGTAGAACTTGACTCACTAGGCTCTCTTTTTATGCATCTCATTAACAATGATCTTCCTCAGGAGGATGCAGAAGCTAGTCAAGCTGATGACGTAGAGGTAATTACCCTTTCCTCCAGTTCGGACTCTATGCCAACACAAAAATCTCGCCAAGCAGTCCGGAAAGTAAGCTTTTCTAATCCTCTTGCTCACTTGGATCCAACATTTATTTTGAAGACTCAACAGCATGAAGCTCGTTGGACAACCCGGCACAGTGGCCAACAGGTCACTTCAGCCGGTTTACCTGACACTCCGGTTCGGAAGCGCCGGTCTGAGGTCTCTCCTACTCCTGACCATTCTTACCCCAAGGCAGGTTATTTCAGACAGCCTCTTAATCCGTCCGATTCAAATTATCAGGTGACACCTCCTTCCTCTTCTGGTGAATCGACAGCAACTCAACTCCCCCCTTTGAAAACTGTGGCCGGGTGAGTTGTAAAAACCTTTCCTTTCAATGCACCCTAAATCCTTTGAATAGGATGTTAATTCTTTTTTATTCTGTTTGTAGGGCCAAAGCCAGACCCAACAAGAAAGCTTGGGTCACCAATCCGCCAGAAGACCTTGTCGCCGAAGAAGAACCAAGAGGTGAACCAGAACAGACTGGTGAACCGAAAGGCCCCCATCCTGAAGCTACTTTTGATGATCCGCCAACATACCGACGAACCAACAGATGCTGAGCCTGCTGCACCCGATACTGAACCGGCAGAACAAAACCGGGATAGTCCGGTGAAAGACACTGAAATTCCAACATCATCCACCAAAAATCCTGAAGGCCAAGGTGATGATGTTATTATTACTGGAATAGTCCACAACTCTCCTCGCCATCCCGTCATTTTAGCTCAGCATAGTGCCAAAGAAGAGCAAATTGCCAGGGATAAAGGTAAATGGAGCAGTGACTTATCAAACTATGCTCATCTTAACGATGATGAGCTTCATTTCGGCTTCTTGAACCGTCTGCACTCAAACCGGGATTATGAAGCCGGTTTGGTGAACTTGATGAAAGAGCGATATGAGGTAAATTCTTCTCCCTTTGTATATTGATTTACAGCTGAGACACTATCCCAAGTAGCCCCCAAGGGCCGTTTTATGATTGTTAATCACAAACCGGGTCTTTGTAACACTTCAAGCATCCCATCATTGATCCTTGCAATGGTGTGTCGTCAATAATAGATAAGACTCATCTTGAAAAAATTAGATAACTTTCTGCAGCATAGCCCCCAAAGGCCGGTTTAACTTGGCAAGTTAATCCAATTTTTAATTCACACAGCTGTTTTAGAACAGATGCACATTAGCCCCCAAGTGTCAAGGATAATGCTTGCATTGTTCTGGAGACTTGTATAGAGTGTAGTATTTGAGAGCAAATAGGCATTAGCCCCCAAGTATGAAGTTTATAACTTGTTATATGCTTTATACTTAGTGCATAAATATGTTGTTTGTTGAATATAACTTCAATGTTGCAGGCTGAACTGAGAAGTAAAGATGTCCGAAATTCTGACTTGCAAGAAAACGTGATGTCTCAACAAGCCGAAGTTGCAAAAGCCAAAGAGGAGCTGACCCAGGCCCTGGCTGGAATGGAAAAGCTGAAAGAATCCTTCAACCAAGAGCGTGCTGAATGGGAAACCAAAAAAGCCGGTTTAACCAAAAGAGCTGTAGACGCTGAGGCAGCCCTGAAACCAGTGGTTGAAGAACTAGCCGGTTTGGAATGCCAATGTAACACCCTCGATGCGACTATAGCTCCCACGTGTCGAGGCATGACTTAGAGACATAATCGCATTGAAGGCATATGTCGCAAGTTAGGCAATCTTCACAACATCCCATGTAATATGATAATAAAAGGGGAGATAACGTAGTTGGCTTACACTCGCCACGTCAATCAAGTACATAAATAACATTGCATCATCCAAACACTCATGGCCCGACTACGGCGCCAAAATAAAAGAGAACCCAACATGCGACACGGTCCCGATCAAACCCCAACTGGGCACCACTACTGATCATCGGGAAAGGAAACATAGTATCGTTGAGAGTCTTCGTCGAACTCCCACTTGAGCTCGTATGCGTCACCTGGAGCGGAATCACCTGGACCTGCATCTGTTGTGATAGTATCTGTGAGCCATAGGGACTCAGCAATCTCGCACCCTCACGATCAAGACTATTTAAGCTTATAGGAAAGGAAAGGCAAATATATGTGGAGCTGCAGCAAGCGACTAGCATATATGGTGGCTAACTTATTCGCAAAAGAGAGCGAGAAGAGAAGGCGAAGCGCGAACGCATAACTAAAGAGGCAATCCTGCGGCAAGCATTACTCCAACACCGTGTCCACTTCCCGGACTCCACCGAGAAGAGGCCATCACGGTAACACACTCAGTTGATTCATTTTAATTCATTAAGGTTCAAGTTATCTACAACCGGACATTAACAAATTCCCATCTGCCCATAACCGCGGGCACGGCTTTCGAAAGATCAATCCCTGCAGGGGAGTCCCAACTTAGCCCATGACAAGCTCTCACAGTCGACGAAGGAATAGACCTCCTCCCAAGACGTTCCGATCAGACTCCGTATCTCGGTTACTCAAGACACTTCGACAGGTTAAAACAAGACCAGCAACACCGCCCGAATGTGCCGACAAATCCCGATAGGAGCTGCACATATCTCTTTCTCAGGGCACACTCAGAGGAGACATCCTACGAGTTAAACCAACCCTCGAGTTGCCCCGACGTGGCCCCGCAGTCTACTCGGTCGGACCAACACTCAGAGGAGCACTGGCCCGGGGGGTTAAAATAAGATGACCCTTGGGCTCCGGTAACCCAAGGGAAAAGGAGGCTAGGTGGCGAATGGTAAGACCAATGTTGGGCATTGCTGGAAAAGCTTTAATCAAGGTGAACTATCAAGGGGTTCCCATTATAACCCAACCGCGTAAGGAATGCAAAATCCGGGAACATAACACCGATATGACGGAAACTAGGGCGGCAAGAGTGGAACAAAACACTAGGAAAGAGGCCGAGCCTTCCACCCTTTACCAAGTATATAGATACATCAAGATAACATAGCAATATAATGATACCCCAACAAGTAAATAAAGGTTCCAACAAGGAACGGCCTCCAATCTTCACCTGCAACTAGCAACGCTATAAGAGGGGCTGAGCAAAGCGGTAACATAGCCAATCAACGGTTTGCTAGGACAAGGTGGGTTAGAGGTTTGACATGGCAATTGGGAGGCTGACAAGCAAGTGGTAGGCATCGTAGCAATGGCATAGCAAAAGAGCGAGCAAACTAGCATAGCAAAGATAGTAGTGATTTCGAGGGTACGATCATCTTGCCTGCACAGTTGTCAGAGTTGACTGGATCCTCAAAAGCAAACTCAACGGGCTCCTCGTTAGCGAACTCGTCTCCCGGCTCTACCCAAACAAGACAAACAAGCAACAAGGACACAACCAACCACGTGCAAGGATCAAGCGATATGATGGAATGATGATATGCTATGCGGGATGCGATGCGGGATGCAAAATGCAAGATATGACAGAAAATGCATGAACCTGGCCTCAACTTGGAATTCCAAGGGTGCCACTAGAAAGATGAGATGAAATCACTTGAAAACGATATAAAGAACGCCAGATTCGGAGTTACGGTTTGGAAATGGCAAGCGTTTCAAAAATGACACCGGTCTGCGATTTACAGCAAGTAGGCATCTAAATGCAATGAGATGAACATGCTACAGCACCCAAACATGACAACAAAATACATGGCAGGGATGCACACAAGATGCTTAACAAAAGTCTAGCACTGAGCTATGGCCAAATCATCCCTTAACAGGTTCAAACAAGCATGGCAAAAACGCAAATGGTAAACAGATCTCGGACTTAGTGAAATTAACACTTGTCTGGAATTTCAGATCATATAGCCCTCTTCGGAGCATCAAAACAACATGCTACAGGACCTGAACATGTTAAAGAAAGACATGGCATGGAGCTACTCAACAAGCTTAACAAAAGTCCCTTAGTGACCTTGAGCCAAAAGGGATCAAAAAATATACTAACAAGCACACGAACATAGCAAAAACATAATCAGTTTTCAGACTTAGTGAAAACTGGGACATGCTGAAACATAACTCAAGAAAGCATGTTCACAAGCTCGATGCACTCACTAAGGTGCAAGTCATGGCAAGACAAGCCTACATCCCTGAAGAAGGCACAAAATACAAGCTATACATGGCAAGAACAATGGCATAGCATGCACGGATCAACTACAATAACATCGGCAAAATCGCAAACAAGTTGACGATCTGCCCAGATTCACAACGAAGCAAAAGTAGAGCTCGATTGACTCAAGCTAGGTTGCTCCATAATTGCAAACAAAGACATGGATGGATTGAGCACTACAACATTAACAAAACTCCCTTACTGGTCATCCTCAAAAGAGGCACGGATCACTAGGAAATAGCATGAACATATGGCATCATGAACTAAATAATCTCAGACTTAGTGAAAACTACTAAGTCCCAGAAAACAGAATTACCGGGTGCCTCACTTTGCAAGCTTGCACAAGTCACCACACACATCCTAAAAATGCATGGGTTGCACCTATGGAAAGATAACAAGATGCTTAACAAAACATATGAAGGACTCACAGGCATATCATGCACACAATAATCATGGCAAAAATGACAAAAGTCTAAGATGAACTAGCAGATCTGACAATTAACTCATGAAGCCCTCTTCTAACAGCATTTCGGGCATCAGGATGAACTCAAATGAAAATGATGCAATGGAATGAAATGATGTTCTCGTCAAGACGAACATTTTGATATACCATATGTCCAAAACGGAGTTACGGATGCGGAGATATAGCCGGTCAAAGTTAGCATAAAAATTAGGGTTCGGAGGAGAAAAGTCAACCGTCAAATTTCAGATCTCAGATCTGCACGCTTCCCGAGGCTCGCCGGCGCACACTGTTCACCGGAGCACGGAAGTCGAGGTTCGTCGGAGAGGAAGAAGACCGGGGTGGCGCCGGGGAGGTCGGAGGAGGCCGGAGCGGCCGGACGGAAGAGGAGGCGGCGGCTGGGCGGTGGCCCGCGGCGGCGGCGCCCACCGGAGCTGAGGGAGGCGGCGGCGACCGAGGCGAGGAGGCGCGGGGGCGGCTCGGGCTCGTGGGGGCCCGATCTGGGCCTCCCGGGCCGCGGCGGCGGCGAGGTGGCGATGCCACGTGGCGGCGAGCCACTGGCTGCGGGCGACGGCGGGCGTCGGGTCGGACACGTCCGGCGCGGCGGAGAGGGATTTAGGGTTTCGGGGAGAGGGAGAGATCCGAAATTTGGAATGGGGGTGTATATATAGGCATAGGAGGAGCTAGGAGAGTCCAAATGAGGTGGTGTTTTCGGCCACGCGATCGTGATCGAACGCTCTAGGGCATGGAGCAGAGTTTGGTGGGTTTTGGGCCAAATTGGAGGGGTGTTGGGCTGCAACCACACGAGGCCTTTTCGGTCCCTCAGTTAACCGTTGGAGTATCAAACGAAGTCCAAATGGTACGAAACTTGACAGGCGGTCTACCGGTAGTAAACTAAGGCTGCTTGGCAAGTCTCGGTCCAATCCGGAAATGTTTAATCCCCACACACGAAAGAAAGCTAGAAATGGCCACCGGAGGAGAATGAAGCGCTAGAATGCAAAACGGACAACGGGGAAAATGCTCGAAAGCATGAGACGAACATGTATGCAAATGCAATGCACATGATGACATGATATGAGATGCATGACAACGACAACAACACACGGAGACAAAACTCGAACCCGAGGAAATAAATATAACTTAACGCTGGAAACGGCAAGAGTTGGAGTACAAATTGGGAAAGTTACATCCGGGGTGTTACAGCCAAATCAATGCTATGACCTCTGCTATCTTTGGTAAGTGTTTGCTTATGTATGTTGCACCAATCAATGAATCTTAAAACTGACCAAAATGTTGATAAAATCTTTGGCAGGCACTCGGATCGCTCATCTTGGTGCAGATATGCGGATGAAGCTCAAAGCGGCATACACATTGGTTGAGCAGCTATACTCTGGGTCTCAGCGGGGCATTAGTACGGCGGCTTATAACAAACCGGCTCCAACTTTGATTAAGGAGACCCTTGAGAAGCTGGGCATGTTACCAGCCCGTATTGCCGAGTTGAAGAGAGCCGCTGCCAGAGCCGGAGCTTTAACCGCCCTTATTCGAGCCAAGGCCTGGATTCCGGACCTTGAAGTGGAGGATATCATTAAAGGATACCTAGGCGTTAAAGAAGACGGTTCAAACTTCGACAATGATGATCTTTGGCGGCTGACCAAACAGATGCGGCTAGCGGCCCGCAAGTTAGCCGAGGATACCGATTTGTCCCATTTCCAACCGTTTTATGATGCAGAAGGGAAAAGACAGCCGGCCGACATCCATGAAGTCGAAGAACTTGTGCCTCCGATTCGTAAGCACACTTACGCCCCTCATATTAACCCTTCTGATCTTATCCATGAGGAAGCAGTGTTCCAAGCTTTAACCAGAATCGATTGGTCAACGGCTGATTTCCAGCGTCTGGGGAGGGATGAAGAAGTGCCTACATCAACTGATCCGCAACCGTCAAACCTTCGTGATGAAGAGTCCTAATCTGGTCGCCGGTTTATATGGCTACTGTGAAAAATAATGGCACTGTTTGAGCCGCTTTGAAGCTTCATGTAATAGGATAGCTGAAACTCTGTTTATCTGCCATGCCATCGAGCATGTTTCGTAAAGGTGTATACAGTAAAGGTGTTAACACCAATCCGAGACGTTTGATAATTTCATCTTCATAATGCGGCTCTATATATTAAACCGGACCGGTATAACTACCGGATTTTCTTTATAACACTGGTGATTTAGTCAAACCAGACCGGGTCAATGAACACCGGTTTATAATTGATCATGTGCCAACAACTGGTAGTTGAAAAGCAAGCCGTGTCAAGGACGCCGGTTTATCAAAAAATACTTATGATTTTCAATAAACAAAATTCAAATAGGAAAATATGCGAGGCTTTTTACGAGCTGCCAGGCTCCAAATCGAGGCTTTTCATGGGCTGCCAGGCCTCCGAGTTAAACCATTTAACAAAGCCTTTTAAGATGGGCCTCCAATTAACCAATCATCGTTTTAACTGTGACAAGTTCAGGGTCTGTAAAAGACTGACTTGTCAAACGTTCGATGGGTCATACCAGGATTACCTGGACAGGAGTGGCTTACTTGATGAAGGCAGGCTAACTCGGGCTTTTAGGTGAATACACCAGGCTTCCAAGCCGTGGCTTGATAGCCAATTACGAGGGTCCTTTCAAACTCTTTGTTGCTGTGCAAAAAAGAGCCCCAAGTAACTTTCTGAGCGATGCTCAGTGTGCGCCTATGTTTGAGTCTGTACAGTGTACAACACTCTCTTTGGCTCCACAAATTTTTCCTTGTGTGGCTGAAATGCCAATCAAGAGGTGTAGGTGTGGTTCAAACATGACCAAGCCCCCTTGTAATTTTCTTTATCTCTATGCAGCTGCTAAAGCCGGTTTAACAAAGACTCCGCTTTGTCAGTTAACTTGTAAAAGCACACACGTGATATAAGAAAGAACAGATACCCCGCTTATAACAGAGGCTCCGGTTTATTATATGATATATACACTGCCATAAATATGTACAGATGAAGAGCCTATGGCTTCAAGTATAGTAAGGCCGAAGGAGATCTATGTTCCATGGCCGCTTTGTTTCCTCCTCCGATTGACGTGAGTCTTTATGCTCTCGAACATCAATGAGGTAGTAAGATCCGTTGTGCAGATTTTTGCTGACCACAAAGGGTCCTTCCCAAGGGGGGGATAACTTGTGCATATCAGTCTGATCCTGGATGAGCCGGAGCACCAAATCACCTTCTTGAAAGGTTCTAGTTTTAACCCGGCGGCTGTGATA
Source organism: Triticum urartu (assembly GCF_003073215.2). Lineage (NCBI taxonomy): Eukaryota > Viridiplantae > Streptophyta > Magnoliopsida > Poales > Poaceae > Triticum > Triticum urartu. The sequence goes on from NC_053023.1 coordinate 142,487,782, forward strand.
ACGTCGAAGATCTTGTTGATAAATCTCCGAACATGCTGCTGCAAGATCACGCTCTTCATCAAACAGGTCTAGAGAATCCTGACGTGCCTTCTCATTATCAGCTTCAACATAAGCTGCAACACAGGGCGAATCGTGACGGATGTCACTAGGAAGAACTGCCTCCGCTCCATAAACCATGAAGAAAGGTGTGTAACCCATAGACCTATTGGGTGTGGTGTTGATGCTCCATAACACAGAAGGTAGCTCCTCAACCCAACAACCCGGCGTCCGCTTTAAGGGAACCATAAGCCTTGGTTTGATACCCCGTAGAATTTCTTGATTTGCCCTTTCCGCTTGACCATTAGATTGGGTGTGAGCCACTGATGCTAGATCAAGCCGGATGTGCTCACGTTGACAGAATTCTTCCATCTCCCCTTTTGATAGATTAGTACCATTATCTGTTATAATGCTGTGTGGAAAGCCAAACCGGAATATCACCTTTTTGATGAATTGAACTGTCATGGCTGCATCACACTTCCTGACTGGCTCTGCCTCCACACATTTCGTGAATTTATCAACTGCTACTAACAGGTGGGTCTTATTGTCCTTAGAGTGCTTGAAGGGTCCAACCATATCAAGCCCCCAAGTTGCAAACGGCCACGTAATTGGAATCATCCGCAACTCTTGAGTTGGAACATGCGCACGGCGGGCAAAATTTTGACATCCATCACATCTCTTGACTAAATCCTCCGCATCAGCATGCGCCGCCAACCAGTAAAAGCCGTGGCGAAAAGCCTTGGCAATCAATGACTTTGAACCGGCATGGTGACCGCAATCCCCCTCATGGATTTCTCGCAAAATCTCACGGCCTTCTTGAGGAGAAACGCAGCGCTGAATTGCTCCTGAAACACTGTAACGATGTAACTCCCCGTTGAGTATGGTCATGGACTTGGAACTCCGGATTATCTGTCGAGCCAACGTTTCCTCATCCGGTAACTTGCCCCAGTTCATGTAATCCAGATATGGGATCATCCAATCCGGTATGGCATGCAGAGCGGCCACCAACTGAGCCTCTGGATCAGGAATAGCCAAATCTTCTTCGGTTGGTATTTTGACTGACGGATTGTGCAATACATCAAGAAAGACATTGGGCGGAACCGGTTTACGTTGGGAACCAAGACGACTTAAAGCGTCCACCTCTCGGTCTATATGGTCCACCTGATAACCTTTAAAGTGACCAGCCACTGCGTCCACCTCTCGCTGATATGCAGCCATGAGTGGGTCCTTAGAATCCCAAGTGCCAGACACCTGCTGAGCCACTAGATCTGAATCGCCGAAGCACTTAACCCGGCCCAAATTCATTTCTTTAGCCATCCGAAGACCGTGGAGTAAAGCCTCATATTCAGCTGCATTGTTAGTACAAGGGAACATTAAACGGAGGACATAACAAAACTTGTCACCTCGTGGGGAAGTTAATACGACTCCAGCCCCCGAGCCCTCCAACTGCCTGGACCCATCAAAATGAATAGTCCAATATGTATTATGTGGTTTCTCTTCAGGTGCCTGTAACTCCGTCCAATTGTTGATGAAATCCACGAGTGCCTGGGACTTGATCGCCATGCGGGGTATATATTTGAGCCCATGAGGTCCAAGCTCAATGGCCCACTTGGCAACCCGACCAGTTGCCTCTCTGTTTTGAATGATGTCGCCTAGAGGAGCTGAACTGACCACTGTGATGGGATGGCCCTGAAAATAGTGTTTAAGCTTCCGGCTTGCCATAAACACCCCATACACCAGTTTCTGCCAATGTGGATACCTCTGTTTTGACTCAATGAGCACCTCACTGATATAATAAACCAGCCGTTGAACCGGATACTCCTTGCCAGGCTCCTTGCGCTCTACCACAATGGCTACGCTAACAGCCCGGGCATTAGCAACCACATATAATAATAATGGCTCTTTATCGATTGGCGCTGTAAGCACGGGCGGTTCAGCTAGCTGCCTCTTCAGATCCTCGAACGCCTTATCAGCTGCCTCACTCCAGACAAAGTTATCTATTTTCTTGAGCATCTGATATAAGGGGATGGCCTTCTCTCCAAGGCGGCTGATAAACCGGCTCAAGGATGTAATCCGGCCGGCCAGACGTTGAACATCATTAATACACGTCGGTTTAGCCAAGGATGTAATTGCTGCAATCTTTTCCGAATTAGCCTCAATGCCTCTGTTTGAAACCAGAAAGCCTAAGAGCTTGCCTGCCGGGACACCGAAAACACACTTCTCCGGATTGAGCATCATCTTGTAAACCCGGAGATTGCTAAAGGTTTCCCATAGATCATCTATCAATGTCCCCTCCTTTCTGGATTTGACCACAATATCATCCACATATGCATGAACATTGTGCCCAATTTGTTTATGAAAGCAATTCTGAACACATCGCTGGTAAGTCGCCTGGGCACTCTTGAGTCCAAAGGGCATGGAAACATAGCAGAAGGCTCCAAAGGGAGTTATGAAGGCTGTCTTCTCCTGGTCCTTAACCACCATTTTGATCTGACGATAACCAGAGTAAGCATCCAGAAAACATAAATGGTCACAACCCGTTGTAGCATCAATTATCTGATCAATGCGAGGGAGAGCAAAGGGGTCTGCAGGGTAAGCCTTGTTTAAATCTGTGTAGTCCACACACATGCGTCAAGTGCCGTTTTTCTTAAGAACCAGCACCGGATTGGCTAACCACTCCGGATGAAAAACTACGACAATAAACCCAGCAGCCAACAGACGGGCTACCTCTTCACCTATAGCCTTGCGTCTCTACTCGTTGAAACGGCGGAGGAACTGTCGGACCGGTTTGAACTTAGGATCAATGTTGAGTGTGTGCTTAGCGAGTTCCCTTGGTACACCTGGCATGTCAGAAGGTTTCCATGCGAAGATGTCCCGATTCTCATGGATGAACTCGATGAGCGCACTTTCCTATTTGGGATCCAGGTTAGCGCTGATGCTGAACTATTTGGATGAATCGCCAGGAACAAAGTCAACCATCTTAGTGTCTGTAGCCGATTTGAACTTCAACGCTGGATCATGCTCCGTAGTTGGCTTTTTTAAAGAGGTCATGTCTGCCGGGTCAACTTGCTCTTTATAGAATTTTAACTCCTCCGTGGCACAAACCGACTCAGCATAAGCCGCATCGCCTTCTTCACACTCCAAAGCAATCTTTCTACTTCCATGTACTGTGATAGTCCCTTTATGACCTGGCATTTTAAGCTGTAGATAAACATAACATGGCCTTGCCATAAACTTAGCATAAACCGGCCGCCCAAACAAGGCGTGGTACGGACTTTTGATCTTTACCACCTCAAACGTCAATGTTTCTGACCTTGAATCGTAGTCATCTCCAAAAGCTACCTCCAAAGCTATCTTGCCAATAGGATATGCAGACTTACCAGGCACCACACCATGAAAGACCGTATTTGACGGTTTAAGATCCTTATCTATCAACCCCATACAGCGGAATGTATCATAATACAAAATATTAATACTACTTCCCCCATCCATGAGCACTTTAGTGAACTTGTGTCCCCCAAATTGAGGGGCTACCACCAGGGCCAAGTGACCTGGATTATCAACCCGGGGGGGTGATCATCTCTACTCCACAAGATAGGTTGCTCAGACCAGCGTAAATACTGAGGTACTGCCGTCTCAACAGAATTTACTGCCCTTTTGTGAAGCTTCTGATCACGTTTGCACAAACTAGTAGTGAAGACATGATATTGCCCGTTGTTCAGCTGCTTGGGATTGCTCTGATAACCCGACTGCTGCTGCTGCTGACTCCCCTGATGGTTGTAACCTCCCTGGTTGCCTTGGTGCCCTTGATTGATGTGTCCGGTTTGGTTGCCTGGAAACCCTGAACCGGAACCACCACCTCCGTAACCCGGCCCGTGGAAACCTCCTCCTGAACCACTGGGTGGGCCGTTGTCATATTGGAACATGTTGGAATTCATGAAATCCCGCATGATATAACAGTCTTTCCAAAGATGTGATGCCGGCTTCTCCTTCGATCCATGCTTTGCACAGGGCTGATTTAACAAGCACTCCAAATTGTTGCCTGAACCTCCACCCCTCTGGGGCTGCTTGCCTTTACGGTGCTGACCATTCTCCTGCGCGTTGGTATTTGCAACAAAATCCAAGCTACTATCGGCCTTGCGCTTACCACCGTTTCCATGACCTGCCGGATTATGTTGTTGACCTTTGGCATTGCCGTTCTTCTTACCTTTCTCCGGTTTGTCCTCCTCTGAATCCGGATCCTTGGTATTATCTGAATCGGCATATTTAACCAAAGCGGCCATGAGTGTTGACATGTCATTGCAGTGACGTTTGAGCCTTCCCAACTTCTGTTTTAATGGTTTGAAACGGCAATTGCCCTCTAATGTTAACACTGCAGTGTCTGCATTGATACGATCTGATGAATGCAAAATCACCGAGACCCGTTTGACCCAATGGGTCGTGGACTCCCCTTCCTCTTGGACACAAGCGGCCAGATCTACGATTGACATTGGCTGCTTACACGTATCCTTGAAGTTCTGGATAAACCGGTGCTTCAATTCGGCCCATGATCCAACAGAGTTGGTCGGCAAGCTCTTCAACCAAGTGCGAGCTGTTCCTTCCAACATCATGGTGAAATATTTAGCACACACTGCCTCATCCACATCTAACATCTCCATTGCCATCTCATAGCTCTCCACCCACGCCTCTGGTTGCAAATCGGCGGTGTAATTTGGTACCTTACGAGGTCCCTTGAAATATCCTTGGGAAGTCTCACATTAAGCAAAGCGGGAGTTAAACACGGCACCCCTAAGGAACTGAACATCACCCCTGGATCCACGGAGGACGTGGGGTGAACCGGAGTATGCTGTCGTGCTCCGTGTCGAGCGGTCAACTCGGCCTCCCGACGTGCGCGGCCATGGTCCACAACATCTTGCGCATTAGCGCCTCCCCCGGCCGGGTTGTTCCCTCGTGGTGAATTTCGGCGACGTGCACTACTGGACACGGCCGGTTCGTCCTCCACGTGTCTACTATAACTCCGGCTTGGACGGGGAGTGGAATGGATCCTCTCACGACTGTGTGAATACGCCTGCTGTTGATTTAGTGCCGTTTGAAGGAGATCCCTGGCCCGATGTGCTTCCACTGCAACTGGTGACTCGCCGTCGGTTGGGAGGGCCACCAGGTGTGAAGCGGCGGCCACAATGTTGTCCAACGGGTTGGAATAATGCCCGGGTGGCGTCGATGGCACAACGTTGTTCTAGCGAGGCGGGTCCGTCGTGCGTGGCTGAACTGGCGCTCCTGTTCTCGACGCCCCCCCCCCTGTTTAGCGTGGGTTGGTTACCAGCTCCTGCACCTGGCATGTTGAAAAGATTCTGCGGCTCATAAACCGACGGGAGACGTGATCGATACCTTCTTCTCAGGACTTCCTCTGAAGCATTCTGATCCAGTCTAATCCGGTACGCCTGTGCTTCCAATTCGGCCCGCTTTGTAGCCATCCTAGCATTCTCTTTTGCCAGGTCCGCTTTAGCTTGGGCTATCTGATCTTTCACCTTTGCAATCTCCGCATTGTCCTGATCCCTCGCTGCTGCATCCACCTCCGCGGCCATCCATCTCGGCGTGCGGAGGCGATGCCGAGCTTCCTGCCCCTGCTGGTGTGGCCGTCATTGAACCGGAGAGCATTGCTGCGGCGGTAGATGAATGAGGCGCCGATTGTGTGCCGGCCATGAAGATGGCGGCCCGGTTTGGTAGACCGGGGGAATCCGAAATACTGTTGCCCTCGGATCCTCCCTCAATCCGGCCGTCGTGCAACTGGTAAAGTGATTCGGTCTCTCCAGAAGACTCGACATCAGAACAGACTACGGTTTCTCCATCGTACACCGGTCCATCCTCGTACCTCGATCCATGGATGACACCTACGAAAACATGCCTTGCCTCGGGCTGAACCGGCGAAGAACTTGCACGCCGAGCCGTTTCCATGATGTCAGTGTGGATGTCCGGCTCAGGGGCCGGTTCACCGATCTTGCCGATGAAGACGTGAATCCCACCAAAGGGGACCCGGTACCCGTATTCGATTGAATTGGCCTCGGGACCCCATTCTGCGTTGTCGATGTAGAGCTTGCCGCAACGACTCTTCGTCATCCGGCCCACAGCGTATCCCTTAAGTCCATCGAAGCTGCCCTTCAAGAACTCAAAACCATCGTGCGATAGCCCCACGGTGGGCGCCAACTGTCGTGGGTTTGTCACGGCAGATGTCCTCATGGAAGGACTTAGTCGTGGAGCCATCGCTGCGGGTTAGCTTAAGGGGTTAAACCAGACAAGGGACACAGGGAATTTTATACTAGTTTGGCCCCTTCGAGGAAGGTAAAAGCCTATGTCTAGTTGTGATTGGTATTGCTAGGGTTTCGAAGGTCAGGGAGAGAATCCGCTTTGTCTGGCTCTCGAGTTGTTGTTGTCTGTCCCTAAACCGTGGCTGGGTCGTCCCTTTATATACATAGGTTGACGCCCACTGGACTACAGAGCCCCGAAGCCGGATCATAAACGTGTCTGGTTCGGTCTCTACTCTCCCTATCTTATCATACAAGTTATTTGACTAGGTCGGTCTACATTTATAGGCTATAACCCGCCTTTGGGCCTTGGGCCTTCCTTAAAGCGCCATTATCCTCACATCTTCATGGGCTTCTAATCTTCAAAGAGTCAATCCGGCTACATAAGGCCGGTTAACCTCCAGTAGTAATATCCCCAACACACCCAGCTACGGTGGTTCTCCCTCCGGCGACAGCTCCAGCAGTGGCGGCTACGACCAGCCACCGCACCCGCTTCGAAGGTGGCAGCAGGTCATCTCACCGCCGCGCCCCAGTGAAGCATGAGGAAGGGTCCGACTGAGCTCGGGACAGCGCCATGGGCCTGTCCTCGCGAGCTGCTGCGGGGGCACGCGCCGCTTTTGTTTCGTTCTTCTTCTCCTTCGTGCATTGAGAAAGACAAGTATGGGGCCCCGTGGGGGCGTGCAACCAACTATGATTACCAAGTTGTTATGTTGTGTTTTATCATTCCCGTGCCGTGTTGCAATATCAATGTTTTATATAGGCAAGGAAAAACGTAGCTTGGCGCGCTTGAAGTAGTTTCCGCCTCGCAAGGCGCGCGCTTCTTAGTACTTAGTGAGGAGGAACTACAAAAATTTGTTAGGAGATCCGAGCCTTGGTCGCAGGCGCCTCTGGCCACGATCCAGCGCCTCGTATGACAGTGCCCGAGGGGCACGGATTGAGAGAGGTGCGCCAACTTGCGGCTCGAACGAGGGTGCCTTGCGAAAAACAGACAAGACGCTCATGAGGGCACCTGTCCAGCCCCCTCGCGAGGGACGCGAGAGAGGGTATAGGTCAGACAAAGAACCGAAGGCAGAAGCAGAGGCAGAAGTCGGTGGAACAAGACCAGCAAGTAACATGAGAAAGCAAATTTCGATTAAAGAGGGGTAAGCCAACTACGGAAAGCAAATGAAAAGCCGCGTCCATCACCTAGTCTAGTCTTCTTGTCTTCTCACTAGCGCGGAGGTAAGTGCCGCCACTAGGACGTGGGAGGTAGCCCCAGAGGCCCGAGGGCGGCATTCTTGAGACTCCGGGGCATGTACAGCCCCACTCATTATTACGTGAGAGTGTCACGAGCGGAGACCTTCACAGGCATGGAGTCTTCTTCACAAGCGTTGGGCCTTTCATCATGGGTAGAACTTCCGGAGGTGCTGGATGTTCCACGCGTTCTGGATGGGTACCCCGTCCTGCGTCTCCAGGCGCGCGGCGCCAGGCCCGGAAACATGGGCGACCCTAAATGGGCCCTTCCACATGGGTGAAAGCTTATGCAGCCCTTCCCCGGAGAGCACCCGCCTTAGGACGAGGTCATCCACCTCGAGCGTCCTGGAGCGGACGCTATGACAGTGGTACCGTCGTAGCGCCTGCTAATATCTTGCCGCTAGTACCATGGCTTCACGGTGGCGATCCTCCCCCAGCACGAGGTCCATCCCCTGCATGGCATCCTGCTGCGTCTCATCAAACGCTAGGATCTACGCGGAGAGATGCCTGACCTCGTGAGGGAGAACCGCCTCCGCTCCATAGAAGAGGAAGAATGGGGTCTCGCCCGTTGGCTTGGTGGCGGTGGTGCGGATGGACCACAACACGAACTGGAGCTCGTCGTGCCAGCCCCTGCCACATGCCTCGAGCTTCTTCTTGATGGTCCTGGTCTTGAGGCCTCTCAGGACCTCTCCGTTGGCGTGTTCGGCCTATCCATTGCTCTGGGGGTGCACCACCAAATCGTAGCAGATCTGCGTTCCAAGGTTAGCACAATATGTCTTGAAGAGGTTACTAGTGAACTGCGAGCTCTTGTTGGTGATGATGTGGTTGGGGACGCCAAACCGGCTTACGAGACCCTTGATGAACTTGACCGCGGAACCGGCCAGGATGGTGCGGACGGCTTCTACCTCCGCCCACATGGTGAACTTGTCGATGGCGACGTAGAGGTAGAGGTAGCCCCCAGGTGCTCGAGGGAACCGGCCCAAGATATCCAGCCCCCAGACCGCGAATGGCCACGAGAGAGGGATGGTCTAGAGGCCCTGAGCCGGCTGATGGACCTGCTTGGCATGGAACTGGCAGTCCTCACAGGACTTCACCAGCTCAGTCGCGTCGTTGAGTGCCGTAGGCCAGTAGAATCCGCAGCGAAACACCTTCCCGACGAGGGTCCGTGATGACGAGCGGTGCCCATAGTCCCCGCCGTGTATGTTGGCTAGCAGCTCTTTCCCCGGCTCCCTGGAAATGCAACGCAGGGAAACATCATTTGGCCATTTCCTATACAACTCACCGTCCTGGACACAGTATGCCATGGCCTATCGGGCCACGCACTCCGTGTCCTCCTCCTTCTCCGGCAGCTTCCCTTGCATCAGGTATTCCTTGAATTCCTTGGTCCAGCACCCCTCCTAAGGCTTGAGCGCCAAGAGCAAGCGCGCTCCTGAGGTCGGGCCACAGGCCGGGGCTCCTGAGGCTGGTGGTTGGGGGAGCTCCTCCCGAGGCAGCGCTGTTCTTAGAAGTGGCGGTGTTGCCGATGGCTTGAAGAGCCGCTCCTCGAAGACGCCAGGCTCTTGGGGTAGCCGCTTGGATGCCCTCCTGATGATGTCGTCAGCTTCCTTGTTGGTGCCACGGGGCTCATGCTGCAATTCCAGGCCCAAGAACTGCTTCTCCATCTTGCGTACCTCCGCGAGGTATGCCTCCATGTCCTTGTCCTTCGGCTCATATATCTTGTTGGAGAAGTTGAAGAGGAGCTGGGAGTCGCCCTTGATGGTGAGGCGCTTCATCCCCATGGCCACTGCAGCCTTGAGGCCAGCTATGAGGCCTTCGTACTCTGCTATGTTGTTGGAGACTTTCTCGCCCTGCTGGAAGTAGAGCTGTAGGGCGTAGCAAAGCTTGTCCTGAGTGGGTGAGATGAACACTACTCCAGACCCCACGCCCTGCTGCCGCGCAAAGGCACCATCAAAATACATAACCCAGCTGTCTGGCGCTTCACTCCCTAGTGAGAGGGATCGATCCTTGCCCTCTTCGAGCTGCGGGGCGTCTGTCCATTCTGCCACGAAGTTAGCGAGCGCAGCTCCCTTGATGACCCTGGTTTTGCTGAACTCTAACTGGAATACTTGTAGCTCGATGTTCCACTCGGCGACTCTCCCGGCGGAGTTGGGGCTCCTGATCACCCTCTCCAACGGGTAGGCCGAGACGACCTTGATGGGGTGACCTTGAAAGTAGTGCCGCATCTTACGTGAGGCCACTAGGAGCGCGAGCAGGAGCTTCTGATGCATGGGGTATCGTGCCCTTGCGCCCCGCAACATCGTGCTGAAAAAATACGTAGGGTGCTCGACGAGGGCGGGTCCATTGAAGAGGCTCTTGTCTTCCGGAGGTTGGGGGCGACGTAGCCCCCAATGTCTGGTCGCCCATTGGGGCTTCCGCAGGCCCAAGTGCGCCGTCTTGCTGAGCCTGGTCCTTTTCTGGCATCGCCACAGCTCCCGCAGAGACCTCTAGGTATCTCTTGAGGTCTCTCTTGAGGTCTTGAAACGCTTGGTCGGCCTCCGGGGTCCACTCGAATGGGCCCTTCTTCTTCATCAGCTTGAAGAACGGCAAGGTGCACTCTCCCAGCTTGGAGATGAAACGCCCAAACGCGGTCACGTAACCGGCGAGCTTCTGCATCTCCTTGAGGGTTTGTGGTGGACTCATCTCTTCGATTGCCTTGACCTTCTCCGGGTTCGCCTCGATCCCTCTGTGGGACACGAGGAAACCCAGCAGCTTGCCGGAAGGGATGCCAAACACGCATTTCTATGGGTTAAGCCGCAAGTCTACCTGGCGTAGGCTTTCGAAGGTCTCCTCCAGGTCTTGAATCAAAGTTCTCGCCTCCCAAGACTTCACCACAATGTCATCGACGTAGGCTTCAGCATTCCTCCCGAGCTGTCGGCCCAGGGCGATGTGCATCAGTCGTTGAAAGGTCGCACCTGCGTTGTGCAGCCCGAACAGCATGCAAGTGTAGCAATATACCCCACACAGGGTCAGGAAGAAGGTCGTCTTCTCAGCATCTTCAACTGCCATCTTGATCTGGTGGTAGCCTGAGAATGCATCTAGGAAGCACAACAGGTCACACTCAGCGGTGGAGTCGACGATCTAGTTGATGCGTGGAAGCTGGAACAGATCTTGGGGGCAGGCCTTGTTGAGCTTGGTGAAGTCGACACACATGCGCTCCTTTCCGCCTTTCTTGGGCACACCGACGGGGTTTGCCAACCATTCAGGGTACCGGACCTCGCGAATGACGCCTACTGCCTCCAGCTTGCAGGTTTCTTGGACGATGAAGGACTACTTCTCCGTGGACTGTCTCCGCACCCTCTGCTTCACTAAGTGTACATTGGGGCACACCTTCAAGTGATGCTCAATCACTCCTCTTGGGACCCCAACCAGCTGATGGGGCTCCCAGGCGAATACTTCCTTGTTTGCGCGCAAGAACTGCACCAGTGCCTCCTCTTGGTCAGGGTCGAGGTTGGCGCCTATGGTGAAGGTGGCCCCTGAGGACCCGTCTTCTTCGACCGGCACCTCCTTGGTCTCTGCCCGGTCTTGGGTGAACAACTGCTTCTTCTTGGTTGGCGCGGCCGCCTTAGCTCGAGAGGTGCCCGCGTCGGCCGGTTGCACCGCCGCAGGGCAAGATTGAGTGTCGCCAGAGCCTCCTTGGTATCCCCCACTATGGTGAGGACGTCCTCGCTCCCAGGCATCTTCATGAGGTTGTAGGCCGGATGGGTCGCCTCCATGAACTGAGCTAGAGCCGGGTATCTGAGAATTGTATTGTACGGGAGGCCGATGTGGGCGATGTTGAAGTCGATTAGCTCAGTGCGGTAGTTGTCGCGGGTGCCAAAGGTCACGGGAAGACGGATCTGCCCCAGGGGGTTGGAGGATCTGCCTCCGACACAGGAGAATGGCTTGTTGGGGCGGAGCTGCTCAAGTGGTACGTGCAGGAGGCTGAAGGCCTCCACCGAGAACACGTTGAGGCCGACGCCGTCGTTGATGAGGGTTTTGGTGATGGCTACGTGGCAGATGGTGGGCATGTAGAGAATTGGGAGCACGCCCGAGCCGACGGTGGTGACGGGGTGATCTTCCGAGTCGAAGGTCAGGTCGGCTTTGGGCGCCACCCAGGCCGGGGGAGCCCCTTGTCGCGCGGAAGTGGTGCTGATCTGGGGAAAGAACGGCTTGGCATGGCGGTCGGAGGGCGGCACTTGTGAGCCGTCGAGGAGGGTCACGACCGCATGGGGCACCAGTGCTGTGAAACGCGCGGCGAAGAGGCTGCGCAACTCCTCCCAAGATGCCACCATGGATCCGGGGAGGTTGAGCAGCCAGGAGCATGGCACGCCAGTGAGGGCCATGGGAAGCCTGGTTGCCATGACCTTGTCATCGCCTCCGGCCTTAAGGACGGCCTCCTCGTACGCCAGCAGGAAAGCCATCGGGTCCGCCGCGCCATCGTAGCGCGGTGGCATCTCTGGCTAGAACTTGGGCGGCCACTGCACCTGCCGTAAGGCGGGGGCCAAGGCTCGGAGCCCCCTGGCCTCGTCACTTGGACTAGTCATCGGAGCCGGAAGTGCGGCGCCTGCCATGGGGGCGAAGCGCGGTGACGGCGTAGCGCAGATCGACGGAAGGAAACTTCGGCACACCCCTACCTAGCATGCCAAATGTCAGATTCCGGCAAAACCCTTAAGGTTCGAACACTGGGGTGTGCGCGAAGATCTCCCCTTACCTAATCACGCCCTCAGCCTCACCGCGATCTCTAAGGCTAGCTCGACGAACTCAACACACAAGGGACACGAGATTTATACTGGTTCGGGACACCGTTGTGGTGTAATACCCTACTCCAGTGTGGTGGTGGTGGATTTCCTCTCGGACTGAGGATGAACAGTACAAGGGAAGAATAGCCTCCTGAGGAGAGGTGTTCTTGTGCGTGGTGACTGTGAGGATGGAATGGATCCAGTCCAAGATGAGTTCGAGATGCCTCCTACTGTGGTGGCTAGTCCTATTTATAGGGGCCCTGGTCCTCTTCCCAAATATTGAGCGGGAAGGGATTCCACAATGGCCAATTTGAAAGGGGACAACCAGTACAAGCTATCCTGACTAAAGGTGGTCTTCGCCTACCAAAGGCTCTGGTGGTGACACTGTCTTGGGCTCCACGGTGACCTCCGTCCTGCCGTCCTGCTCGTCTTGGTCTCGTTGCACCGATATGGAGACCTTTGCCTGATGCCTCGGTACTCCTCACCCGTGCTTGACTCCATAGCACCAAAGAGGAAACGAGGACACTGTGCACGCTGGCGCCCGCCTGGCGGCTGCCTACTCTTGGTTGTCATGGCTTACGTCATTGGAACCTCGCGAGGTTCGCCTTGCCTTGATCTCTCCGCCCCTCGCGAGCCAGCCTGGTGAGGCTGCCCCCGAGGAGGTCTTGTGTCGTCCACCTTGTGAGGCTTGGCCCCTCGTGAGGGTCTTGAGTGATTGCTGGTGAAGACATGCCTTACTGGGCTGCAAGTGGAGCCACGCCGTGGGCCGCAGGTAGGCAAGTATGGGGACCCCCGTTCCCAGAACATCGACAATTGCTCATAACGCGATAGGATTTTTTTTGAACTTAGGCGAGTACAAGATTGCAGCTAAGCCCCCGAGTGAGAGGGTTGCTGACGGTGTCAAAACCGGCGGATCTCGGGTAGGGGGTCCCGAACTGTGCGTCTAAGGCATATGGTAACAGGAGGCAGGGAACACGATGTTTTACCCAGGTTCGGGCCCTCTTGATGGAGGTAAAACCCTACGTCCTGCTTGATTTATTCTTGATGATGTGAGTATTACAAGAGTTGATCTACCACGAGATCGGAGAGGCTAAACCCTAGAAGCTAGCCTATGGTATGATTGTATGTTGTCCTATGGACTAAAACCCTCCGGTTTATATAGACACCGGAGGGGGCTTGGGTTACACAAGGTCGGTTACAAAGGAGGATATATACATATCCGTATTGCCTAGCTTGCCTTCCACGCCAAGTAGAGTCCCATCCGGACACGAGTCGAAGTCTTCAATCTTGTATCTTCATAGTCCAATAGTCCGGCCAAAGGATATAGTCCGGCTGTTCGGAGACCCCCTAATCCAGGACTCACACAGTAGCCCCTGAACCAGGATTCAATGACGATGAGTCCGACGCGCAGTGTTGTCTTCGGCATTGCAAGGCGGGTTCCTCCTCCGTATACACCACGGAAGAATTTGAATACAAGGATAGTGTCTTACCCTGCAAAATAAGTTCCACATACCACCATAGAGAGAATAATATTTCCACAAATCTAATCTGCTGACATGTTTCGGCTACATGACATCATGCCATGGCCCGGTCATTATTCGAACCGTTTCCTTTAACTAGCCGCGCACATAACGTGAGGCAGTTTCTTGACACGTCTTGTCAAAGCAGAGATCGTGTCCCCCTTATTACGGGATTCTCATCAATACGGGCATGGGTAACCTAACCGCGCCATCAATTATGGCACTTGGGGGATAAGCGAGATTTACCAGGCTAGTGGGGGTGCATAGTTTCGGCCTCCCTTATAAGGGGATAAGGTTTAACCTTTCTCTACCCACACCTTCTTCCTCCTTGCTCATCCATTCTTGCGCACTCGAGCTCCAACGCCCAAGTCCACATCCTTGCCCTCAACCTTCTCCAAACATGTCCGGAGCGGGAGGAAAATGGAGGGCTTCCTCCGTTTCGGAGGGACACATCAAGAAGTTGTGCGGAGCCGGATACTTAGCCGCGAATATCGCGCATCGGCTGCCCACTGCGGGGCAGATTGTTCCTACCCCGGAACCTCACGGGAGGGTAGTTTTCCTCCACCACTTCCTTCATGGACTGGGGTTTCCCCACCATCCATTTGTCCATGGTCTTATGTTCTACTATGGGCTGGACTTTCATGATCTAGCCCCGAACTTCATCCTCAACATTTCGGCGTTCATCGTCGTGTGTGAGGCTTTCCTCCGCATCCGGCCCCACTTTGGCCTGTGGCTGAAGCCTTCAATATCAAGCCGAAGGTGGTGGGAGGCCAACAAGCAGAATGCGGCGGAGCCATGGTGGGCAAGATGCCCAATGTTATATGGCTTGAAGGCTCCTTCGTGGAGGCCATAAAGGGGTGGCAATCGGCGTGGTTCTACATCACCGAGCCGCGCGACACCAACTCGGTGGCGGCCCCCGAGTTTCCATCCAGAATCCCCACGCGGCTCACCTCCTGGAAAGAGAAGGGCCTATCCTGGGGTTCATCGGTGGAGCTGGACGGACTCCAGAAATGTATCCGGAATATGGAAACCAAGAAGCTCAAGCTTGTCAACATAGTCCAGGTCATGCTCTTCTGCCAGATCCTCCCGTGTCAACAACGGGATTTCAACTTGTGGGAGTTCGACCCGGCCCAGCACCAGACTCTGAGCGAGCTCTTCGACACGACACACAAGGACGTTTGGAGGGTGCTGTTCAAGGGTGTCGAGGTCCCTCCCTCTCTCACCGAGGACCGTGGGCTAAGCGCGAAGCGCCCTGCGAATCCGGTAAGTTTTGTACATCTGGTAGGATTTTTACTTCCCATACTTTAACCACGTGCGGGGTCTGAGCTCCCATGCCTTTGACAGGACTGGGTGCGGGCATCGGAGAAGATCGACTGTCCGGCCCCTCTGCCCGAAGACACCGCGGACGCTCTCCTGACGGAGATGCTGACTTCGGCTCCATACAAGGTGCCAGAGAAGACCAAGAAGAAGGCCAAGGGAACCCGAAAGAGTTCCCAGCGCCAGGTGATATCGGGCTCATTGTTCGATGACTCTGCGACGCACTCCTCCCCCGAAGACAAGGAGGAAGATGAAGATGCTCACCCTTCAGCCGGGGGAGACAAGAAAAGGAAGGCCGCCCCAACCGGGGGGGCCAAAGGGTCCAAGAATGGAAGGACTCCCCTTCTGGACTGCTCCACCACCGTCGCCGAAGACGAAGACGAGTGGCTGCTTAGGGCCAAGCCCCTGGCGAAGTCATAAGTATTCAGATACCAGAGTAACTCATAGCATACCTTTAACGCACTGCTTCTCCTAACGTCGAATATGATTATGCAGACCGCCCCAAGCCCGTATCGACGTATCTTCGTCGGGCGGCTCCTCGGACTCGTCGGATATGGATAGCGATCCACTTCCGACCACCACCTCCCCTTGCCCTACGGATAATGCCGAGGTGCTATGTCAGGACCCCGATTCCAAGTCACATCGATCTAGCCGGTGACACCTCATATCACTTTGCGACCTCACGCACGGTATTCCCACGGTGTCGCCTTACCATGGCCCGGGACCGTTTGCGCCTTTTGGCTCACGTATATGATAGTGTCACTAGCATCCATATGACAGAGAACCCGGGCCGACATGGCTAGTCGTGAACCCAAAGCGGCACAGGCCTATGGAGACAGGCATACATGAATCACATCGAGCATGTCGGTCATCAGCGAGTGACTCCGGGCTGTAGCTCTGGGCTAACAGGACTCCGGGGAACCCGGGCTGTAGCAGGCTAGGCAGGACTCCGGATGTCACCGCGTGACATTTCCCCGAAGGGACAGACATAGGAACGAAGTGAAACACATGCCGGCCAGTCAAGTGTCCTGAGCAGTAGTGCTGGGCTAACAGGACTCCGGTGAACCGGGCTGTAGCGGACTACTATGGCTCATGGAAGCACAAGACTACATTTCCCCGTAAGAGAGGCTGCCAAGGATAAACAACTAGATTGTCGGATCCCACACATACCAAGCATTTCAATCATACACGCAATATGCTCGATATGAGTAAATACAACATGGCATCACAACATAACTCTACGACTCAAGTATTTATTCATTAGGCTCCGAGGAGGCAGAAATACAAACATGGGTCTCATGACCCAACATTCAGAGCATACAAGTCAAACACATGCGGAAGCTTAACATGTCTGAGTACAGACATCTACAAATGGAAAAAGGCTAAGAAGCCTGACTATCTACCACATCCCGCCGAGGGCACAAGATCGTAGCTGAGGTATCAAGCTAAACGTCGAAGTCCACGCGGAACTACTAGCAAGACTGAAACCTCTCTGCAAAAACATAAATTAAGCAAACGTGAGTACAATTGTACTCAACAAGACATACATCAGAACTAACTACATATGCATCGGTATCAACAAAGGGGTGGTGGAGTTTAACTGCAGCAAGCCAGCTTTGACTCGGTGGCTAACCTGAACTACGACTGCAAGCAACTCTTTTGGGGTGGCGCACACGAGTCCACATATTCACCATTCAATACACCACTATGGATCCGCTCCCGTCTCCCTACGAGAAGGCCATCCATAGCACCCACGCTTATCTTGTGAGTTTTAGGGTATCCACTTTCACTTGTCTATGAACTATGCAAGGGGTCCAAGTTTCCATATCCGAGGAATCTGGCTATTCGAATAGATAATGATAACCCTGCAAGGGTGTACTTCTTCACACATGCTCCCACCACTTAGCACCATATACACGTCATGTATCTCGGCAACCTTTAGGCGGAAGCCTGGCGAGGGTGTCGGCCACGGCCTACCTAAACACTTAAGTCTCTAGTCCAGGTTTATCGCCTATCCAGGTTCCATCCGCAGGGAGTCCGGTCGAGGTTTCCACATACGGCCCCGAACGATGTGAACAGGGTTCCCGAGACACCAAACGGGCGCCCGGTACACCGTTCCATGGTGTATCTACCACAACATAGCCCACCCCTAGGGTCAGCGCTACGCACGGCCGCCAACACATAACCTACAAACACCAGAAACTAGTTGCAACTCCTGGACAGAGTACTAGGGTGATTAAGAAGCCGAGAGGGTCAATTAGGGATCCCAATGAGTGGTAGTAGCCGTTCATGGATCACAGACACAGAACTCGGTTCCTGAGGACGGCTGCAATGAGACAACCCACCATGTACTCCTACATGGCCTCTCACCGCTACCTTTACCAAATTGTGTTCACACACTTAGCTCACACACAGTAGGAGATGTTCACACACCTCCGATTCATTCCCGATGAATCAGATTTGACACAACTCTATGCAATAGCAGGCATGACAAACAAGCATGAATGAGTAGGAACATCAGGGTTCAAACAACTCCTACTCATGCTAGTGGGTTTCATCTATTTACTGTGGCAATGACAGGTCATGCAGAGGAAAGGGGTTCAACTGCCGCAACATATAACATTTGAATCATTGTTGTCCAAATGCAGTAAAAGAGAGCAGGAGTGAGAGAGTGGGATTGTATCGGAATGAACAAGGGGGTTTTGCTCGCCTGGCACTTCTGAAGATATCATTGGGTCTTCATCAGTGTCAACGATCACAGCGTCGGTACAACGTCTATCGAGAGGGGACAATTACCGGCAATAGAGAAAGAACACAATCAATGCAATGCAACAATATGATGCATGATCATGACATGGCAATATGATGTGAGTTGAGCTAATGCAACTAGCAACCATATTAAATGAAGTTGGTTTGAACCCTAAGTTCAAATTCAAACCCCATATGTTAAAATTCAAATGCCATTCACTTAGTTTGTCCTAAACAGTGATGTTAACTTGCTCAAACATGCATGGATATGGCATAAACAGATTCTTCATATTTTTCTGATCATTTTTCATATATAAATTATTTCATTCTGAGCTACGGTTGATTTTATATCATTTTTAGAAGTTTTGGGTATTTTCTGAAAATAATAAATCATTTCTGATTTATGTCAAAATTCCAGAAAGTATTTACTGCGTCAGCCTGACGTTAGGGTGATGTCAGCAAGTCAACAGGGCTGGTCCGGCTCAAACCTGACCAGTGGGGTCCACTGGTCAGTGTCTAACTAAACTAACCTAGTTTAATTAGCACTAACCTAGGTTAAACTAATTAAATTTAAACCTAAACTAGATTAATTAGCCAGGCGGAGCCCGCATGTCATAGACCAGTGGGTCAAACAAGGCCCACCCAGGTCAACTCGGTCAGCGGGGGGTCAAACCTGCCGGCGACTTGACGCCGGCGAGGCCAGTCGCGGCGGCGAGCCTCGGGTTTGCGTCTCCGGCGTCAAAACGGGCGGCCGAGGCCATCTACGGGGAGCTGGAGCTCACCCGCATCCAGTGTTGCATGTGGCGGCAGCAGGGACGGCCGGAGCTCGCCGGAAACGAGCTCGGGGCGGCACCCGAGTTCGGGTGATTGCGGGGTTGGTGCTACGGTGCACGTCGGAGCGAGTGAGTGTCTGCGTTAGGCTCCTGGGGGCTTCCTGAGCATGGTGACGCGCTCCATTGTGAGCTTGCGCGGCTGTGGCCATGGCGCGGCGGCGAGATGCTCTCGGCCGCGGTGGGAAATGGAGCTAGGGGACGAGCGCGAGCACGAGAGAAGAGGGGAAAGGAAGAGGGGCTCACGGCGGGTCTCCTGGAGCGGACAGCACGGCCGGGGACGGTCTGGATGGAGCCAATCGTCGATGGCGATCTCGGGTGCCCGCGGTAGAAGAAGATGAGGTAGCCAGCGATGCAGGGCATCCGGCGTAGCTTGGCTCTGCGTAGGTGATGAGGGCGACATTGCGGACCCTCTGGACTGGTCGGCGAGGCGAGGGAGGGCCAGTGGCCGCGGTGGCAATGGATGGTGGTGACGAGCTCGTTCGGCCGAGCTCGATATCGAGCGGGGAGAAGGGGGAGAGTGACCAGAGGAGAAGGGGGTCGGTTCGGGGCTTCGTCCACGTCTCCTGGCGTCGCGAGAAGGGCCGGGAAAGGAGGAAGCAGACAGGGAGGTGGCCACGGCGATCGCGCGCGCGTCGACACGCCTCTGCCAGTAGGCAGAGGTTGAAGACAGTGGTGCCCCTAGTGGGCTGGGCCGCCAAGTGGACATGCCAGGTGGGCTGCACAGGTGAGCACTCTCTCTCTCTGTTTTCCTATTTGTTTCCTCTTTTCTAATTTTTTGCAGTTTGTTTTTGATTTAGTTTTAACACCAAATCAATTTTAAACTCCATGAAAATAATTTTGTGAACTAAATGGACTTATCCAAAGCCACGCAACAATTTTTCAGAATTATTGAACATATATTTATTATATAGTAAATATAGATCCACTTCAAATATTTATTGGATTAATTCAAATGGCCAAAATAAATGTTTCTGAGCTCCTAAAAATATTGGTTTGAATTTTTCCTCTTGACAATATTTTTATAGAATACCAGGGACATTTTCTTGGACTCATTAGAGAAGATTTTAAAGTTGGTTATTTTTGAACTGATTTTTGAGGGTTTCAACAAACCTCAATTCAACTTTCAGAAATTTTAGACATGATGCATGAGTGCAGATGCGACTATTTCACTCAGGTATTCTAGGGCTGTGACAACTCACCCCCATTAAACAAGAATCTTGTCCCGAGATTCAAGATGTGAGGTAAGACGACAGAGGGGCACAAGACCAACACAATCTTCACGATCCAAGTTGCACCTCATAAGGTTGTTGATTCGTTGCATACGTTGATCTTGACATCCTCGCTTTTGAGATCTTTGTCCACGAGATGACAACGGAAAGAAACTCTACTAGGATTGATCTTCCCAAAGATCGAACTATACAATCTCAACTCGTGGAATGAGATGTTGAAACATCTCGAGTTGAGACACAAAACACATCGAGAGGGATGGAAGAACAAACGACGGGGTTTGATTTGGTGGGCAACTATTCCACGCTTAGAAAGATGGTGGATGGTGTCAAGGTGGCGGGGAAATAATTGCCATGATCCCGTAACGGGGCACCTTGGGAAAGGTGACTCAATGGATTGTTCCCTTATGTGGCAAAAAGAATTACTTTTGATCCATAGATCATTGAAACGCTTCATACCAGCTTAAGGCAAATTAAAATTGATTGTTTGAAAGAGCTCGAAGAAATTGCATACTCGGACTTGGATGGATGATGTGGACTACCTTGTTGAAGACAATGCAAGGGATGATTTCTGCTTATCATCGAGAAGGATTAGCGCCCATGGTAAGACCACTTTGAAGATGACCATAAACAATTACTTAGAGTCATGCCATGGTAGAATGGCACCGTGGCGGTGCATGCTGGGAACAAAATGCAAATGCTGGGAATGATTCTAGTAACTGGGAATAACTCAACGAGGGTGATTCCACCATTTGAATGGTTATAGCTTAATCGAGGAAACCAAGAGCACAACGACCCCTGAGGAACAACTTCTAGAATAAGTTGCACTAAATCCTCATGGAGAAGATGGTCAAATAGCTCAATCAAGATACTACAACGATAGATCTTCCGACTAGGTGTGTCGGCCAGAACATCAACCTTGTCGGGCCTACATCATAAATCTTGGAATAGCTCCAACCATCATATCTGCCTGAGATTCAGATCTGGTTGGTAACGGGATATTTCAGACAACATGTCCGGAAAGAAAGTTTGCAACACAAACCGACGAGACGATGTTACGAGATTCTCGGGAATTGAACTACGATAGTGAACTCCAAAACATGAGCTGGTTCTGCTACATATATGTGAACATGTTGTCCAAGACAAGCATGACCATGTAGAAGTCTTATAACAAAATACTACCGAGTTCAGGTGGGGAACCATCATTGAGGATATCGAAGTCCTTGTGCATGAACTAGTATTCGCACAACAACTCCTTTTCCTTGAACAAATCAATCAGTGGCTTGGTGTGCTAGGGAATACATATGGAGTGGAGGTAATCAATCTACCAAACCATAGAATACTTCGCACATATGCATGACTGATTTGGGAAGATTCCAGAGGAAACAAAAACAATCTTTCTCGAATTCACGGTGGCAACTTGCATCGATTGCACGTGAACCAGAGGAAGTCACTTCTTACACCAACATATGCTTCATGAACGGGACACGAAGGCATTGCTTACAAGTTTTCAACACTAGGTTGATTTTCAACACGGATCATGGGGGAGACATAATGTTGTTGATGGGCTCAACAACAACTCATCGGAATTTCCACATCACTGGACTTCCACCATCATGTGAACACGGTGATAGCATTGGTCAGACCAAAGATGTAATGGTGTATTCTTGAGGGATCAACCACGAGTAAGACAACATTACGAACATCGTTGGTTCTGATTTGACTTGACGATAGACCATACTCAAGTCAAAGTTTTGACAAGACAATAGATCCAACAACTGATCACGAGGACCAATTGGTGAAGATATCATCTTTCTTCAAAACACGCACAAACACAAAGATATTCCTTAACATGAACTAAGTCAGACAAGCTTTTATCTACCAACTCTCCAAGTTTTTGTTAAGCTTAACCAACTAGCTCAGGGGTATCCAACACAGATTCTTGGAGAATGGGTGGTTGGAGGAAAACCAACATGATCACGAACTCAACATAGCGGTCAGGTGACAACCAGGTAATACTTCTGAGAAGATAATCGGAACATCACGAACCACTGATATGATACTAAGCTCGAGATCAATCTTGCTTTTCAGGGCAAGACGATATGATCGATAGAGCAAGGGTTTGGCAAAATCCTAACTCGTTGATCGAAGAGTGCACCAGGAAATAAGGACTAGGTAGCACAATCTATCTTAGAATGATGATTCAATAACCAACACGCTAAGAATGAGAATATTGTCCATTAACTACCAAGCAACGGAGTTGCTAGGAGTATTGATTTCACACATCACGACTCACTTGCCGGCATTCCGGTTACAATAACACGGGAACCGAGGAATGAACAATGATGGCAAGAAGCATCACTGCGTCAAGAATTCATAAGAGAAGGTGCAATTCTCACGACACTCCTGACATAAAGTGGGTAATACTTCAGGGTAGAACAGAACCAAAAGCTGGGTTGCATTTTGATCTGCGAAATACAACTGCTTTGACCCAATCCTGGATATGGATGAGGTACTGGAGTTTGTTTCTCCTAGTCATTCTGAAATAGAACGGCTTGACGAACCACAAGAATACTAGGCATCGATGAACACGAATGCACACATACTCCTCACTATCAATTGATAGACGAAGATCGGAATATAACGGAAGGGGGACAACTCAAAGGTACATATAACTTTCTGAGTTGTGGATGCATAGATTAGTATGTCGAACGAGTTCAACATATTTCTTCCGGATAACCCATGCAGAAAGGTAGGGTTGGCAGAGTCACAACATAGAATGGAGAACTCATCAGGAGCACTCTGTCGTGACCTTTTGGTTCAAAAGAACTCCTGCCAAGAATGGTTCATGATAATAGGAAGAAGGATGTACCACGAACCTCGAGGACTATCGCAAAGGTTACTAATATCCTAAAGGAACTAGCAACACTATCAACATGAGGTAAGTAGGGTGAATCTCGGGTTCAAGAACCCATGAATAGAGTACCTACTACTACATGGCATCACGGGATGCTTTCGAGAATAATGGCCAGAATCACACACTGGGGATAAAAACATGGCTAGATCACTAGGTGACTCCCTAAAACACCTAGGCCATAAAAATAGCTCCAACATATATGTTTTGGCAATAGAGTACCTCAACTCATCGATTAGTGTGATTGAACTGGCCCAAAGGGACATCGAGAACGGAAAGAAGGGATTTGCAACTGCATCAGACTGTTTAGAGACCTGGGATGACTCGGACAGCATAACGGCTGTAAATGCTCAAAATTATTTGAGACATCCTGCAAAAATGGTGGCATAACCACTCAACAACACAATGTCAAGGTTCTGAGATCAACTGTCAACATACGGAAGTAGTAGGAACGGAACTGAGGCTTGAAACTATCAATTCTATAAGTCTATGGATTAGTAGCACGTCATCTTGATAGATAGATGAGAAGGCCTAATTCTTAATCCCCGTAGAAAAGAAGAGGTTGACTCAGATCAGAAGGGCATAGGGTAAAGGAGTATAAAGAGCCTTACGTTCCCTCCCACAATCAATTCCCCTACATATAACTAAAGCATTTCTAGACTCAACTTCGACCAGGTGGCTTGGTAAACCTACAGGCAGTCAGGCTCTGATACCAACGCTGTCAGGACCCCGATTCCAAGTCACATCGATCTAGCCGGTAACACCTCATATCACTTTGCGGCCTCACGCACGGTATTCCCACGGTGTCGCCTTACCATGGCCCGGGACCGTTTGTGCCTTTTGGCTCACGTATATGATAGTGTCGCTAGCATCCATATGACAGAGAACCCGGGCCGACATGGCTAGTCGTGAACCCAAAGCGGCACAGGCCTATGGAGACAGGCATACATGAATCACATCGAGCATGTCGGTCATCAGCGAGTGATTCCGGGCTGTAGCACTGGGCTAACAGGACCCCGGGGAACCCGGGCTGTAGCAGGCTAGGCAGGACTCCGGATGTCACCGCGTGACATTTCCCCGAAGGGACAGACATAGGAACGAAGTGAAACACATGCCGGCCAGTCAAGTGTCCTGAGCAGTAGTGCTGGGCTAACAGGACTCCGGTGAACCGGGCTGTAGCGGACTACTATGGCTCATGGAAGCACAAGACTACATTTCCCCGTAAGAGAGGCTGCCAAGGATAAACAACTAGATTGTCGGATCCCACACATACCAAGCATTTCAATCATACACGCAATATGCTCGATATGGTGTAAATACAACATGGCATCACCACATAACTCTAGGCCTCAAGTATTTATTCACTAGGCTCCGAGGAGCGAGATATTACAAACATGGGTCTCATGACCCAACATCCAGAGCATACAAGTCAAAGCACATGCGGAAGCTTAACTTGTCTGAGTACAGACAACTAAAAATGAACAAGGCTGAGGAGCCTGACTATATACCAGACCCTCCCAAGGGTACAAGATCGTAGCTGAGGTAACAAGCTAACCGTCGAAGTCCAAGCGGAACTACTAGCGAGACTAAAGTCTCTTTGCAAAACATAAAATAAGCAAACGTGAGTACAAATGTACCCAGCAAGACTTACATCAGAACTATCTACATATGCATCGGTATCAACAAAGGGGGTGGTGGAGTTTAACTGCAGCAAGCCAGCTTTGACTCGGTGGCTAACCTGAACTACGACTGCAAGCAACTCTTTTGAGGTGGCGCACACGAGTCCACATATTCACCATTCAATACACCACTATGGATCCGCTCTCGTCTCCCTACGAGAAGGCCATCCATAGCACTCACACTTATCTTGCGAGTTTTAGAGTATCCACTTTCACTTATCTATGAACTATGCAAGGGGTCCAAGTTTCCATATCCGAGGAATCCGGCTATTCGAATAGATAATGATAACCCTGCAGGGGTGTACTTCTTCACACATGCTCCCACCACTTACCGTCGTTTACACGACATGTACTCGGCAACCTTCAAGCGGAAGCCCAACGAGGGTGTCGGCCACGGCCTACCTAAACACTTAAGTCTCTAGTCTAGGTTTATCGCCTATCCAGGTTCCATCCGCAGGGAGTCCGGCCGAGGTTTCCACATACGGCCCCGAACGATGTGAACAAGGTTCCCGAGACACCAAACGGGCGCCTGGTACACCGTGCCACGGTGTATCTACCACAACATAGCCCACCCCTAGGGTCAGTAATACGCACGGCCGCCAACACATAACCTACAAACACCAGAAACTAGTTGCAACTCCTGGACAGAGTACTAGGGTGATTAAGAAGCCGAGAGGGTCAATTAGGGATCCCAATGAGTGGTAGTAGCCGTTCATGGATCACAGACACAGAACTCAGTTCCTGAGGACGGCTGCAATGAGACAACCCACCATGTACTCCTACATGGCCTCTCACCGCTACCTTTACCAAATCGTGTTCACACACTTAGCTCACACACAGTAGGAGATGTTCACACACCTCCGATTCATTCCCGATGAATCAGATTTGACACAACTCTATGCAATAGCAGGCATGACAAACAAGCATGA
This sequence comes from Triticum urartu, assembly GCF_003073215.2. Taxonomy (NCBI): domain Eukaryota; kingdom Viridiplantae; phylum Streptophyta; class Magnoliopsida; order Poales; family Poaceae; genus Triticum; species Triticum urartu. The sequence continues at coordinate 142,513,276 of NC_053023.1, forward strand.
ATAAGTAGGAACATCAGGGTTCAAACAACTCCTACTCATGCTAGTGGGTTTCATCTATTTACTGTGGCAATGACAGGTCATGCAGAGGAAAGGGGTTCAACTACCGCAACATGTAATAGTTGAATCGTTGTTGTCCAAATGCAGTAAAAGAGAGCAGGAGCGAGAGAGTGGGATTGTATCAAAATGAACAAGGGGGTTTTGCTCGCCTGGCACTTCTGAAGATATCATTGGGTCTTCATCAGTGTCAACGATCACAGCGTCGGTACAACGTCTATCGGGAGGGGACAATTACCGGCAATAGAGAAAGAACACAATCAATGCAATGCGACAATATGAGGCATGATCATGACATGGCAATATGATGTGAGTTTAGCTAATGCAACTAGCAACCATATTAAATGAAGTTGGTTTGAACCCTAAGTTCAAATTCAAACCCCATATGTTAAAATTCAAATGCCATTCACTTAGTTTGTCCTAAAAAGTGATGTTAACTTGCTCAAACATGCATGGATATGGCATAAACAGATTCTTCATATTTTTCTGATCATTTTTCATATATAAATTATTTCATTCTGAGCTACGGTTGATTTTATATCATTTTTAGAAGTTTTGGGTATTTTCTAAAAATAATAAATCATTTCTGATTTATTTCAAAATTCCAGAAAGTATTTACTACGTCAGCCTGACGTCAGGGTGATGTCAGCAAGTCAACAGGGCTGGTCCGGGTCAAACCTGACCAGTGGGGTCCACTGGTTAGTGTCTAACTAAACTAACCTAGTTTAATTAGCACTAACCTAGGTTAAACTAATTAAATTTAAACCTAAAATAGATTAATTAGCCAGGCGGAGCCCGCATGTCATAGACCAGTGGGTCAAACAAGGCCCACCCAGGTCAACTCGGTCAGCGGGGGGTCAAACCTGCAGGCGACTTGACGCCGGCGAGGCCACTCACGGCGGCGAGCCTCGGGTTTGCGTCTCCGGCGACAAAACGGGCGGCTGAGGCCATCTACGGGAGCTGGAGCTCACCCGCATCCAGTGTTGCATGTGGCGGCAGCGGGGACGGCCGGAGCTCGCCGGAAACGAGCTCGGGGCGGCGCCGGAGTTCGGGTGATTGCGGGGTTGGTGCTACGGTGCACGTCGGAGCGAGTGAGTGTGTGTGTTAGGCTCCTGGGGGCTTCCTGATCATGGTGACGCGCTCCGTTGTGAGCTTGCGTGGCTGTGGCCATGGCTACGCCATGGCCGGCGGCGAGATGCTCTCGGCCGCAGTGAGAAATGGAGCTAGGGGATGAGCGCGAGCATGAGAGAAGAGGGGAAAGGAAGCGGGGCTCACGGCGGGTCTCCTTGAGCAGACAGCACGGCCGGGGACGGTCTGGACAGAGCCAATCGTCGATGGAGATCTCAGGTGCCCGCGGTAGAAGAAGACGAGGTAGCCGGCGATGCAGGGCATCCGGCGTAGCTTGGCTCTGCATAGGTTATGAGGGCGACGCTTCGGACCCTCTGGACTGGTCGGCGAGGCGAGGGAGGGCCAGTGGTCGCGGTGGCAATGGATGGTGGCGACGAGCTCGTTCGGCCGAGCTCGAGATCGAGTGGGGAGAAGGGGGAGAGTGACCAGAGGAGAAGGGGGTCGGTTCGGGGCTTCGTCCACGTCTCCTGGCGTCGCGAGAAGGGCCGGGAAAGGAGGAAGCAGACAGGGAGGTGGCCACGGCGATCGCGCGCGCGTTGACACGCCTCTGCCAGTAGGCAGAGGTTGAAGACAGTGGTGCCCCTGGTGGGCTGGGCCGCCAAGTGGACATGCCAGGTGGGCTGCACAGGTGAGCACTCTCTCTCTCTGTTTTCCTATTTGTTTCCTCTTTTCTAATTTTTTGCAGTTTGTTTTTGATTTAGTTTTAACACCAAATCAATTTTAAACTCCATGAAAATAATTGTGTGAACTAAATGGACTTATCCAAAGCCACGCAACAATTTTTCAGAATTATTGAACATATATTTATTATATAGTAAATATAGATCCAATTCAAATATTTATTGGATTAATTCAAATGGCCAAAATAAATGTTTCTGAGCTCCTAAAAATATTGGTTTGAATTTTTCCTCTTGCCAATATTTTTATAGAATACCAGGGACATTTTCTTGGACTCATTAGAGAAGATTTTAAAGTTGGTTATTTTTGAACTGATTTCTGAGGGTTTCAACAAACCTCAATTCAACTTTCAGAAATTTTAGACATGATGCATGAGTGCAGATGCAACTATTTCACTCAGGTATTCTAGGGCTGTGACATGCTATCTGAGAGGCACCGGGTCGAGGGGAGACAGTCCCGAAGGCGCCTCAAGGCGACCTTCCGGACTCTGAGAGCAGAGGGGGTAAGGCTCCCGAGGGCTCCTAGTTCGGCCTTCAGCCGAACACTGCGCCGGAACCCCCAGTGGTTTCGGACTCGGGCAGGCGGCCTCCTTCCAAAAGGGGAAAGATGCCCGTGCCGGTGACCTCTGTCCATCCAGAGGCACCGGACAATCTACTGGGAGCGCTTCGCAGCGCTTCCATCGACGAAGAGCACCGCACTTTTATGAGTGCGGTGATCCAGAAGGTTCAGTCCGCCAAGAGCAGACTGACCGAAGCCTGTGCCAGCCTTCTAACAGGCTTTGAGGTAAGTATTTGAAATATAGGAAAAATATTACCGCATAGACAGTAGCCCCTGATGCTCTGTTTGGTGTTCGAAAAGAATAGCCGAATAGAGGATCAACTAATATCTGTAGGAGTCTAATATAAGTATGTCTATATGCGTATGCAGGCTTCACTGCTGGCCTCTGCCGCACTGACTGCGGAGGTCTCCGTACTAAAGAAGGACCTCGAAGGGTCCAAGAAAGAGCTCGGCCTTGCCAAGAGGCAGCTCGAGGAGAACAAAGGTAAGTAATACCTAGTCTGTAGATATGTATATATATAAAAGTGATGCGATTGCAAAATGACAGGATCATCTTTAATCTGCCAGGGGCCATGACCGAAGTGGCAACCCTGAAGCAAGCGCTATCCGAGGCTGAAAACAAAGCCGCCCAGGAGCGCACCGAGCAGGAAAAACAAGAGGCACGGGTGGGCGAGGTGCAGCAAGAGCTCCACGCTCTAGTGACGAAGCACGAGGCATTGGAGCTTGACTTGAAGACGCGAGAGTCCGAGATTGCCGCGGCCCTTGAGAGTGCAAAGAGTGCCAAGGCTGAAGCCCAAAAGGCTCTCCAGGAGATTGATGTGATGAAGAAGATAGCGGCGGGTAAGGCATTCTATATGCAAAGCAAGCATGTGAAAGTAAATTACTTGTTACTGACCCGAATCCGGAGCTCTCCAGGAGCATTCACAGATTTTCCCCGCAGCATGTCGGATGCCGCACAGTTTTACCAGGCCGAGGAGGGAAGCTCAATGGAGAAGCTGTTCTGGTCTCAGTATACTGAGACCGAACACCCGATGCCTCTGAGCGACGAGCTGAAGCAACTGGTCAGGCTGCACAAGGCGGTCGAACAGTCCATGAAGGGCTTGATAGTCCGGATGTGGCCTGGTGACGCCCTTCCCAACAGCTACTTCGGCCTGGTGAGGCGGCTTGTGGATGCCTGCCCACAGCTGGAAGTCATCAAGCGGTCCGTCTGCATCGAAGGTGCACGTCGGGCTTCCGCCCGTGTGAAGCTGCACTGGGCCAAGATGGACGCCGTGAAGCTGGTGAATGAAGGCCCTCCGCAGGGCAAGGAGCATCGCCACCCCGAGATGTACTATGAGGGTGTCCTAAAGGGTGCCCGTCTTGTAGCGGGCGAGTGTGTGAAAGATGTAATATTTGAGTAAACTTGCTCGTGTAATCCTGTATTATGAAAACTTGTTCATATGCGCTATGCAACGCTTGTTTGAATTTAAAATATTGCCTTCTGTTTGGCTGTTTATCAAATCTGAGAGATGGCTAGTCGTCGGCTTCTGCCCCCATGCCACGAGTGCTGGGGTGTTTGGGATAAACCTGAGCACTCATGTTCCCATTGTTGGGTCCTTCGAGGGAGGTGCTCAGCACAACGAACAAGGCAATTGGACTATAATGCGTTATCACTCTCACTTAGCCATAGAATTCTATAATTTTAAATTTCGGCGAAGCCCCTAGTATTCGGAAGGCCGAATTCGGGGCGCGATACACGCCTTAAGCCGGACATGGCCGACTCCTCGCTCTAAGCGGCATAAGTCTTTAGGGACTTGAAACCTCTCGAACAGCGACCAGTCTCTTGCCTTATCATGACAGTCAGTTTTAGCTTTCTCTACTGAGGTGCTTAGCCCAGCAGAACTGGGGCACAATCGCAGTAGTTCTCCCAGTGCTACCTTAGCCGATATAGTGGAACGTAAGGTACCAAAACATGGGAGCCGGGCAAACCCAACTATTGACCCAAGACATGATTCGGAGCTGATGCATATAATGCTATAAGTTCAGGGTGCCGCACTATCGAAAGTGTTCGAACTTCTCACGCCGCATTATGGGGTATGCTTAAGCCCCTGGCATATTGGCCGTACCAGAGTGTACGGGTGCTAGATGTCATGAATGAACATATATATGTAAAGGAAGAATGCAATATAGTCTTAATGCTATGCATTGTTTTATTCAAAAAGGTGCGTTAGAGCGGAATGATACAAGTAGTGCGATAAGAAAAAAGTAGGACTATTTGACATGTCCCTTCCAAGGGCGAGCTGAGGAATAGTATTAAAGCAAGTATTTCACTCGTTATCGTAATCCACCTGGGAGTTCCATGGTGTGACGTAGCTCTCTGCCTCCTTGGTTGCTGCATCATGTGTTCAGCAATCATGCTGCCGGACAGGGTTTCCAGAGATTAAAGTCCTGAAAGAGAAAAATAACAAAGCGGGAAGCCCCTAGTTCGGTTTAAGCCGCGTCTTGGGGCGTGCCGTAGTTGTGCCCCCCTCCCCACCTGTGCCCATGGTATTTTTAATGCATAATTATGTACGCGTGGCATGGATTTCACCATTTGGCTAGGATCGGGGTGGGGGCCGTATTGCTATGCGAGCTCGAAACGTGCCAGGCAGTCCAGTTGCCGATTACTCCGGGCGCGCTTGAAGGTGTTCGGGTCCTTAATCGCTGAACTACTGGATTGCCTTGAGAGGCTGCTTTGCACTTCTGCTGCGAGGGCTGCAGTGTGCTCCTCCGTGCGGAGAGAGCGCTCTATGTTTCCATTGACTGTTATGACCCCCCGAGGTCCTGGCATCTTGAGCTTGAGATATGCATAATGCAGTACCGCATTGAATCTCGCAAATGCGGTTCACCCGAGCAGTGCATGGTAGCCACTGCGGAACGGGACTATGTCGAAGATTAACTCTTCGCTTCGGAAGTTATCCGGGGATCCGAAGACCACTTCCAGTGTGACTGAGCCTGTGCAATGGGCCTCTACACCTGGTATGACACCTTTAAAGGTCGTTTTTGTGGGTTTGATCCTTGAGGGGTCTATACCCATTTTGCGCACTGTGTCCTGATAAAGCAGGTTCAGGCTATTGCCGCCATCCATTAGGACTTGAGTGAGGTGAAATCCGTCAATGATTGGGTCTAGGACCAGTGAGGCGAATCCGCCATGACGGATACTAGTGGGGTGGTCTCTACGATCGAAGGTGTTCGGACAGGAGGACCATGGGTTGAACTTTGGGGCGACTGGCTCCAATGCATATACGTCCCTGAGCGCATGCTTCCGCTCCCTCTTGGGGATGTGGGTTGCGTATATCATGTTCACCGTCCGCACTTGTGGGGGGCTCCTCTTCTGTCCTCCGGTGTTCGGCTACTGGGGCTCCTCCTCGTCATCGCTATGTGACCCCTTATCTTTGTTTTCGGCATTTAACTTGCCGGCCTACTTGAACACCCAACAATCCCTGTTGGTGTGCTTGCCTGGCTTGTCGGGGGTGCCGTGTATTTGACACGAGCGATCGAGTATACGGTCCAAACTGGATGGGCCCGGAGTGCTTCTTTTGAATGGCTTTTTCTGCTGACCGGGTTTAGAGCCTTTGAATCCAGCATTGACTGTCGTATCCTCGGTATTGTCGCTGTTAATGCGGCGCTTATGTTTGTTGCGACGTGACCTACCGTTGTTGTCCTTGGTATCCGAAGTACCATGGTTCTTTGATATGTTATTGCTGTGAGCCAACCAACTGTCCTCTCCCGCACAGAAGCGGGTCATGAGTGTCGTGAGGGCTGCCATATATTTCGGCTTTTCCTGGCCAAGGTGCCGGGCGAGCCATTCGTCGCGGATGTTGTGCTTGAAAGCTGCTAGGGACTCTGCATCTGGACAGTCGACGCTTTGATTTTTCTTTGTTAGGAACCGTGTCCAGAATTGCCTGGCCGATTCCTCTGGCTGCTGAATTATGTGGCTCAAGTCATCGGCATCTGGTGGTCGCACATAAGTGCCCTGAAAGTTGTCGAGGAATGCGGCTTCCAGATCTTCCCAACAGCCAATGGACTCTGCTGGCAAGCTGTTGAGCCAATGCCGAGCTGGTCCTTTGAGTTTGAGTGGGAGGTATTTGATGGCGTGTAGGTCATCACCGCGGGCCATGTGGATGTGCAGGAGGAAATCCTCGATCCATACCGCAGGATCTGTTGTGCCGTCGTATGATTCTATATTTACGGGTTTGAAACCCTCTGGGATTTGATGATCCATTACTTCGTCTGTGAAGCATAAGGGGTGTGCGGCGCCTCTGTACTGGGCTATATCACGACGCAACTCAAATGAGTCTTGCCCGCTGTGTTTGGCCCGGCCGGACTTACTTTTACTGTATCCGGCGTGGCGATTATCGTCTCGCCTAGTGGCGCCCTCGTGATCCGTAGATCGATCTTGCGTGTTTTGCTTTGTCCTCCAATACGTCTCGCAGGTCTGGCGTATTTCCCCATGCCATTTTATTCGAATGGCGTTGGGGTGCGGGGTGAGTTTTTGGCTGGAATGCCTCTCTGTCGCGGCCATGAGGTGGCCGATCAGCCACGTCATACACCGGGGATGTGGGTTTCGGTGCTTCCTCCTCCAGTCGGGGTAGCAACCTACACTTTGGGTAACTCTTGGAGGGGCGTTCGAGTTTATATTCCTCGGCCGCCAGGACTTCAGTCCATCTGTCAGCTAGCAAATCTTGATCGGCTTGAAGCTGCTGCTGCTTTTTCTTAAGGCTATTTGCCGTGGCTATAAGCCGGCGCTTGAAGCGCTCTTGTTCAACGGGATCCTCTGGCACGATGAATTCGTCATCGTCGAGGCTTGCCTCGTCTTCGGAGGGAGGCAGGTAATTATCATCCTCCGCCTCTCCATCTGTCGCTCTCTCAGGAGGGTTGGCCTCTCCATCCTCCTGATCTAAATCTTGCTGGAGGGGATTGTTGTTGCCTTCGGCACTGTCCGGAGTGCTATTATCTCCAGTGCCGGTATCACCGCTTTTGCCTTGGCGGGACTTAGAGCGGCGCCGCTGTCGCCGGCGCTTGAATTGCTTCTTGGAGGGGTCATCCTCCGCTGTCCCGTCGCCATTGCCTTCTTAGGGTGTGTCCACCATGTATATGTCATATGATGAGGTGGCTGTCTAGTGCCCTGTGGGCAGTGATTCCTCTTCACCTCCCGCATTGTCGTCCATACCGTCGATGTCTTTGGAGTCGAAGTCGAGCATGTCGGTTAAGTCATCGACAGTGGCTACTAAGTGGGTGGTGGGTGGGCGGCGAATTTCTTCGTCATCCGCATCCTAATCCTGCCGGACGTAGTTCGGCCAGGACTCTCCTAACAAGGAGAGAGACCTTAATGAGTTCAGTATGTCGCCAAAGGGCGAGTGCTAAAAAATATCCGTGGAGGTAAACTCCATGATCGGCGCCCAATTGGATTCGACAGGAACGGGCGCAGGCGGTTCGGAGTCCGTGGCCGGAGAAGGATCCGGCAGTTTGGCAACACGGCTCTCGTGAAGGGTAAGGTTGATATTCGGCTCGATCGCCACAGAGGATACGGCCTCCATGGCGGGGTCTATCCACCCATCCATGGATGGCGCAACTGGCTCCGAATTGAGGGTCGGAGCGGCTGCCGGTGCGATTTCTCGAACACTGTCTGATGGTAGAGCTAAATCGTACTCATCGTGACCGTGTGGCGCACAAGGCAGGGGCTCGAATCCGTCGAAGATCAAGTCTCCGCGGATATCGGCCGTGTAGTTTAAGCTTCCAAACCTGACCTGGTGGCCAGGGGCGTAACTTTCGATTTGCTCCAGATGGCCAAGCAAGTTGGCCCGTAGTGCGAAGCCGCCGAACACAAAGATCTGTCCGGGGAGAAAAGTCTCACCCTGGACTGCATCGCTATCGATGATCGTAGGAGCCATCAAGCCTAACGGCAACGACACAGAGGAACTCTCAATGAAATCACCAATGTCGGTGTCAAAACCGGCGGATCTCGGGTAGGGGGTCCCGAACTGTGCGTCTAAGGCAGATGGTAACAGGAGGCAAGGAACACGATGTTTTACCCAGGTTCGGGCCCTCTTGATGGAGGTAAAACCCTACATCCTGCTTGATTTATTCTTGATGATATGAGTATTACAAGAGTTGATCTACCAAGAGATCGGAGAGGCTAAACCATAGAAGCTAGCCTATGGTATGATTGTATGTTGTCCTACGGACTAAAACCCTCCGGTTTATATAGACATCGGAGGAGGCTAAGGTTACACAAGGTCGGTTACAAAGGAGGAGATATACATATCCATATTAGCTAGCTTGCCTTCCACGCCAAGTAGAGTCCCATCCGGACACGAGACGAAGTCTTCAATCTTGTATCTTCATAGTCCAACAGTCCGGCCAAAGGATATAGTCCGGCTGTCCAGAGACCCCCTAATCCAGGACTCCCACAGTTGCTCATCACTCGGTAGGATTTTTCTTTAAACTTAGGTGAGTACGAGACTGCAGCTAAGCCCCCGAGTGAGAGGATTGCTCATTACTCGGTAGGATTTTTTGAATTTAGGCGAGTATGAGACTGCAGCTAAGCCCCCGAGTGAGAGGGTTGCTCATCACACGGTAGGATTTTTTCTTTAAACTTAGGCGAGTACGAGACTGCAGCTAAGCCCCCGAGTGAGAGGATTGCTCATCACTCGGTAGGATTTTTCTTTAAACTTAGGCGAGTACGAGACTGCAGCTAACCCCCGAGTGAGAGGATTTCTCATCACTTGGTAGGATTTTTTTGAACTTAGGCGAGTATGAGACTGCAGCTAAGCCCCCGAGTGAGAGGGTTGCTCATCACTCGGTAGGATTTTTTCTTTCAACTTAGGTGAGTACGAGACTGCAGCTAAGCCCCCGAGTGAGAGGGTTGCTCATCACTCCGTCAGATGTTTCTTCAAACTTAGGAGAGTACGAGACTGCAGCTAAGCCCCCGAGTGAGAGGATTGCTCATCACGCGGTAGGATATTTTTTTGAACTTAGGCATGTAGTAGACTGCAGCTAAGCCCCCGAGCGAGAGGGTTTCTCATCACTCGGTAGGATTTTTTTCTTTAAACTTAGGCGATTACATGACTGCAGCTAAGCCCCCAAGTGAGAGGGTTGCTAATCACTCGGTAGGATTTTTTTTAAACTTAGGTGAATCGGATTCGCGGCTAAGCCCCCGAGTGAGAGGATTGCTCAACACTCGGTAGGATTTTTTTAAACTTAGGCAAATCAGATTCGTGGCTAAGCCACCCACTGGTTTTTTTAACACATGCATATATAAGAACAATCATTTAGGAGACTATAAAACTGCGTCTTTGATAAACAAGCTGAAAGGTATTTCTTATAACATCTCATCAGACCAAATGTTTAAGTATAAAAATGGCGGAGCAGATCCGCATTCCAAGCATGTGGCTCTTCTATGTTGTGTTCCACATTGTAGATGTGATATGCTCCGTTGTGGAGCACCTTGGTGCGATGAAGGGGCCTTCCCAAGCAGGGGCAATCTTGTGAGGTCGTTGTTGATCCACCCGGAGCACGAGGTCCCCTTCTTGAAACGTTCGACCTCACACATTTTTGGCATGGAATCGACGGAGGTCTTGCTGATAAATGGTCGAGCGGATCAAGGCCATCTCACTTTCTTCCTGCAGAAGGTCAACAACGTCTTGTCGAGCCCGTTCTGCCTCGGCTTCTGAGAAGAGTTCTGCTCAGAGTGCATTGTGAAGCAAATCACTCGGCAGCACAACTTCAACCCCATAGACCATGAAGAAAGGCATTCGATCAGTAGACCGATTCGGTGTTGTTCTTAATCCCGAAAGGACTGATGGAAGTTCATCTACCCAAGCGCCAGCTGCATGTTTGAGGTCACGCATCAATCGGGGTTTCAACCCTTGGAGGATCAAACCGTTTGCTCTTTCTGCCTGTCCATTCGACTGTGGGTGGGCGACTGAAGTAGTCGACCCTAGTGCCTTGAGAAGCGCAAAATGCTCTAAACTCATCAGAATCAAAGTTGGAGCCGTTATCCATGATAATGTTGTGAGGGACTCTGTATTTGAATGTCAGCTCTCTGATGAAACTAACGGCAGTGCCAGAATCGAGACTTTTGATGGGTTTGGCTTCGATCCATTTAGTGAACTTGTTGACAACCACAAGCAAATGAGTGAAACCACTTCTGCCGGTCCTCAGGGGTCCAACCATATCCAATCCCCAAATAGCAAATGGCCAGACCAGTGGTATGGACTTCAAGGATGATGCAGGTTTGTGGGACATGTCAGAGTAAAACTGACAACCTTCACATTTGTTAACTATATGTTTCGCCATCTCATTTAATCATGGCCAATAGAATCCTGCTCGGTATGCATTGGCCACGATGGTCCGAGAGGACGCATGGTAACCACAGGTCCCTGAGTGGATATCATTGAGGATCATTCGACCTTCTTCTGGTGTGATGCATCACTGAGCAACTCCAGTGACACTTTCCCTGAAAAGTCGACCACCTATCATGGTGAAGGCTTTGGATCGACGGACAATCTGACGGGCCTCATCCTCATCTTGTGGAAGTTATTTCCTGAGTATATACGTCGACGACCAAAACCTCCATGATCAAGTCGACCACGCCTGGAATCTCGACTTCAGTCGGATCGATATAACTTTTTGGTTGCGGGGGCTCTTCTGTGAAAGGATCCTCTTGAACTGATGGTGTGTGAACATGCTCCAAGAACACATTGTTGGGAATGGGCTCTTGTTTGGATGCTATCTTTGCCAGGTCATCAACTGCTTGATTCTTCAGTCGGGGTATATGGTGGAGCTCTAACCCCTCAAACTTCTTTTCTAACTTTCTCACCGCATTGCAATAACCGGTCATGGCCGGGCTCCTGACGTCCCACTCCTTCATCACCCGATTGACCACAAAATCTGAGTCGCCGTAAACCATTAGGCGATGGGCGCTGAGTGTAATGGCCATAAGAAACCCATACAGAAGTGCCTCATACTCAGCTTCATTGTTGGAGGGGTCAAACTTAATTTGGAGAATGTAACTGAGCTTGTCACCTCGGGGGGATACCAGTACTACCCCAGCACCAGAACCATTCAGCATCTTCGATCCGTTAAAGAACATAGTCCAATGCTCCAAGTGAATCTGAGTCGGTTGTTGCTGCTCAACCCACTCAGCGAGGAAACCTGCTATTCCTTGAGACTTGTGTCAGGGGTTGGGTGCGACATATGCCAATGGATGGTTATCATGGTGGGAGCGAGTAGAACGTCGCCGGTGCCCGGAAGCGGGAAGAGGCGTAGACACGTACACCGGCGAACTTTACCCAGGTTCAGGGCTCTCCTAGGAGATAAGACCCCTAGTCCTGCTCTGCGGGGTCTCCGCATGATCACTAAGGCTCAAGTGTGAACAATGGTGCTCCTCGAGCGGTATGCTAGAGGTGGGAGAACGCAAGGCTTGCTCTCTCCTCCCCTAGGTATGAATCTAGTCCTATCCAGGTGCGAACCCTTTGCATGGGTGCCCTGGGGGTTTATATAGGCCTACCCCCTAGGGGTACAATGGTAACCCAGCCGGGCGTAGGGCCCGACTGTCAATCTCTCTGGTCGCCGGCTTCTCCGCCGACTGCTGGGGCCCGCCGCTTGGTGGGCCCCGCCGGCTGGTCTGGTACGGAGCCGAAAGGTGGCCTCCGCCGCTCGCGGGTCCTGCCGGCTGTGGATTACTGTAGCCGTGCTGCTAATGACACGTGCTCGGTCGGGGAGGCGTGGCTATAGTCCCGTCGCCTGGTGGGAGATCACTGTAGCAACTATGCATCTTATCTGGTTAATGGTGCATGGGACCCTGAGGAAGGATCTGGCCGGCCACTAGGAGCTGGCCTCCCTCGGGTCTGACTGGTGCGGCTCCCACCGCCCTCCGGGCTCTCGCTGACAGGTAGGGCCCGCCGTCCTTGGGCCGTACTGACAGGCGGTCGTGGGAGCAGGACCTGGCTTGTTAGGAGTGATGTCAGGGGCGAAGTGGCAACAGTGCCGCGCCGGGCGAAGATCTCCGCTGGTACGAGGCACTGTGGCCACGGACGCCCCTGAATTCGTGGGGGGAATGGGCTACACTGTTGCCTCACCCCGTCCAGTCATCTTTAATGGGGGTGCGGACTTTTAGGGCGCCGTGGGCCGACTGCTGGGAGTCGGCCTCTCTGGGGGCCGCCTGCCAGGAGTCGGCCTATCTTGGGGCTGTCTTCCTGTGCATGGCCTCCTTCCAGCAGTCGGCCATCCAGCCAGCCGGCTACCAGAAGGCGGTGCTTTATCTCGGCGTCTTGAGGGGCGCAGCCGGCCCGATGTCTTCAAAGGTTCTGGGACCCGGGTTAGGCTACCCGTGGCCCATTACTCTGACAACTTGATTGCTTTCTTTGCCTCAAACTTGATATCCAATGGAAGGAGTTCAATCGCCAATTTTGCCACTCGACCAATTGCATCTCTGTTGTTCGGAATTTTTGACAATGGAGCGTCGCTGACGACTGTAATTGAATGATCTGGGAAATAATGTGCAACCTTCTTCGTGGTCAAGTAAATTCCATAAACAAGCTTCTGATAATGCGGATATCTTTTCTTGGATGGAGTCAAAACTTCAGAAATATAGTTAACTGGGCGCTCAACTTTATAGGCTTTTCCTTCTTCTTCCCGCTCGACCATGAGTATCGTACTGACAATTTGTCCAGTGGCTGCAATATAAAGCAGTAAAGGTTCTTTGCTGATTGGGGCAGCGAGCACCGGCCGGCTGATCAGGGCTTTGAGCTCTAAGAACGCTGCGTCAGCATCAGGAGTCCACTCAAACTTATCAGATTTTTTTATCAGTCTGTAAAGAGGCAATGCCTTTTCACCGAGACGAGAGATGAATCGACTCAAAGCGGACAAACAACCAGTGAGCTCACCAACTTTCTCTGGGTTTGCGTCGATTCCTCATTCGGAAATGAGGAAACCGAGTAACTTTCCACCCGGGACTCCAAATGTGCACTTCGACGGATTAAGCTTGATATCATATCTCCTTAGGTTGGCAAAGGTTTCGGCGAGGTCAGTCAGCAGGTCGGAACCTTTACACGACTTAACCATGATGCCATCCATATATGCTTCCACATTTCGACTGATTTAAGTGAGCAGGCACTTTTGAATCATCCTCATAAATGTGGCACCAGCATTCCCGAGACCGAATGGCATGGTAATATAACAAAAGCACCCGAATGGGGTGATAAAAGTTGTTTTTATTTCATTGGGTCCATACAGTCGGATCTGATGATACCCAGAATATGCATCGAAAAAAGACAAACGCTCACCCCCCACAGTTGAGTCAACAATCTGGTCGATGCGGGGGAGAGGGAAATGATCTTTCGGGCAAGCCCGATTGATATGCCTGAAATCAATGCACATACAAAGTGAATCATCTTTTTGGGAACCATGACAACATTAGCGAGCCACTCGAAGTGGTAAATCTCGCGGATGAATTCGGCTTCCAGAAGCCGAGCCACCTCTTCGCTGATTGCCTTTCTCTTGTCCACGACGAACCGACGGAGATGCTCTTTAACAGGTTTTTCTTTCGGATCGACTCGCAAACGGTGCTCAGCCAGTTCCCTGGGTACACCTGGCATGTCAGATGGCTTCCATGCAAAGATGTCCTAGTTCTGACGGAGGAACTGGATGAGCGCTTCTTCCTATTTGCTGTCGAGTGTTGTTGAGGTATGAGTCAGAGCAGTGTTGGGATCGGTCGGGTGAATGTGAATCGGCTTTGTTTCACCAGGCGACTGAAATGCAGAATCTGAAGCAGGCTTCTTGGCTTGCAACAAATCACTCGGATCTGCATTCTTCTGGTACTCTTGCATTTCAACTACTGCCATTTTCTCATCGGCAACTTTCGAGCCCTTCTGGAAGCACTCTTCTGCTCTCTGACGATTACCTGTAACTGTGATCATGCCTCTGGGTCCAGGCATCTTCAACTTAAGGTACACGTAACGCGGTCGAGCCATGAAACGAGCATACACATGTCTGCCTAGAATAGCATGATAGGCACTTTGAAAACCCACAACTTTAAATGTCAACTTTTCCTTATGGTAATTCTTTGAATCACCGAAAACCACCTCAAGAGTGATCTGGCCGAGTGAATCAGCTTTCTTTCCAAGGATGACTCCGTGGAACCTCATGTTGCTCTCAGTAAGCTTCGACATTGAAATGCCCATCCCTTTCAGGGTATCGGCATAGAGAATATTCAGACCACTGCCACCATCCATTAATACTTTGGTCAGTCGAGTGCCTCCAACAATAGGGTCGACTACCAACGCGTGCCGCCCTGGAGTGGCAACGTGTGCTGGGTGATCGGACTGGTCAAATGTGATTGCAGTTTGTGACCACATCAAATATGTTGTTGTCGCCGGGGCAACCATGTTAACTTCTCTGTTTATGACTTTCAGTCGACTTTTGCTCTAGACGTCAGCAAAAATCACTAAGGTGGAATTGACATTAGGGAAACTATCATCCTCCTCCTAGTCTTCATCCTTATCAGATTCCTCCTCTTTCTCACTGGGTTGTTTCTCTCAGAACTGCTGAATGAGGCATTACAAAAAAATACACTTTCGTGATGATACCTGTTTGTCACAGTAGGTCACATTTTCTGTCATGCATGTACATCCATGACAATTTTATGACAGAATCAAGATAGTCATACATGTGCTGTCGTAGAAGTGTTCTATGACATTACCAAAATTATCATCACGGAAGTGTCCACTTCCATGACGATAAATCGTGGGTCACAGAAGTGCTTTCGTCAAGGGTGACCGACACATGGCATCCACCGTAACGGAACGCCGTTAAGCCATCGGGTCCGGTTTTGGATCCGATAACCCGTTAACAGCCCTAACTAATGGGGAATTTCCACGTGTAAAATCATCATTCGCTGGAGGAAACACGTGTCGGCTCACCGTTGGGATAGATGTCATCCACTCATTGGAACCAAAGCGCCTATGATACGTCGACATGTGGCACGACCCAACAGAGGCCCATTCTTGTCAAAAGGCCGGCCCGTTTGACTTGGTCAAAAGGTGGCGGGCCGGCCCACAGCAAGCCTGTTAACGGCATGTTCGCATACAACCCATTTACAGCCCGCTAACCCAGGGCCCGTTTACGGCCTATCCGAATTAGGCCCAGTATCGTCATCTGTGCCGTCCAATATAATTCTAGCCCGTTTTAACTTCCGGCCCATGTATGGCCCATGATGTCTTTCGGCCCATATGAGGCCCTTAGTAACTCTCAGCCCATTAATGGCCCGTGGTAAAACTGGCCCGTAATGAACAGTGTATCACTTTATACCCATTAACGGCCCATTATTCCGTTGGGCCGTTTCCAGCCCATGTTATCTTTCGGCCTTCTCAGGGCCCATTTATTCTTGGGCTCATTTCCATCATCCGTTTACTTACCGCCCGTTACTGTCATTTTCTGCTTGTGGGCCAAATTCAGCCCGTGGTTACAGTCGGCCCGTTTGTGGCCCGTTAATACGTTGGGCCATTTTCATAGCGTCATCAAATATGGCCGATTAACGATGGCCCGTTATGGTCGGCCCATGAACGGACGATTTCAACTCTAGCCCATTTACGGCCATAATGTGGTCTGTTATTGGCCCATGTTTGGCCAACCGATCATACGGCCCGTAGAAGGCCCATTGTGTCTACGGCCCGTATAAGGCCCATTGTTTCTACGCCACAGAAGGCCCATTGTTTCTACGGCCCTTAGAAGGCGCATTGTTTCTACGGCCCGTAGGAGGCCCATGTTCACTACAGTAAATATGTAGCCCATGGTTATTGTGGCCTAGTTTTAAAAATAGGTTATTGCAGCCACTAGCAAACCGCGGAAAAAGAACTGCACTAACTACAAGAAAACAAATAAACAAGACAATGAGGAAATAAATAAGCAAGCAACTTACGCTAGGCTATCACGGCTATTACACATATTACATCCACTGGGCATCAAAGTTTGCCACCAGTGCAAATATAGGGAACAAAGCAGCATATACACGCCACAGTAAAACAAGTCTAGAACTGAAACCACTTCGGAAGAGCTTAAGAAGCAATATCCTGGGTACCCATAATGCTGGCAAGATGCTTAGCAAGCTTATTAACTTTCTCTTTTTTGGCGCTTAAATCCTCCAGCACTTGCTGTTGCACCAGAAAGTATGCATCTGAATTCTGCAGGGACTTCCTCAGTCCTTCGGCTTCCTATCGCATAACATCTGATTGATGTCTTTCAACTTGAAGTTGAGACTCAAGCAGCCAAACTGATTCAGGCAGCGAGTTCAAAGAGCGGGTGCCAGCAGTAGTAGCCAGTAACTCGAACACTACATCAAGATAGGACTTTGGGGTTGTCTCAGTGTCTTCAATATAATTTTTATCAGCTTTCTTGGAGACCAACAGGGATGTCTCACTATCTTGAACCTTATCTTCATTACTTCCTTTACCATTGCATAACAAGGTACTCTTCTCCAATATTTTATCCCCGTTCTAATAGAGAAACAAACAAACACATCACAGGTTTACAATGTAGTATATGAAATTCATTTTGGTAAACCAGTTCAGTAGTAAGGTGGACAGGATAATAGCATGAAACAAACATATATCTATGTAGTATGGCCACTGTATGGTCTATATCATTCTACTTTATGTTGCCAAATCAAGATAGATACAGTTCGAATCATATCTATTTAAGACAAAGCGGCATAGACAGAATATAAGTGTGGGAAACTACACAACAATAACAACACTTGTAATGTGCATGGCATGAGAACATAAATGTTTATTAAATTGAAACTGAAATCAACATAGAGCAAGTTACAACGGCAAACACGTTAAAGAAACAGGTTCAAAACATACCTGTTGCGCCATTGGAGTTTCAATTGCATCCTTCAAATTTGAAATTAGTTAGTATGAGTAAATACAGTGATGCAAGAGCAAAGTAGTATGAACCATAGCTATGGAACCTGACCTGAGAACAATTCTTCTTCTGCTTTAAGCGTTAACTTGGGGTTCGGAGTGGTGGTCCTCATGCTTTGGGCACTGCAGTTGCCTTACTAACTGCTCGTGTTTGGGTGCTCTATGGTGGAGACGGTGATGTGTCAATGGGAACTGTGTTACTATCTGTTGGGGTTGGGGTTAGAAGGGGTGTAGCCGGTTCTCTGTCCAACTGGGTAGGGTTACAATCTGCGTGAGTCTGGGTTATGTGTGGTGGGGTTGGTTCTTGGGCAAGTACAATTGTGGTTCTATCTCCATCGACAGGTAGCACGATCTTTTCTAAAGACCGTGTTTTTACTCCCACAGATACTGCCATCACCCCCTCCAATTGAAATGGCTGATAAACAAGAAAAGTAATTGAATGTACAGACATTGTAAGATAGACAGGTGCAATGGATAGTAGGGAAGAAAACAAGGCATGAAATAATTCACATTTATGTTGTCTAACCAAACAGAATAGCAGGACATAATTTCACATATATGATGGCTACTTAAACAGGATAGCATGACACAATTTCACATGTATGATGGCTAACTAAACAGGATAGAATGACATACTTCAAAATATGATGACTATGTAAACAGGATGACATGATATAACTATACATTGTGTCTATTAAATTGGTTGGCATGCCATAAATCACAAACATGCTGTTGATGGAAACATGATGGCATGATATAATTCAAAGATAGAATGACATAATTCAAAATATGATGACTATGTGAACATGATGAGATGATATAACTATATTATGTCTTTAGAAAATGGGTTGGCATGCCATAATTTAGATACATGAAGTCTATGTAAACATCATGGCATGATATAATTCAAATATATGATTATATACTAAGGAAGTGAGCAGAGGGCAATCACATATATGATGTGTCAACTAAGGAGATGGCATTCAATATCGTGTATATGATGTAAAAACTAAGCATTGCAATACAACATATGCATGATGTGAGTAATATAACCTTGCCAAGTTTGAGCATACACCTCAGGGGGATAATAGGATTGGTCATCTGCCTCTGAATCCTCCTCTAAAGAGCTATCTGTAACCAACAAGATATCTGCTTCATCAGGTAGCATTGTCTGCTTTGAAGACCTTGTTTTCACCCTAGATTACTCCATCACCAATTCAAATGGCCGATGCACAGGAAGAGCAGTTGAATATACAAACATTGTCAGCAAAAGCAATGAGAAATACAAAAAAAGGACGACATGATATAATTCACATATATGACGCTTGGCTAAACAACATGGCATTGCATAATTCACATATATAATGCCTTGCAACAAGATAGCATTGCATAATTCACATATATAATGTCTTGCAACAAGATGGCATTGCATAATTCACATATATGGTATGTAGACACTAAACAGGTGGCATTCACACAAAGCATGTCTAAGATAAGCAAATGACATAGCAATGCAAGATACCATATGCACGGTATGAGCAACATAACCCGGCCAAGTTAGAGCATGCACCTCGGGGGGGGAATAGGACTGGTCATCTGTCTCTGAATTCTCCTATGAGGAGCAATCTGTAACCAGCAAGACATGCGCTTCGTCAGATAGCATTGTCTGCTCTGAAGACCTTGTTTCCACTCCAGATTTTTCCATGACCGTGTCGAATGGCTGATGCACAGGAAGAGTAATTGAATGTACTAAAATTGTTGACAAATTTAACACGTAATAAAAAAATGATGTCATGATATAATTCACATATAAGAAGACTGGCTAACTAGGGTGGCATTGCAAAATTCATAGATATGATGCCTGGCTAAACAAGATGGCATTGCATGATTCACATATATGATAAAGAAACTAAACAGATGGCATTGACACAAATCATGTCTAAACTAAGCATATGACATCTTTGATGTATACAGTAAGCAATGCAAGGCACCATATGCATGATATTACCAACATCAGCATGCCAAGTTAGAGCAAAGACCTCATGGGGTAAATAGGAGTGGTCTTCTGCTTCTGAATCCCCCTCAAAACAGTTATCTTCCTCTTGATTATGATCTGAAATGGGTGGAGGGGGGCTGCCTTTGCGCCCACCATGGAGCGACGTCTGCATGAAATTTTATTGCCACGCAAGGCTCGTCTCTTTTGCTCTAGATGTTCAGTTCCATTGTGTACAATAACTGACATGCATATGAATAAAACATAGTGAGATTATGTAAGGAGTGCATGCACAAATCTAGAGTGATGGTAGCAAACTGTGGATAGACCCAAAACCAATGATAATAGGCAGATAATAGCTTTAGTTAAAAAATACAAATAATGGCTCCTTTAATGTTTGTTTGCACCCAACATGAAACTCATAGTAGACACCCGAGATTAACCAGATAGTAGATAGATAGTATTGATTGCTGCCCCAATATGTACCCCACAACCATTTAAAAACTCAAGTTTCAGCATAAGTTTGGACCTGACTCAGAGTCTAATAGGTGAACACGACGATAAAGTAGCATGTCATCATATTAAGCGATGCATAACGTAAGCATACACGGAAGAGTGCGACCTCTCTTGCGGACCCGTGTAGTCCTCAAGGTCATCTACTCAGTTGATGATGGTAATGCAGTTGTCGTGGCTGCCGGCAGCAGGGAAGAAGATCTAAGGTGGTGAAAGACAGTCTGGAGAGCAGATCCCTGCTTTGGTGAACCCTTCCGTCGTTGGAGCAGCTGAGCTGCGGTGCAACACAGCACCGCAGGAGCAGGACAAACCACACAAGGTTTTCTTTGACACATATCTATAAGAGAAGTAATTGTGTAAGGGCTTGTTTGAATTTGAGGATTCTAACAATGCAGGGATAGGAAATAGACAGGAATAGGATAGGAATGCACGTGGAAAACAGAGAATTAAAAAACACAGGGTTTTTGCCAATCTGGGTGTTTGTTTAGCAAGAATTG
Organism: Triticum urartu; assembly: GCF_003073215.2. Classification (NCBI taxonomy): domain Eukaryota; kingdom Viridiplantae; phylum Streptophyta; class Magnoliopsida; order Poales; family Poaceae; genus Triticum; species Triticum urartu. The sequence goes on from NC_053023.1 coordinate 142,533,642, forward strand.
GAAGATCACAGGATACAAAGAAGCATGGTGAGATTAAGTCAAACCACAAGAAAATGTACGGTCATAATGCTAGTATGCTACTATCTCTTAGTCTTATGCTTCATGAATAGGAATTTGAAAAGGAGAACAAGTGGAAATTAAAATTCCTACAGTTTTTCTTTCAAGGAGACACTAAAGGAACAAATCCTACAGTTTTCCTTTGCTCCATTCCTTTGCACCAAATTCATGAAAAGTAGTACCATATGAAACTTTCCATTTCCTATGTTTTCCATTCACTTTTCCTTTCAAGCACTGGCGATTCTAGTAGGCAGGTTTGAGCAAGGAAAAGCCTACACTAAAAAAATGTTTTTTTGCTACTTCTATTACTTTGGACCCAGGCCACTTCCCTACTAGCTCAACTCCCAGGGCAATTGACAAATGCACAGCTCAAACGCGCAGAGATAAATAATGATGGCTCGATCTACTTTGGCTCTAAGGTCGTTGCAGCCGTAGGAACCATGTCCTAGGTGTGATCCGATGATAGATTTAAGTCACGTTCATCGGGATGAAGGGGAGCGATCGCCGTAGGCTCAAATCCCTTGAAGATTAAGTCTCCACAGATATCCGTGACATAGTTCAAGCTTCCGAATACGACCTGATGGCCAGGGGCGTAGCTGTCAATCTGCTCCAGATGGCCAAGCGAGTTGGCCCACAGTACGAAGCCACCGAATACGAAGATCTGTCCGGGGAGGAAGGTTCCTCTTTGGACAGCGTCATTATTGATGATTGAAGGGGCCATCGAGCCTCTTGTCGACGGCACAGTGGAACTCTCAATGAAAGAACCAATGTCGGTGTCAAAACCGGCGGATGTCGGGTAGGGGGTCCCGAATTGTGTGTCTAGGATCGATGGTAACAGGAGACAGGGGACACGATTTTTACCCAGGTTCGGGCCTTTTCTATGGAGGTAATACCCTACTTCCTTCTTGATTGATCTTGATGAATATGAGTGTTACCAGAGTTGATCTACCACGAGATCGTAATGGCTAAACCCTAGAAGTCTAGCCTATGAATATGGTAATGAGTATATGTCCTTCCCTTTCTGGACTACCCCCTACGGTTTATATAGACACCGAGGGGATCTAGGGTTTACATGGAGTCGGTTACATAAGAAGGAATCTTCGGTCGCCAAGCTTGCCTTCCACGCCAAGTAGAGTCCAATTCGGACACGGTGCAGTCTTCAGTCTTCATGTCTTCACAGCACATTAGTCCGGCCCATGGATAACAGGCCGGACGTCCGAGGACCCCTTAGTCCAGGACTCCCTCAGTAGCCCCTGAACCTGGCTTCAATGACGAGGAGTCCGGCGCACAGATTTGTCTTCGGCATTGCAAGGCGGGTTCCCTCCTTCCGAACTCCAAAATAGTCTTCGGACGAAATAAGTGCATCCGGACCTGTTACGCACACCATACACAATTGCAGAGAGAATATAATATTTGCACGAATCCAATATGTTGAGAGCTTCTCTTCAACACGACATCGTGTTTGTCCGGTTACAATTTTGAACCGTTTTTCTTCTGCCATCCCATGTTTCGAGACGCGGTTGCTATTGGCACGTCTTGTCGAAATAGAGATCGTGTCCCCTTATCGCGGGATTCTCATTAATGCGGGCATGGGTAACTCAACCGTGCCATTCATACAACCCTAGGGAACAGGTGAATCCTAAGGCGAGTGAGGAGGCGTTTAATATCTGCTGCCTTTATAAGGGGATAAGGATCCCCCTTCCTCTCCTCACGCCTTCTTTCTATCTTCGCCCTTCCAATCTCAAGCTCCAGTGCCCAAGTTCCCATCTCCTTCCCACTCAAGCGACCATGTCCGGATCTAGTGGTCAGGGCAAGTGGATGGTCTCCTCCGTCAAGGAGGAGGACATTACTGAGCTCCGGGCAGCCGGATATTCGGCAAAGGAGATCTCCCATCGTCTGCCAGCCGAGGGACAAGTCGTCCCCACGCCGGAGCCCACAGAGAGAGTAGTCTTCATCCCCCATTTCCTCCGCGGGCTAGGGTTTCCACTCTACCCTTTCGTCCGTGGGCTGATGTACTATTACGGGATAGATTTCCATGATCTGTCCCCGAATTCCTTCCTCAACATCTCGGTGTTTATCGTCGTGTGCGAGGCCTTCCTCCGCATCCATCCCCACTTCAGGCTGTGGCTCAAAGTCTTCAACGTGAAGCCGAAGGTGGTGGATGGTTAGCACACGGAGTGCGGAGGAGCCATGGTGAGCAAGCTGTCCAACGTCTCCTAGCCCAAAGGCACCTTTATAGAGACAGTAAGGAATGGCAAAAGCAGTGGTTCTACATCACAGAACCTCGCGGCACCACCTGGGCCGTAGCTGCCGAATTCCGCTCTAGTGCTCCCACGCGGCTCACCTCCTGGGTCGAGAAGAGTCCGGACTGGTGTTATCCTGACGAGCTGATAGCGCTGCAGACGCGCGTTCAAAGCATGGTGACCAAGGACGTCAAGCTCGTCGACGTTATCCAGGCGATGCTGGTCCGCTGGATTCTTTCGTGCCAGCGCCGAAGCCGCCCTTTATGGGAGTTCAATTCGAAGAAGCACCAGACCCTGAGAAGGCTCTTCGACACCTCTCATGAAGGGGCCTGGAAGTTGCTCTTTAAGGGCAACGAGAAGCCACCGGCCATGGACTTAGACCGTGGTCACAATTGTAAACGTCCCACCAATGAGGTATGTTTCTTTTGACATATTCCCAACTTGAATGTTTCGAGGATGATGTCTGAGATTTAGTATTGCTCCTTCAGGACTGGGTGGAGAAGGCGCAGCGGATCCAGTGTCCGGCACCGCTGCCCGAGGAACCGGTCATCCCGCGCCTGGCGAGGATGCTGGTGCCAGCACCATATACGGCACCGGAAAAGAAGGCCAAGAAGAAGGCCAAGGGGGCCAAGAGTGGCCCCTGCCGCAAGGGCGCTTCGGACGCGATGTCTAAAGATGATGAGGCCCATTCCTCCATCCCAGAGGACAATGACAAGGAAGGGGAGGAGGAGGAAAACAACCCTCCTCCCGAGGAGAAGAAGAAGAAGAGGGTGGCCCCAGCACATCCGGAGGCGAAAGTGCCCAAAGAGGGGAAGGGCGCCCCAGCGGTCAACACCGCATGGGACGTTGATAGTAGTCCGGAACGACGCCCCCGCACTAGGCCTCGGGCCGCATCGTAAGCGACATGGCTCATTTACGTGCATATCCAGCCCTTTCTTTTTATTGTGCTAACATGGTTAATCCATACTTTTGCAGTCTGGCCCGTGATCTTATCCAGCGTTCCTCATCTAGAGGTTCGCTGGCTCCGTCGGAGATGGCGAGCATGTCGCCGCCGCCTGCTTTCTCCCCGGGGGCCAGGGACGACACCGAAGTGTTATCCCGGAGGGCCGCTCCGAAGGGAGGAGCTCAGGACATTGTCCGGGGGGCACCACAAGGAGGGACCTCTGCTACCGGACAGATGGGGGAGCAGATCCCCAACGAGACCGGCGAAGAGGGCCGTATTGAGTTTGGCCCTCAGCCGGATACGATTTCGGAGACCCATATGGCTCCGGAATCAGGCAAGCACCCTCCTTCGAAGGAGGGGGTGTGCCAATTCCATCGGTGGCCCCTATCCACCCAGGGGCGCCGGATGACCTGATGGAGGCGCTACGAGGCGCCTCCGTTGTGGATGAGAACCGTGTCCTTATAGGTGCGGTGATCGAGAAGGTTCAGTCTGCCAAGAGTGGACTAGACGAAGCCTAGAGCAATCTGTTGACGGGTTTCGAGGTAAGTGACATAGAAAGAGGAGAACTCCATGTATTCAGTAGCCCCTGAGACACTGTCTGGAGTTCGGCAAGATGAACCGAGCAGAGGATCAACCTCTTATTGTAGGAGACTAACCGAATATGTATGAATAAGCAGGCGTCGCTGTTGGCCGCGACCTCGCATGCTGCTGAGGTCTCCAAGCTGAAGCGGAAGATGGAGCGGACCGAGAACGAGCTCGGCGAGATTAAGGTTCGGCTCCAAGAGAAGCAAGGTGAGGAACGACTTTCTATATGTTCGGGAAAGGATAAACGTTGTGTAGTGACAGTGGTATCGTTATATGTGCAGAAGCCACGACCGAGGTCGGGGCCCTGAAGAAGGCCCTGGGCGAGGCCGAGGAGAAGGCTGTCTAGCAGCAGGCCGCCCATAAGAAGCTCAAGGCCCGGGTCAAAGAAGTCCAGCAGGAGGTCCAGGATGCGGTGAAAAAATGTGAGACCATGGAGCATGATGCGTCGGTTCAAGGGACCGAACTCGCCAAGGCTCGTCAAAGCACGGAGACTGTCCGGAATGAGGCCCAGGCCGCCCTCCAGGAGATCCAGGAGGCGAAGAAGATCACGGCGGGTAAGGCATTTAAGATGCAAAGAAAGTATGCAGAGAAGCAGTACCTTTTACTAACTCGATGGGGCCTTTGCAGATTTGCCACGCAGTGTATCCGATGTCGTGGAGTTCTATCGAGTCGAAGGAGGGGATTCCACTGAGAGGCTATTCTTGTCGCAGTATGCGGCACCGGAGCATCCCGTGTCGTTCACCGATCAGCCGAAACAGCTGGTGGAGCTGCATAGGGTGGCTGAACTAGCCATTAAGGATTTGATAATCCGGCTATGGTCAGCCGAAGCTATGCTAAGAAGCTACTTCAGACTCGTGAGGTGGGTGGTGAATGCCTGTCCTTGGTTGGACGTCGTGAAGCACTCGGCCTATATTGAAGGTGCACGGATGGCCTTCGCCCATTGTAAGATGTGGTGGGCGAAGATGACATCGTCGAGGTGACTAGGGGGCCACCGGAGGGCAAGGAGCACCGTACACCGGAATGGTATTTTGCAGATGTCCTGGAGGGGTCTCGCCTTGCGGCAGCACAATGTTCACAGGACATTGTGTTTGAATGAATGTATTCATGTTGCCTTTGCCTTGTATTATGAGAAACAAAGCCTGTTTTGTTAATGCAATTTTGTTATGCTTTGATTGTTTCCTCCTATGCGGCTGTGTTATATGAAATCTGAGGGTTGGCCAGTCGTCGGCTTCTGCCCTCAGGTAGATAGTACGGAGGTGTTCGGGATGGAATCTAAACAATCTTGATCCAATTACATGGTCCTTGAAGGAGTTGTTTAGCACAACGAACAAGGCAATCGGACTACACGGCTTAAACGCCCTCACTTAGCCATAGAAGTTTTATAATAAAGCATGGGTGCAGCCCCTGGTTCAAGCCAGGGTGATGTCATCATCTAATCGGGAAGTATCGATCTCTCGCATAATGCGGATAAAATGTCCAACGATTTGTAACCCTCAAGTAGCTGACCGGCTCTCGCCGTATCATGATAGTTAGTTTTCGGCTTTCTCTACTGAGGTGCTCGTCCGGTCCAAGCCAGGGCACAATCGCAGTAGTTCTCCCTTTACTACCCTAGCCGATGGAGTGGAACGTAGGGTAGCAAGCACAGGAGCCGGTCAACCCAACTATTGACCAAAGACATGATTCGGAGCCAATGCATATAATGCTAAATTCGGGGTGCCGAACTTACATATAAGAAGTGTTCAGACTGTGTTGCCGTATTGTGGGGTGATAGGTAGCCCCTGGCGAATATGAAACGTAAAAGAGTGTTGATGCAACACATAGGCAGATCGAAATAAAACGAAGTTAGAAGTGAAAAACACAGAGACTAGGCCACGAACCATTTTTATTATAACTGGATGGATACGTCAAGGCGTATCTTGTATAGATGGTGCTAGAAGTATCTGGCCATTTAACGTGCCGGAACCGGTATGGTGCAGCGTGCGGGTCGTAAGAAAGAAGTGTGAATACCGTCAAGAACATATAAAGGTTACCCTACACACCTGTGTTGCTTGCCTCCGTTGCGTTCCTGTCCTTCTAGAGGACTTGATATCAGGCCTATGAAAAAAGGTGCCTCATTGGGGTTGGGATGGAGGCTGAATTGCTAGTCGAGCTCTTGTCGAGCCACGCTGTCCTGTTGCAGTGTAGTCCGGACCCTCTTGATGGTGTCCAGGGGCTCGGCATCTAGATTACAGTGCTGCTTGAGAAGGCCGCTTTGTACTTCTGCTGCTAGGGCGGCGGTTTGCTCCTCTGTTCGGAGGGAGCGTTCCGTATTTGCATTGACTGTTATGACACCGCGTGGACCGGGCATCTTGAGCTTGAGATAAGCGTAGTGTGGCACTGCGTTAAATCTAGAAAACGTGGTTCGTCCGAGCAGTGCGTGGTAGCCGCCGCGGAAGGGGACGATATCGAAGATTAACTCTTCGCTTCGGAAGTTGTCCGGAGAACCGAAGACCACCTCCAGCGTGATTGAGCCCGTACAGCGGGCCTCTACACCCAGTATGACTCCTTTAAAGGTAGTCTTTGTTGGTTTGATTCATGAGGGATTAATGCCCATCTTCCGTACTGTATCCTAGTATAGTAGATTGAGGCTGCTTCCACCATCCATCAGGACTCGAGTGAGGTGGAATCCGTTGATGATTGGGTCGAGGACCAGTGCGGCCGAACCGCCATGGCGGATACTAGTCGGATGATCTCGTTGATCGAAGGTGTTTGGGAATGACGACCATGGATTGAACTTGGGGGCGACTGGCTCTACCGCATAGACGTCCCTGAGTGCTCGTGTGCGCTCCTTTCTGGGGATGTGCGTGGCGTATATCATGTTCACCGTTTTGACTTGGGGGGGGGGGGGATTTCTTCTGTCCCCCGGTGTTCGGCTGCCGGGCCTCTTCATCATCGTCCTCATAGTGTGATTCCTTTTCTTTGTTTTCGGCATTTAACTTGCCAGCCTGCTTAAAGACCCAACAATCCCTGTTGGTATGATTGGCTTGCTTATCCGGGGTGCCGTGAATTTGGCACGGACGATCGAGTATGCGGTCCAGGCTGGAAGGTCCTTCGTTGTTTCTTTTGTAGGGCTTCTTCCGTTGGTCGGACTTGGAGCCACTGAATCCTGCGTTGACTATGGTGTCGTCGGTGTTGTCGCCATTGCTTCGGTATTTGTGTCTATTGCGCCGGAGGTTGCAGGTGCTGTTCTTGGCCTCGGTGGGGCCTACCTCGCTGGCTGTGTTTTTGCTACGAGCTAGCCAACTGTCCTCGCCTCGCAGAAGCGGGTCATGAATGCCGTAAGGGCTGCCATTGACTTCGGTTTTTCTTGTCTGAGGTGGCATGCTAGCCATTCGTCACGGATGCTATGTTTGAAGGCTGCTAGGGCCTCAACATCCGGATAGTCAACGATCTGGTTCTTCTTGGTTAGAAACCTAGTCCAGAATTTTCTGGCTGATTCTCCAGGTTGTTGGACTATGTGCTTAGGTCATCGGCGTCTGGTGGCCGGACATAAGTTCCTTGGAAGTTGTCGAGGAAAGCCTCTTCCAAGTCTTCCTAGCTGCCGATGGAGTTCTCAGGCAGGCTATTTAACCAGTGCCAAGCTGGTCCTTTGAGCTTTAATGGGAGGTATTTGATGGCATGTAGGTCATTTCCTCGGGCCATGCGGATGTGGAGGATGAAATCCTCAATCCATACTGCAGGATCGGTTGTGCCATCGTATGATTCGATATTGATGGGCTTGAACCCCTCGGGGAATTCATGATCCAATACTTTGTCTGTGATGCAGAGTGGGTGTGCGGCGCCTCTGTATCGGGCCGCATCATGGCGGACCTCCGAGGGAGTCTGTCTGTGGTATTCGGCCCGAGCGTGGTTAAGTTTGTCACGTCTGAAGAGGTGGCCGTCGTCGTGTCTCGAAGCACATCCTCGTGATCCATAGATCAATCTTGTGTGTCCTGCTCTACTGTCTAGTGTCTGTCGGAGGTCGTACATGTGACTCCGGACTTTCCCATCTTTATTATGGCGGGGTGGGGCGGTCTGCTGTTCGGCCTGAGTTGCCGCTTTATCCCGACCGTGGGGTGGCCGTTTAGTCGCCCTGTCCCGACCACGTGGTGCTCGATCCGCATTACGCGAGGGAGATATGTGCTCCGGCGCCTCCTCATTGAATTGAGGTAGCAGTCTGCGTTTCGGGTAGCTCTTGGCTGGGCGGTTGAGGCCGTATTCCTCAGCGGTCAGGACAACAGTCCATCTGTCGACGAGCAGGTCCTGTTTGGCTTGAAGTTGTTGTTGTTTCTTTTACAGGCTCCTTGCGGTGGCTATGAGCTAAAGCTTGAAGCGCTCCTGCTCGAGAGGATCCTCAGCCACGATGAAATCTTTGTTGCCAAGGCTTGTTTCCTCCTCGGAGGGTGGACGGTAACTATCATCCTCCAAGTCAACTTCTATGGCCTGTTCGTCAGGGTTGTCTTGCCTGCTATCCTGTTCCTATTCAGATGTAGTCCCGATAGGGTCTTCATTGTTTTCGGCGTCGCCCGGGGTACTATTTTCTCCGGTGCCAGTGTTGCCGTCCTTTGAGCGGCGGGGCTTGGGGCGGCGTTTGGGCCGCCGGCGCTTGGGCTGTGTCTCGGAGGCTTTATTCACATCTGGCTCTTCTTTGTCGCCGCCAGATCCTTTAGGTGTATCAACCATGTACACGTCGTATGAAGAGGTAGCCGTCCAACGTCCAGTGAATGGCGGGTCTTGGCCCTGCTCCTTGTCAGCATCGTCGTCCATACCATCGATGTCTTCGGAGCCATAGTCAAGCATGTCGGTTAAATCATCGACGGTGTCTATGAGGTGGGTGGCGGGTGGGAAGCAAAATTCCTAATCATCCGTTTCTAGCTCGAACCAGATATAGTTCGGCTATGAGTCCTTCTACAAGGACAAATTTTTAAAAGATTTTAGCATGTTGCCCAAAGGCGAGTGCTGGAAGACGTCAGCGGTGCTAAACTCGAAGATCGATAACTGATCTAGCTTGGTGTCCGCGGGCGTACACAGTCCGGAACTTACAGCCAGAGACGAGTCCGAAGTTCCGTTAAAGCGACTGCTGCAGGGCGTCGAGTCCATGTGCGGCTCCAACTCCGCGGACTCTGAGGCCTCGGATGGCTTGATCTGCTTTGGCTCTAAGGTCGTTGCAGCCGTAGGAACCATCTCCTGGGTGTGATCCGATGACAGATTTAAGTCATGTTCATCGGGATGAAGGGGAGCGATCGCCACAGGCTCAAATCCCTTGAAGATCAAGTCTCCACGGATATCCGCGACATAGTTTAAGCTTCCGAATCCGACCAGATGGCCTGGGGCGTAGCTGTCGATCTGCTCCAGATGGCCAAGCGAGTTGGCCCGCAGTACAAAGCCGCCGAATATGAAGATCTATCCGGGGAGGAAGGTTCCTCTTTGGACAGTGTCATTATTGACGATTGAAGGGGCCATCGAGCCTCTTGTCAACGGCATAGTGGAACTCTCAATGAAAGCACCAATGTCGGTGTCAAAACCGGCGGATCTCGGGTAGGGGGTCTCGAGCTATGCGTATAGGATCGATGGTAACAGGAGACAGGGGACATGATGTTTACCCAGGTTCAGGCCCTCTCTATGGAGGTAATACCCTACTTCCTGCTTGATTGATCTTGATGAATATGAGTGTTACAAGAGTTGATCTACCACAAGATTGTAATGGCTAAACCCTAGAAGTCTAGCCTATGAATATGGTGATGAGTATATGTCCTTCCCTTTCCGGACTACCCCCTACGGTTTATATAGACACCAAGGGGATCTAGGGTTTACATGGAGTCGGTTACATAAGAAGGAATCTTCGGCCGCCAAGCTTCCCTTCCACGCCAAGTAGAGTCCAATTCCGACATGGTGCAGTCTTCGGTCTTCATGTCTTCACAGCCCATCAGTCCGGCCCATGGATAACAGGCCGGATGTCCGAGGACCCCTTAGTCCAGGACTCCCTCAGTAACCCCTGAACCTGGCTTCAATGACGAGGAGTCCGGCACGCAGATTTGTCTTCGGCATTGCAAGGCAGGTTCCCTCCTTCCGAACTCCAGAATAGTCTTCGGACGAAATAAGTGCATCCGGACCTGTTACGCACACCATACAAAACTGCAGAGAGAATATAATATTTGCACGAATCCAATCTGTTGACAGCTTCTCTTCAACACGGCATCATGTCTGTCCGGTTATAATTTTGAATCGTTTTTCTTTTGCCATCCCATGTTTCGAGACGCGGTTCCTATTGGCACGTCTTGTCGAAACAGAGATCGTGTCCCCTTATCGCGGGATTCTCATCAATGCGGGCATGGGTAACTCAACCATGCCATTCATACAGCCCTAGGGAACAGGCGAATCCTAAGGCGAGTGAGGAAGCGTTTAAGATATGTTGCCTTTATAAGGGGATAAGGATTCCCCTTTCCTCTCCTCACGCCTTCTCTCTATCTTCGCCCTTCCGATCTCAAGCTCCAGCGCCCAAGTTCCCATCTCCTTCCCACTCAAGCGACCATGTCCGGATCTGGAGGTTAGGGTAATTGGATGGTCTCCTACGTCAAGGAGGAGGACATACTGAGCTCCGGGCGGCCGGATATTTGGCAAAGGAGATCGCCCATCATCTGCCAGCCGAGGGACAAGTTGTCCCCACGCCGGAGCCCCCCCCCCCCCGTGTCGAGATTTTTCTTTGGCGATCCCCACGCCACCGCCCCGCCACCGCTGGCGACCACCGCTGTCAGTGTCAAAACTGATGGATCTCGGGTAGGGAGTCCCGAATTGTGCATCTAGGATTGATGGTAATAGGAGACAGGGGACACGATGTTTACCCAGGTTCGGGCCCTCTCTATGGAGGTAATACCCTACTTCCTGCTTGATTGATCTTGATGAATATGAGTGTTACAAGAGTTGATCTACCACGAGATCGTAATGGCTAAACCCTAGAAGTCTAGCCTATGAATATGGTAATGAGTATATGTCCTTCCCTTTCCTGACTACCCCCTACGGTTTATATATACACCGAGGGGATCTAGGGTTTACATGGAGTCGGTTACATAAGAAGGAATCTTCGGTCACCAAGCTTGCCTTCCACGCCAAGTAGAGTCCAATCTTCGGTCTTCATGTCTTCACAGCCCATCAGTCCGGCCCATGGATAACAGGCCTAACGTCCGAGGACCCCTTAGTCCATGACTCCCTCAACCGCCCCCACCCTGAACCCTAAGATAGATAGTGGGGTACCTCTCTGGCGAGCCCCCCTCCTTGTTGCGGCTGGTTCTTCCTTAACTCCGGCGAGCCCCACCACCCCTGAGAATCGACTGAACCAAAAGTCGATTCAGTCGACTGAAGTGTAGCTAAATCGGAGCAGCATCACAAGCAAGAGAAAGAGCGTGAGCAGCAACATGAGCAAGAGCGAGAGCAGACAAGACAGGGGACCGAGAGCAAGAGTAGAGTAGCAGCGCGAGTGAGAGCTAAAGCAGCAGCAACTCCTACTGATGTGGGCGTCGCCGCCGAGGGACCGGCGCCGTGGAGGAAGTGGCCGGAGACGCCGCCGTGGATGGAGCCGCGTCGTGTCGGCTTGGGACCGAGCGCCGATAGCACTGTGAGATCGAATCAACAAGAAAATGCGGTGATTAGTGTACAACCTCTTTGGTGGCGCCGATTAGGCCGCAGCTTCATCCGAGGAAACGGTGATGATGATGCTCTTTCGGTGGTGCAGGTGAAGATGGCGGTGTGTGAATGGAGGTGGCACGAAAGACGAGGGGGACGTCAGGGCAACTCCTTGGAGGTGGAGGACAGGGTGGCTGAACCGGCGGGACGAGCAGATCGACGACGGATCCTCATCCGGCACGGTGGATGAGGGACGTCGAGGTGTTTCTATGGACAACGTCGTCGGGGAAGAGGCTCCGTCTAGGTGGCGGACGGAGGAGGGTCTGGGGCTTCGCGGGTTTTCCCGGCCTCTGTGTACGAATGGGTGGGTGGATGGGATGGGATTGGGGAACCATGGCTTAGGGACACGCTTGTCCGAAATGTGCGGTAAGTTACGAAAGTACCCCCACCGATTTGAGGCGGTTCTTTTGGTTCAGGGGTATCACGGGCATTTCGCATGTCGGGATTTCACGGGAGGTGGGAGTTTTCGCGCGCGTTGTAATTTTGGAATAGCAAGGCATGGGTTGAGATGGAGGGAGTTGTCGGAGCACAACGAGATAAAGATTTATCTTAAATATTTCGGGGTAACAAGGCGCGGGTTGAAGAGGCGGGAGTTCCGCAGCATGATAGACAGAGACGCTAGCTTGAAATTTCGGCATAACAAGGCGCGGCTTGAAATTTTGGGAGAACAAGCTTAACGTGTACCCAAAAAAGACAATTTAGACTAGTATGACATACTACGTACAATGTGTTTAACACGCACAACACACATACACCATTTAGACTAGTAAGGTACACATGCATTGCACGCATGAGATTTGGCAACCAAATTATGAATAAATACCACATTATAGCATGTAAGCTTTGAGTCATATATGCATGATGTAGATGTTCGTTTAATTCTTATAGTTCATTTCATTCAAAATCATCTAGTTTTTATAAGAAAGCTAATCTATTTTAAGATTCATGGAATTGTGCGTTGTAAGGCATAAAGTAAAAACAAATCATGTAGAAAACATTTGGGCAATTCTGATACGAAAGATTCTAGAGCAATGAAGAAGTGCTTGTGTTTTGAGGTTTGTGCATTATGCCTAAGTTCAACCATAGAGTCTTCTAGATTGTACATGTGGCAAAATCTGGTGGAATCTAGATGATATCCACGGCCAGTAGTGCTCAAATTTGCCAGCTCTGCACCATCGGATTGGCCTCATCCAACGACCATCTTTCAAAGTTAAAGTTATCCGCACACTATATAAAAAATATAAAATATAATATATATAGGGGTATAGATATAGATATGTGATGCGAAAGCCACCCATCATCTCCAATTAGAATAGTGTGTCCATGCACGGATGCAATGTGGCCAAATGATGTCTGCCATCGGTATCTCAAATTCAAGCCAGTCTGACCTTGTTCAATGTGTATACATTACAACATGCTCGTTTCCAAACCACACCACGCAGATCTCGGTTATATTCATGCATGCATGGGTATCAAACATCATGATCTCTTATTCAAATATTTGAATTCAACTTTGCATTGATTATGCCCTCACCTAGTCTTTTACACCCACACATTGGTCTTCTCTTTCTAATTGTACCACTAACTTTCTCTCGTGCATGCATGCACACACACTACTAGTCGACGTTATCCATCGCACACATGCAATCTTTTTCTTCAGGTCCGTCTCCCATGAAGGCACACACACACATCCCCCTCTCCATCATATCGGGCATTCTTTATCTCTCATGTGCATGCGCAACGATCGATGTTCCTCTATGTGTGTGTATATAGCTAGGTCTTTCTTAGTTTTCCACATAAACCGATCAATCTATATATCTAGTGAGGTCTCACCCTCTTTCCCACGTCCACATCGATCAATCTATACCTCTCTATATAGGATTACATATATAGCTAATACACCCACATTAATTATATATCCAACTCCCCCCTCTCATCATCCATGACTTCCGATTCATCTCTCAGACGCACGCACAATGGCGAAGATAGGGGGCAGCAAGGGCCCTGCCCCCCTAACATCACTATATATCGAGGCTAATATGAATGTGATCAGTAGACAATTGCTGGTAAAAATGGTTTAAGTTGATGAATTGGCCCTCCTAGTAAAGGATTAGCAATGCTTGGCCCCCTAGCTCATGGGACATTTTTCATGGCTCCGCCAGTGCGCGCAACAACGCACGTTCTCGCCCCCTCTCTCTAAATATCGATCTCGTAGTTGTGCACTCCTTCATAGTCTCCCTCCACTCGGCCCCTCGCACCATCTTCTAGCCCCCCACCGGATTTTGCCACATGTACAATCTAGCAGACTCCATGGTTGAACTTAAGCATAATGTACAAATCTCAAAACAAAAGTGGTTCTCCTTTGTTCTAGAATTTTCCGTATCATAACTGCCCAAACTTTTTTTCTTGTTGAATTGCCATTATTTGTTTTTACTTTATGCTTTACAACGCACAACTCCATGAATCATAAAATCGATTAAGGGCTTCTTTGATTCAAAGGATTCTCAAAGGAATTTTGGAGGATTCTAATCCTTAGGAATTTTTCCTATCTTGGTTGTTTGATTCGTAGGATTGTAAACCCTAGGAATTTTTCCATATGATTCATTTGCACTAGATTTCATAGGAAACATCCCATCCACTCAAACCTCTTTGAAAGAATTTTGCGTTTTTTCTACTCACAATCAAACACTTGTACAATCCTGTAGGATTCAAGACGACATTCCACTCTAATCCCATGTTCTTCCTATTCTCGCGTTTTGGAAATCCTACTAATCAAAGAGGACCTAGGTCTTTTACAAAACTAATTGATTTTGAATGAGATGAACTATAAGAATTAAACGAAGGTCTACATCAAGCATATATGACTCAGAGCTTACATGCTATAGTGTGGTATTTATTCATAATTTGGTTGCAAAATCAGACGTGTGCAATGCACATGTACCTTACTAGTACTTCGACTATGTGCAAAACACAATGGCACGCTACACAGTGTCTCTCTTACAGTTCATGAAGCCACGTGGCACATGTGGAGGCGTTGTCGCGACATCCTTGTGTGGATTGATCACAGTGACATGCTGCTGGTTCCAGAAGATTGTACTCGCCCTCCCTGAACCACACTGGTGGTACATGCACGAAGCAAAGATGTGCACGCACGCCATGCATGCACTCATTCCCTCGCACGCACACGTGGGTACACGGGCGGACGCAATTTTGTACCAAGATCCACCCCATGTGATAATTTGACGCGTGTAAAGTCCTTCACTTCATTGATGGTCAATTAATACAGCGCATGCAAATTGAGTGGACATGAGGGCGGAAGAAAGACATTACTACTCCACTGCGCGCATGCGAGTAGTTAAATCATGGGTTGCTAGTAGTACTTCCATTGGTCTCCTTCGTATTTTGTGCCAATTTTTGACAGTAACATAATATTTACGCATCTGAGCAGTGTAGTCTACTTGAAATTTATGTTCCACTAAACTCATCGGGAGCTGTTTCAGGCCTCGAAACCAAAACCCATCAATTTATCTTTACCTTGTTCCCATCACATTCGAAAGTAGTACTAGTGCTACAATTAAGTGCAAGCCTGCTCACACCCACTAGTACGTACCAAACCTGAACGTGTTCCCACTATGCAGGTATTAGTACTAGTGCTAGTACTTAGGTTACAAAAGGGGGACTACCTAACTGAAAATTACTCTACCTTTCCTCCTCATAAGTGCTTCTTCTTCGTCCGTCCTTGCCATGTCCGGTGCGCAGAGCTCTAGCTCGAGAACTAATCGTAACAAGGGAGCGGCAACCAAGGCTACGGAAAAAAAAAAGAGGGCTCGCCGCCATGCAGAGACCTCGAAAGATCTCTCACGGGCTGGCGATGGCTCCCAGGAGCGCCCTAGCCATGGAGGCGAACAAGCCGAGCTGGAGGCACTGGAGTCTTTATCCCTCAATGGCATACGCGATCAGCTCAATAAGCACCTCAATAAGCAGAAGGAGTTCATCCATGGCTTGGTGGAGCTACTGAAGGAGAGCCTCGACGACATGCCCGCTGAGCTCAATAAGCAGGGGGGGTTGACCGCCGGCTTGGTGATGCTGCTGAAGAAGAGCATTGCCTCGAAGAAGAAGGCGACCGGCGAAATCCTGCAACTTTAGGAGGACAAGGCGAAGCTCTGCCACGAGCTCGACCTGATGAAGGAGAAGAACGCCGGCTGGAAGAAGCTGCATGAGAGTAGTAGTTCCTCGATAAAGATGCTGCAGGCCCTCATCATGGTACAGAAGAAGGAGTTGGCAAAGCTCCGCATCGAGCACCCGGCCGTTGTCAAGGTACGTAATGCGGCCGTGGAACAGATGATGAAGGCTCGCGTCGAGAAATCCCGTGTCATGGACATAATGGAGAAGATGGCAGAGGAGATGCGCAAGGAGATGGAGGCCATGGAGGCGATGAAGAAGGAGTTACGACTCCATGGCGAATTAGATCATTTGGGGTGATAATCTTCCTTCTTCTTTTGCTCCTGTGTTTCTTCTTTTGCTTCAGGTGTTTCGCCACACGTGTCACATTCTCTGCGATGATAACAATGAGATGACTAGCAAATTAGATCATTTTTTATCACCATATGGCACTGGGCTGCCATGTTTCATGCTCCTCCGTCGTAGTGCTACTCTAGTGGAAAACTTGAGTATACCGCACGGTTCTTTGCTCCTGCTCAGGTCATTGGCACATTTATACGAGCAGCCAAATCACAAGGCCCCGCCTTCCAACAATAATGAGCCATCAAATCACAACGGCCCTCGCCTCTCGTGAAAAGGACCAAGCTAGACTGCCCCGCCCTCTAGCCTTTTAAAAAATGTATACATTTGTACAATAGTAGTATCGATGGATTGTGCCATGGAGCAAAACTAACAAGATGAAAGTAAAGAAAAAAGGTGGTGCATATAGAGAGCGCTTGTCGCCAAATTATGCATATACTATATGATACTACCCACTATGAAGGTACTAGTAACATAGACTAGTAACTAGTCTATGTTACTCTCCACTATGACCAGCCAAAGTCGAGGCGCGGATACCAACGAGGGCCTGGTTGTGTCTATACTTGGACAACTCACCCGACTGCATGCGCACCAGGCAGACGAAGCTCGTGTCATGTTGGTGCCGTGTGCGGCCCGCACATTAACCAAAACCTCGCGCCTCCATCTTGGCCTCCACGTTTTAAACTTCTCAATCTCAAGGCCAAGGAGCAACGTGAAACCTATGATAGAGCCAATCAGATGGTTGAGAACACTACAATTCGTAGCTACAAATGCATGTGTGAGAGAGGACAAGTGCGTGCGTGCACCTCTTCTCAGAGTACAAGTGTATGTCGGTGGCATCGACCTAGGGAGCAGTGATGGTGCGTGCGAGAAGTCCCGAGAGATAGGTGTAATGCGTCTGAAAAAAAGACTAGTCTATAGCTCGCCACGAGGCTATTCCTGTCGAATGCCAAGCGTAAGATATGTATCCGATAGTCCCAGGTTTTGCACATACACAGCAGTAGAAAAAGAACTAGTACCATGGCATATGCTACACCACGGCCGAGAAAACGTGCCGACGTTGCGCCATCCGGAAATAGTGCCGCACTTCGAAACTAGAACCGTCAATAAATTTTGAGCGCGTCTCGTCACATTCCAAA
Source organism: Triticum urartu (assembly GCF_003073215.2). Lineage (NCBI taxonomy): Eukaryota > Viridiplantae > Streptophyta > Magnoliopsida > Poales > Poaceae > Triticum > Triticum urartu. Next base: position 142,550,828 of record NC_053023.1, read on the forward strand.
ATACTACTACTACCATGCTATATTTAATTGCAAACATGTTCACACCGATCACAACCTAAACGGTTTCCCACTTAGGAGTGTATTAGTAGTACTCGGTTATAAATACTATATGCTAAGATGACTACACATTCCTCCTTAAATCCTCATCCACAAAAAATAATCAAGTCAATCAAGCCATGCCCAGCGTGAGTTCTGGGTCGAGAGATTTCCACCAGGGAGAGGTGAGCATGGAAGAGGAAGCACGAGAGATGTCCCGCCTCATCGCGAAAGCAGCCGACATGTCCAGCCATGAAGTAGTAGCAGCACAGAGGTCCTGCCACGCCGCCGAAGCAGCACGGAGGTTCCGCCGCGCCGCAGTGGCCTGGGAAAATTTCTCACGGGCAGGCGAGAACTCTTACAGGCGCATGCATGCGATGGTCCATAGCCAGATGGATCAGATCTCTGGCTGGGCGAGGTTGCAGGACGAAGCTACCAGCGTCATCCGACAACTAGGGGAGGGAAATGCGAAGCTCCGGGGCGAGCGCGACCTACTGAGGGCGAAGATCGCTGGAAGGGCGAAGCAGGAGGAGGAGACCGCTGCCATGTTGTAGAGGACGGGTGTCATCATCAAGAAACTTATGGACGAGAATGACATGCTCCGCATCGAGCGCACTAGGCTGGTGGAGGAATCCATGGATGCTACCAAGCAGCGTATTAAGGACATGAAACTGATGAAAGAGATCATCGCCCGCCATGAGAACTAGTCTCCACGACCTGCAGTGCATAAAGAAAGTAGAGATCAGCGAGCCAGATCGTTGTATGCGTCTTCCTTCTTCTTTTGCCCTTGTGTATTTCGGGTGTAGCCGCATGTGGCTTTTTTAATTATCTTCCTAATTATGTAAGACAATTATTATCCACTCTTGTCGTCCTTATATATATTCATCAGTCTTGCTATAAGTCGTAGTAGATGATATATAGGTCTTTCGGATCTTACATCAAGATCCATGCAAAATTTTCTTTTCAGATTTTCTTTTTTGTCTCTTAAATCTCAGTCGAGTGAGACATTGCCACGCCATTAAACAGAGGCTCGGGCGCCATTAATCGAGACGTTCGGAGAGAGGTGGATGGCAGATGGAGGTCAAAGGGCTCTCCTCCCGATAAGCACGTGCAGGGGTCTGATCGCACGCCCTCCGTACTCAAATAGCTACCCTGCACGGCGCCTCCTAGCTAATAAAAAAAGGGGACGCGTGGCGGCATGTAAATGTTAAATGGAACCCCTACGGTTTCAATAATAGTTGTGTTTCCGATTGTAACGCTTGTTCCAAAATGACTTTGTTGATTGTTAATGTGTGCGCCTTCGCAAATCGGACAGCAAAATTACCATACCATGTTGGTGCCATGTCACGACACCAAGCCAAGTTTCATGATTTTCATGCTTGTTTCGGATTTACAGGAATTAAAAAACCAAGTTTCTCAATGTTTCCAGCCGAGCCATGACGCCCAGATGTTTGAATTTCATTCCCATTTCTGGCATGGGACCTAGAAATTTACCCGAGGACACACATGTGATTTTTCAACCAGCTTTGGTGCACTAGAGCATGTGCTTGTATTTAAAATTTGAATTATGCACACAAAGGTGACACGTTCCCTCTCAGAACCATGAGCCTTCTTCAGAGAAGCTCCGGTTTGCAAGAAACTTATACCAAAACTTGTTCCTATTCTGCAAATATTTTTACCACATCATGGTAGTACCATGACATGATACCATGCCAAGTTTCATTATTTTCAGGCGTGTTTTGGATTTACAAGAATTTTAAAACCAAGCTTCTCAATGTTCTCGGCCGAACCACGACGCCCAGATGTTTGAATTTCATTCCCATTTCTTGCATGGGACCTAGAAATTCACCCGAGGACACACATGTGATTTTTCAATCAACTTTGGTGTACGAGAGCATGTGCTTCTAGTTCAAATTTGAATTGTGCACATTAAATGACCAGAAACTCAATTAATGTATAAAAAAGGCCAAATGAACCCGGAATAATTCCAAAATTTAATAGGGCACTCATATAGTTCTTTGTTGCCTCTGTAAAGAAAATCTGGTGGGAGGCAGCGTATATTGTTACGCACATAAAGGTATAAAGAAATAAAGAAATTAGCGTACCTATTTAATTCTTGGGTTCTTATTATTTATGCCACTAGTTGTGTATCACTACTCAGTTTTGCCATTAGAAGTTACAACTACTCAAAAAATTCCATCGATCCGTGAGATGCCTGCTCAAAATGCAATTAGATATCTAAAAAATTCCATCGTTAAGTTAGATGTTTGCTCAGAAATGCCATTAGACATTGTTATTTTCACGTAAAACCCGTTGACCATGTTACATGACAAAAATAAGCCGATTCTCACAATGATAAGTTAATGGTGTCCAGCACAACACACCCCTCAAATAACACTAAGCACCCTGGAATTCTTTGACAAAACTAAGCACCCTGAAATTCTTTGACAACTAAACTGCTGGCTATATGATGTTGGCCATATATATTGTACATATATAATGTGAAGAAAAGAGTGGTAGTACTATACCAACTAAAATATGAAATGTACGAAATATAACAAGAAGAAACATAACATAGTTCTGCTGGGGGCTCAGTACAACACACCCCTCGAATAAAACTAAGCACACCAGAAATTAAACTAAGCAACTAATCCGATACACACTGCATTAGAACCACCATGAGCAATGACACTGCCACCTTACTCGGAGTCCTCGTTCACGTCCTCGACTTCGTCCTTGTCCCTCTTCCTCTTGGGCGATACTTCTTTGCTTGAACCGCACACTTGGCTCTTGCTCTTCATCCAACCCTTATAGATATTGAAACAAAGGTACCCATCCATTGCAGCATAGTGGATTTGGTCTATATCTAGTATAGTCCACTGCCATGCACGATGAAACGTGTGCGGAGGTTTCTTCAGTTCACCATACGAAGGATGAACCATGGCTCCTGCCAGGGTCAACATTGAAGGCTGATCACGGTAGGGCACCATCCCTTCCTTCTGGAGGTCGAAGGGGTCGCCTACAACGAGACCTATCCGACCCAGGTTTTCCTTGTCGTTCCTAAAGTCTACAGTAATGAATTTGACTCGGCCGCCCTTGAGGAACTTCTTAAATTCCTCGCACTCAACGTCGGCATGGCATATGTGGTAGACCAAGCATAAGTCATGCAAGCAAACCTGGATCACGGCGGGCTTCTTCTTCTCTGCCTCCTTTAGATTCTTCTCGCTTCCCAGGACTGTGGTGTACTCAACATCTAGCCCAGCGACCCACTCATCATTTGAGTTTTCGAACATGCGTTTGAAGAGAGCAAGGCATTCTTTCACCGTTGCGGAAGAACGGGTGTAGATGACGTTGAACTCATCGTCGGTGATGGTTCTAACCTTGTACTCACCACAGATCATGGAGATTTGGGACGCCACGGATTTGGTAGGAGGGTTAGGATTAGTGGAACTGTCGTAATGTGAAAGGACGGGACGACTAGGAGCGGTTTCTCGATTGTAAAAAAGTCGAGTGGGGGGCGCGTGCGAATGGCAGGGTAGTGGCTTGCCTAGTGGATAAATGGATTCATGCACAGTACTTTGGGGGGCCAATTAGATGTCATGTCTACTTGATGCCCAATTAAATGGCTTTCGATGTCAGGTCAAGCGTCGGGAAAATTACAGGTGATACGAAGCTTTCCATTCTCCCATGATATGGGCTTCCGAGAGCCCTTGGATCTGAGATCAAACGGTTGCATGGCATGATTCTAGACCTATGGGTGAATATCCTATCCTGGAGGGTTATTCTGCAAACTTTCAGCAACTTAGCATGCGACCGTTCGATCTCAGATCCAAGGGCTGCCAGCAGCCCGTATCATGGTCGCGCCTACCACGACCATCGCCTCACTCGCGCGGTCGCGCCCTTGGAGATCTAACACGGTGTGTTAGGCTATCTGATGTTGGCATGTCATACATAGTCATCACTTAGTCACTCATACAACAAGGTTAGCTATAAGGTTGGCTATAAGAGTATTTTTTTTGTTTACTTCTCTCTATCTCTTTCTTCGTAGTATTTATTGCATTTGCCAAGGAGTGACCGAGTGACCTCTTCCAATCAAATGGTGCTTAGATGAGGTGCTATGGGCATTAAATGGCTTAGCAACTCAAGTCCCCAATGCATAGGTGATTATTTTTTTGTTGCTAAGTTTGCTTCATCTTGGTACAACGCTTATCACCATTTCTTCCTGGGGTCACCAAACTAGTCTCTCTCTTCTTAATTAACTTGCCACATCACACTTTATGCCTATGTGGCATGCTTAGCACCTGTAGGATGAAGTACAATTGTGGGTTATAAGCCCACTTTGCATGGCATTTTTGCATATGTGGGGGAAAGAGGCAAGGAAATAGTGGAGGAGTGGGCTCTCAAGGAAGAGCCAGCCTCTACATGGTGGAGCATCAGGAGAGGCACCTGTATGGAGGTGGTCAGGAATCGGGAGACTCACGCCGGTCGTAGCGCCGCATTTAAAATGATAATGGCAAGTCAAATCACTGGGCCCCACCTGTCCAGTAGTAACTCACTGTCAAATCACATAGCCCTACGTTTGCAGCAGCCTACTCCCTCATCTTCTCGCGTCTCTGTCAAACCGACTAGGCGGAACTACCCCGCCTACCGTGCGGGAAAATCCCTGCCCCGACTTTTAAATAGTACAGTATACTAATTTTGTATCCATGGATTGCGCCATGGAGCAAAGCCTCAAGAAAACGACGGTACACATGTACGGAGTATACAGCACACCTGTCGCGTTCGCGTCGCACCCCAGGCGGTCGATCGGTCTGGCACGCCGCTCTCCAAATGGAACGCGCGTCATATTGCGTATGCACACACATGTGGGACCGCAATTCAGAACCGACCATAGGCACACTCCCCGGCCCCGCAAGTCGGGTGAGTTAATAGAAGAGAGAGACGAGCGATAGCACTACTAGAGAAGTGTTGTAGGAGTACATACGACATATCGTGCTGGCTGTGTTGTACAGGGCTGTAGTTCTGGTGAGAAATCTAAAAAAGGTTTCTTGTCATCTTCCAAAATTAGGTGTCATGTCCTTCGGATCACTGCGAGGGTCAAACAACGAGAACTGAGTTGGGCTAGTCATTGGGGGCACATGCAGGATGACTACTGGGCTGCCATCTAGGTCAAGCCAGCTATGTTAATTAGGACATCTATCGACAGACCCCTTTTCTACGAGTTTGACTTTAATTTGAGCTTTGATCCTCGTCTAGTTTGTCCGTCGGGATTCATCTTGTCTCCTTTGGGAAGTGAGGTTATGATTTCTTGTCATGTGGCATTTTTTCGTGTTATATGTTATAATCCGATGCTTCAGATCAAAATGACGACAACTGCGCCTCCGGGGCACGTGCATGAAGACTTCTCGATAGTCATTGCCGAGGTTAAGCCGGCTCTGGTCGGTAGACAAGAGAAAACTAGTACTCCACTATATAGGCAGGAGCCTCCGCGCTTGCTTGCTAGTGTTGCTCTCTTCACACGGTCTCGTCCTCTCTAGATCTAAACACGACAGCGGTGGCCACTCTCTCTCTCTCCTCTCTCTCTCTCTCTCTACTCACCGCTGGTCACAGATCTAGACGGATCCTCTCCGCCGGGGAAGGTGAGAAGGTGCAACATTCACGCGGTCGTCCTCGGCGACGGCTCTTACCCACTGCCGGCACGTCTCGATCAGCGTGCCTTGCCGTTCTCTCCCAAGCATCGCTGGCGAGGTAGGGCCTCCCACCCCTTCTTCCTCGTTGTCGTAGTGTGGGCAGATCCGGCCTCCCGCCACCCACCTAGCGACATCCCGGCGACCCTCAGGTATAACTTCCTTGAAACCGGCCTTGCTCTACTTCCCGAGCTCCTGAAGTCACTGCATTTGTATCTTTTACTATTTCTCAGGCCCCCTCATAGATAGGATTGATCGACTGTTTGAAAACCGCCTAATTTTTTACTGCTAAGAGGTAAAACTAGTTCATGCACTCGAATCTAGTACTACTTGGTTCAAACAAGGAAGAAAGGGGGTGGGGTGGGGGAAGATTTGTTACCTGAATCTAGGACTTGGTCGAAAGAGGAAATAATGGGGGCGAAAAGTAGCAGAGACTGGCTATCCAACTGGTCTCTAGGTCTAATAGGGAAATAAAGGGAACGCAATACAAACTCAATATAAACCCGATCTATTAGTTGAAAAAAGAAAGAAAATGGGGACTGGGGGACAAGTCAACAGAGTAAGTCCAGCACTAGATTTGCTAGCCTCACACAGTATAAGGTGGCTATATACCAAACAAAACTGGGACCAACCCAGATATCCTCTTTTGATGTTTGTTGCCCCAAGCCGCTCTTATGTAATGTCACTGGTAAAATGTAGCAGTCGCACTGTTAAAAGTAAGGACACATTAAACCAATGTTGTTTTCAATGTAATGCCTCCAGTAATATGAATGAATTGCACTTTTTCATGTCCTGCTAAATTTCCCATTAAGATAAGTTGCTTCTTTTCATTAGAGATGCAACTGTCCTGGTCCGCCTACTCTCCCGTGCCCAAATACCGACTATGTAGCAGCTGTTAATGTAATGTTGTTGGTAAATGAAGCAATGTCATCATTAAAGTAATGTCGTATTTAACGGTTGTCATAGTTAATCCTAATGCCCACACTAATATCTAGCAATGCTGCTAGAAATTGCTACTGTCCTTGTATGATTGCCATTCAGATAAGGAACATGCTTTTTTCATTTGATGCATGTTTCATCACGTGTTAGTCACCCTCCTTTCCACCTTTTTTGTGCAAACAAAGATATACATTTCACGCTTGATCTTAGTTGAACTGCACAAATGATATCCAAATTATATTTGAACATTCCAGAAGCTTCACGACCAACCTTGATGTTGCTCAATTTTATTGCAACTAATGAAGAAGAAGCTCTATGGGTTTCGTTTTCTGATGGAAATGGAATCGGGGCTGGAGCCCTTTTCTTAAAAAAAATAAGCTCCTAGCTCATGGGACATTGCTTCATTTTAGGTGAACTGCACCAAAAGGTCCCATGAATTGAATCATCCATGTTGGTGACTGGTGTCATCCCTTCTACGATGGCATTGACTGCAGATATGGTTCCCATCACGAGGTATGTTCCTTTTTGGTCTGACCGTTTGCCAAAGATCCTGCATGTTGATCCTGCTCTTGTGCTACTGTTTTGGCACTACCATGATAAAGCAGTAATGTTATTATTTTGCACCTTAATCTAGTGGCACTATTAATTTGAGGCAATATTTTGGCACCGCTAGTGCCACTGTTTTTTTTATATCGAAAGAGGGGGTTCCCTCTGATTTCATTAAAGAAACCCAACCATAGAGGACCATTATCCGACAATATCTCAGTGTAAACGAGCAGTTATGCAACTACTACTAGAATGGACTGAGTACTAGCAGGAGACAAGTTCACCACATAAGCTAGGCAGGTAGGGGACACAGCACTAGCTCAACCAAGTTTGGATTATAACCCAAATGCTACCACAAAAACATCAGGGGGAAGATAGGGACTGAAAGAGTCAGCTTCAGCATCCCAGTCTAAGCACCCCCGGCCTTCATCCTTGCGACACACGGTACACCTTGTTTGCCACCTGCTCGACCCTAGTGTCACTGATAAAATGAAGTAACAATATAGTTAAAATAGAGCGAGTGTCCTCTCTATCATTTCATTTCCAATGTAGATAAAGAAAGTGCTTCTCTTTGTTAATGTATGTTTCATCAACTAGTCCCATTGTTAATGTTTAAACGTTTCTGCAAACTGGGGTGCTTAATTTTAGTTGATATGCACAAAAATAGAGATTTGAATGTCTCAAGGCCCCTCCTTGTACTACCGCTGTACACTGATGTTCATCACTGGCAGAAGGTGTATCAGGGAGACTTGGGACGATTTCCAGTATGAGGCGTGGCGTACCGTATGAGGCGTCGCAGGGCCCATCTCGCCCTCGCAGCATGGCATACTATGATACTATCGCAATATTTTCTTCCATTTATTTTGCGTGTTTCATCAACTAGTGCCACTATAATGTAATCACACTTTTTCATTATATGTGCAAATAGGATTATTTAGCTGCATTTTGGTGGAACTGCACAAATGTACGGATGGAACCGGCATATATGCAGAGTGCGAGGTGTGCCAAGTAGAAATTACCGACACCAACCATGCTCCATGCATGAATTGGCATCCACCACCACTAGTGGGATGTGTGGCGCTCTTTGTGGACGGATCTTTCTCGGCAGGAAATCCTCTAACCAAATACTAGTAGCATACATTGGCAGTTTTCTAGGGAGTACTCTTTTCTGAAAGAAGCACCAATCTATTTTTCTTTATTTGTACATAGTGTCACAACTTTGACCCAAAGGTATAGAGCTATTTAAGGGTGATTGGTGTAGTACTCGGAGACTGATTGTAAGCATGATTTTCATTAGCTGTCACACTGATTGTAAGCATGAGCAGGTGGAAGATTAGGTTAGTGCGAAGCTTACCTTAAACCCTACCGCCGCCGTTGAAATGAGGAGAGCATCGAGGGAACCATGGAGAATGGCGGGGAAGCGACGCCGCGCCATCCGACCTCCTCTTGCGGTGGGAGAACAAATACTCCTGTGGCTCCGGCTGGCTCTGCACCCTCATGAACGGCACACCATACTCGATCGATTTGTTATCCTCTGGGTGCTCGACCTTCGACCTATACGCCCACCACCTCTGCCTGACTTTCGCCTCGGGCAAATCTGTCTGCTCCATCACCCAGAGGAGATACTTGATGAATTCGAAGGACTGTGGCATGACCGCCGCCGAGGAGTACATGTACATCGCCACCCTCATCGCCGCCGTCTCGCTCGTTCGCATACATTGCCGCATGGCCCTCACCATCCTCTATATCTCCCACTCATTCTCAAACCAACTAAGGATCTCCTTCAACCTGGCTAACTGTGCCTGGTCGCCGCCGGCGATCTGCCTGATTCGCTGCTGCATCCTCTCCATAAATGTCCTTCTGAGTGGTCCGGTGCTAGCTTTGGAAGATGGGAGGAGAGACAGTGGTCTTGCAATAGAGAAGAGGGAGAGACGAGACGGTGGTTTTGGAATGGAAATGATGGAGAGGAGAGGAGGTGGTTTTGCAATGGAGAAGAGGGAGAGGCGGGACGTGGTTTTTGAATGGAGATGATGGAGAGGAGAGGAGGTGGTTTTGCAATCGAGAAGAGGGAGAGGAGCGTGCGGCAGCGATTTAGGATTGGACGAGAGGGTCGGCGTGCTATGACTGGATCAAAATCAAAATCAATTTACCCTTCAATTAAGAAAGTGACCCCACATTAACTAGTCTCCCTTTTATTCTGGGTCATAATTGACCATGATTTTCACAAATAAAATATATATTATACGTTGCAAAAATAATATAATTTGAAAGTACATTCAGATACGAACCAAACGTACAATTTTTGGTGACATGCATTCACATTTTTCTTCTCAAATAAAATACGTGGTCAAACTTTGACCCAAAATACGCAAAATAAAAAAAATACTTCCAAGAGTAGTGCCGCTCTTCCGCTCTTCTCCTCTTAAACCACCGCCGCTCCTCTCCTGTTCCAATCTAAATCCAGCGCCGCTCCTCTCCTCTTCCATTTCAAAACCATCACCCCTCCTCTCCTGTTCCAATCCAAAACCAGCATCGCTCCTCTCCCGTTCTAATCCAAAACCAGCGTTGCTCCTCTCCTCTTCCATTCAAAAACCACTGCCGGCGAGTGAAGGTGATGTGGAGAAGTAGATCGATGGAGGAGTACAACCGATACGTGAGGATCGCAGACGGTGACCCTGTGAAGCTAGCTAGGATGTTGGAGATATAGTCTTGGTTTGACAACAAGGACCAACTAGCGGTGACGGCGACATCCATGGCCAAATATCTGCAACGGAGCGAAAAGGCGGCGATACTCCCTGAGGGAGTTGAGCGGGAGTACATAGAGCTATTCCTCTGGGCCATGGAGCAAACAGATTCACCGAATCTAATCGTGAGGGAGCGGTGGTGGGAGTATCGATCCCAAATGGAGCATCCACCAGAGATTGAAGGATCGAGCATATACAGGGTGCCGTTTGTGAGGGTGTCGTGCCAGAGTGAGCCGGTAGAGTCTTCGTCGACCGAACACAACTGCAAGAGGAGAAAAATAGTTGGCCCGATGATGCTTCCCCGCCATCCTCTCCCTCACCATTCACATCGTCTCACGGGGCGGCTGTCTACCACCAAGGAATAGGAGGGACTGCCCCCCAGCCCAATAGTCGGGCAGGTTGTGAATTGTTAGGAGGAGCTTAGGGTTGTCAGTATTTGCAGGTTGTGAATTGTGTTTTCTGTTGTGTATTTTGAGAGTACTTTTAGATATGAATGTCTTTTGAATTTCATATTTTTAGTATTGAGCATATGAAGTATTTTATGAATTCTAGAGATCTATTTTTAGCACTTAAAAAATATAGTTTCATAGGAGTATAAAAGTGCAGACAATGTGATTCTCAGAGAAGAAACTGCAATTTTCAGTTTCAGATAAGAAACTCCAAGTTCAGTTTCAGATAAGAAACTGCAACTTTCAGAGGCAGAGCATTTATATTAACATGGCCTATTCAAATAGTGCTAACATCATGTTGGAAGTTTTATTCATGGTTGAAACTGGAACTACCAGCCAGTTAACATCATGTTGATCAACATTCATGCATAGCACATATTCATATGATGCACAGTCAAAAATATCTGCTATTTTCAAAATGCCCACACAATGTCGAGTGTGTGAAAAATAGAAAAAACGAGGGATGAAGTTTTGGCAAGTGTTTGACGTGGTGTGCGTGGATAACAATTGAGACCCACATGTCAACAAAGGTAGAGGCAAAAAATTTGGAGATATTTCTCTGCACAGGTGGAATCGAAACCCGGAGGAACAGCTGTCGGGTAGTGTCACTCGGCCACTAGGCTGTTCAGTTGTTTCGTTACTAATAAGACACTTCCTCAGGTGGTCGGATCTCCTCCTGCGCCTTTGTGCGCTCGCCGCGACGTCGCTATCTGCCATTGTGAACATGTTGAACAAATGAGAGGAATTTGGAGAGGACTGTATGTGGAGAGGCAGACAGTTGGGACCCACCAGGTCTATGGCCATACGCAAGCAAGTGCCTCATCGAAAAAGTACTTCCTCCTAATGCTATACTGACGTTGGGGCCCACGGGTTTGTCAACATAGTTACATTTTTTAAGGTGCTTCAACATAGTTACTATAGGAGATAAATTCACAACGAAGCCGGGGAGCTGGCAGGTATCATTTATTATCACTGGGGCAGCAAGTATCAGTTGGGTTTTGGGCTGCCCCGTCTAGGTTTTCTTTTTTAACATGCACAGTTCACGACCTCGGATGGGAGGTCCATATGCCTGTTTGTATTTTCTTGAGGGTCGTCATGTATCAACCGGCCTACGGACCTCCCATCCGAGGTTTTATTTTTCCTGAAACATCGGCAGCCCAATTTATGTATTTTTTTGAAGAAAACGTAGAGGTCTGTTCTATTTTTCTATATAAGAATAGGAACGCCTGGTCCAACTTATGTTTCCCTTCTAACTTTATTATATATATTTAAATTATTTTATATATTATTATATATTATTGTTATTGTCATCATGTATTTAACAGATACTTACATATGTAAGAAAACAATATCCCACATCTTATTAACTAATAAAAATAATTTCTTAACAAAAAAATCCTAAATTTTTTTGGCAACGAAAATCCTGGTGATTGTGTACAAAAGCTTGGTAAGATTTAAGAACCAATGTAATAATAAATCACTTATTATTTAAATATATGTATATAACAAAATGCTCAGTCCCTATTTATTTTTTGATAACATTGTTGCGCCCACCCCAACATTATAATTAGAATCAGCCCAACAAAATCATGTATTTCGAGAAAGTGCAAATGGCCTGTAATTTTTTAGGAAAAACATAAATGGACCGCATGGACACTACATTATTTGTTCATCCAGCCCAGCTAATGGACTGTAATTCAAAAAAAATATCAAATTGACTATAAATTCTACCCCGAAAAAAAAGACTGTAGATTCTGAAAAATGGGTTGAATACGTGCCACATTTTTGGAGGCTGAAATATGGGCCAATAGGTCGAAGCCAATACAAGTCGTTGTCAACTTAGTCAACAAATGATTCTAACTTCGTTAGCCGTTGGATTTACATCCAACGATCGGCATCCATCTCCAGTCTCTCATCTTCTTCCTCCAGCGCCGCTGGGACCACCTGCTCCCGCCTCCTGCTGCTAGCAGCTCTGCTTAGCACGCTTCGCTGTGAAGCGCTACTCCACCGTTGGCCAGGCCATCCCTCCACCCCTACACACCTCCTGTTCTTCCCACCAACTCCCAAACCACACCGCACCAGAACCAGTTAACCCTCGTACACCTCTCCGTCTGCGACTCTACTCCCGCGTCTTCCCATCTTCGGCTCGTTGTTGTCCGGGGCCTCGCCGTCGTCCACCACCTTGGATGCGCTCGGCGTGGAGTGGTCAAAAATGACACCATCGGAAGTGGACTGTGCGTGGAGACGCTGACAGCTGGGTCCACGGCCGCACGCAAGGAAATGCCTCCTTATTACGCACAAAATAATGATTCCTCCACCTGACAGCTGGGACCCACCGGAAGGGCTTCTGTATTTCATGAAAAAAATGTTCCCATCGCTGACAGGTTGGACCCACCAGCTATACCTTCGCACGCAAGGAAGTGCCTCCTTATTACACACAAAAAATGAATACCCCCTGCTAGCAGGGACCCACAATAGTGGGAGGCTGACTTTTGGGCCAACCAAGTTGACAGGGACGGAGGGCTTTGTCAACTTAGTCAATATGAATGATTCTAGCTCCAGTGACCATACAATGTCCAACCAATGGCCGTAGTGCTTCTTAAACCTCTGGTCTTCTTGCTCCAGCCGCCCAAACCAGCGTCGGTCATGCCTCGTGCTCCTGCCTCCCGTGGCCGGCTGCGACGCCACTGAGGCCTCACAGCCCCCTACTACTCCTACCACTGGCCAGGCCATCCCTCTACTCACCCACACCCCCTGTTATTCTGCGGCGACGGCAGCCTCACACCGTAGCGAACCAGTGAACCCTCATACTCCTCTAAGCGTGGGCATCCACTGCCGCGTCTTCCCCGGCTCCGCGTCACCCTCTTCCTAGGCCTCGCCGTCGTCCATCGCCCTGGTGCTCTCGGCACGGCGTGGTCAACGTGGTCAAGGAACGGCTTCCATCGGACGTGGACTGCACGTGGAGAGGCTGATAGCTGGGTCCACGGCCGCAGCAAGGAAGTGCCTCCTTATTACGTGGAAAATAATGATTCCTCCACCTGACATCAGGGACCCATCGGACGGGCAACCATATTTCGCAAAAAAAATGTTTCCCCCTGACTGCTGGGACCTACCAGCGACATCTTCGCACGCAAGGAAGTGCGTCTGGGCAAAAAAAACGATTCACCCCCTGACTGCTGGGACCCACCAGCTACATCTTCGCACGCAAGGAAGTGCCTCTCAGTCGGGACCCACCTGGTCAAAGCGTACGTAGCATTGTCATTCTGGTTGCGAACATGTACGTACATACTGGTCGATGTAGAGGCACGCACGTGTTATAGTAGAGGCGCGCACATAGCATGTACACGTACGTACGACGGCCAGTGTGCAAGAAAGAAAATACGGCCACGTACGTACATACGGGCGGGGTCTCGAACGCCTACTCGCGCATACGTGCGGCCAGGGCCCGTGTACATGGCTGGGTCGGAACGGAGAAACAGCGTCGTCGTCGCCTACAAAAATAATAACAGCGTTATCGTCGTGTTCATGGGGAGGCAACGGAATGCGTCGTGTTCACCGGGAGGCAACAGGACGCGTGGGAGCCAACCGGCTTGGACAGAACAGCCGATGAAAACGAGGCCTGGCGTAGTGCAAAATGGAGGAAACGGCCTTGTGTTCGACCGGCCACGTTCGAAACGGGATCCTGTTCATCGGGAGGGGTCTGGCGTACCGCAAAACAGAGGAAATGGACCTCCTATGGTCGAAACGGGGTCCTGTTGATCGGGAGGGGTGTGGCGTACCGCAAAATGGAGGAAATGGACTTGTGTTGGAGCGCTACGGTTGAAATGGGGGTCCTGTTCATCGGGAGGGGTGTGGCGTACCGCAAAACGGGACTCCACGGGATATTGTTCATCTCCACCGTCGACCCCCTCCAGCCTCCACGGGCTACTGTTCATCCACCGTTGACCTCCTCCAGCCTCCACCTGCGACTGTTCATCCACGGGCTCCTGTTCATTCAGCCTCCACCATGCGCTACTCCACCGGCTACTGTTCGATCAGCCCTCTCCACGGGCTCCTATTCAACCACCCCTCCACGGGCTACTGTTCATCCAACCCTCCACCGTCTATTGTTCATCCAGGCCTCCACGGGGTCGTCCTGTTCATCCAGCCCTCCACAGGGTCCTGTTCATCCAGCCCCAACCGGCTCGATCAATCGGGGTCCTGTTCATCCAGAGGCAACACCACGGGGTCATGTTCATCCACCCCCACCGGGAACTGTTCATCCAACCCCCCCAGCAACGCTCACTGTTCATCCAGAGGCAGCATCGATCGGCTTCAGTTAGCAGCGGTAGCGAAGGAATCGCTCGATCGGGTTCAGTTAACATCCATCGATTGATCGCTCGAGTTCAGTAACGCATAGCCTGCAGTGCAATCGCTCGGGTTCAGTAGGTGAACGCCTCGCTCGGGTTCAGTTAGAGCCCAACGCCTCACACCCATGCATGTGCATTTACGAGAGAAACGTGCAAACCTCTGTGCATCGCTCAGCCCCGACCACCCACCGTAACAGGGAACACCCTGATATTTTCCTCGCCCTCGCTTCTACCACGGTTTTTTCCTTCATGGACGGCCCAAAGAATGTCATGCAGCTGCGTCTCTGGCCCGCCCAGGATGAAAAGCCCATTTTCTGTCATGAATTTTTGTCATAGAAGTAGGAGTCCACCACATCTATGATGATACCGGGTTTTGTCACAATTATCGTCATAGAAGTGTCATAAGTATGACAGAAATTTTTTTCGTTCAGCCCAAAATGTCATGGATGTTTTTTTTGTAGTGAGGAGTCGACATTGTCGAGTAGTATGCTTGGGATAAATCAGGTTTCCCTCTTCATCTTTCTTGGTGTGAATATGACAAGGCAAATCTAGCACATCATTTCCTGCTTGATCTTTTACCTTCTTGGGGGTCCAGGGTCCCTTAGGTTTTCCCTTGGTTTTTCCTTGGATCACAGCCGTAGTCTCACCCGGCCCTGCGGGTTCAGCTTTGCATTTCTGCTTTCGACTGGAATTCCCTCCTCCGGTGTCCTGACCGACTGGTTTGCTCTTGCCACTACAGAGTCGGTCTTCTTCTTCACCGTTAGCGTACCTGGTGGCTATTTCCAGCATTCGGGTCAGGGTCATGTCTCCTGTCCGACCGAATTTCAAGGCAAGCTCCCTATACCGAACGCCCTCCTTGAAAGCGCATACTTCTTGGTGCCGAGACACATTTTCCACTTTGTGATGCAAAGTGGTCCACCTTTGGATGTAATCCTTCAAAGTTTCATTCGGTTTTTGTACGCAATGCTATAATTATGACAACCCTGCAGGTCGTTTGCATGTGCCTTCAAATGTCCTGACAAACACTCGAGCCAATTCTTCCCAACTGAATATACTGCTTGGAGGCAACTGATTCAGCCATGCTCTGGCCGAACCCTCTAACATCAAAGGAAGATGCTTCGTTGCCACCTCATCATTGCCGCCACCTATCTATACAGCCACTCGGTAATCTTCCAGCCAAGTGTCAGGCTTTGCTTCGCCAGTAAACTTGCTCACTCCCATTGCCGATCTAAAGTTGGGGGAATCTCAGCAGCTCTAATGGCTCTGCTGAAACACTCCGGTCTAGAGAAATGAACTCTACTGCCAGTCGGACAATCTCTGTCGACTCCTTCTCTGTGTGCTCTATTTCTGTCGACCAGACCTTGAACGAGGATCGACCTCGCATCAACTGGCTCTCTTGGGTCGACTAGGACCCTCCGCTCACCGCTGTGCAGGTGCCTGTCATCATATTGTTGGAAATATGCCCTAGAGGCAATAATAAAAGGGTTATTATTATATTTCTTTGTTCACAATAATTGTCTATTGTTCATGCTATAATTGTGTTATCCGAAAATCGTAATACATGTGTGAATACATAGACCACAACACGTCCCTGGTGAGCCTCTAGTTGACTAGCTCGTTGATCAAAAGATAGTCATGGTTTCCTTGAAGGAAATATGCCCTAGAGGCAATAATAAATGTTATTATTTTATTTCCTTATATGCCCTAGAGACAAACCAAACATCACTAGTATGCCTCTACTTGACTAGCTCGTTAATCGAAGATGGTTATGTTTCCTAACCATAGACATGTGTTGTCATTTGATTAATGGGATCACATCATTAGGAGAATGATGTGATTGACATGACCCATTCCATTAGCTTAGCACCCAATCGTTTAGTATGTTGCTATTGCTTTCTTCATGACTTATACATGTTCCTATGACTATGAGATTATGCAACTCCCGTTTACCGGAGGAACACTTTGTGTGCTACCAAACGTCACAACGTAACTGGGTGATTATAAAGGAGCTCTACAGGTGTCTCCAAAGGTGAGTGTTGGGTTGGCGTATTTCGAGATTAGGATTTGTCACTCCGATTGTCGGAGAGGTATCTCTGGGCCCTCTCGGTAATGCACATCACATAAGCCTTGCAAGCATTACAACTAATGAGTTAGTTGCAAGATGATGTATTACGAAACGAGTAAAGAGACTTGCCGGTAACGAGATTGAACTAGGTATTGAGATACCGATGATCGAATCTCGGGCAAGTAACATACCGATGACAAAGGGAACAACGTATGTTGTTATGCGGTCTGACCGATAAAAGATCTTCGTAGAATATGTAGGAGCCAATATGAGCATCCAGGTTCCGCTACTGGTTATTGACCGGAGACGTGTCTCGGTCATGTCTACATTGTTCTCGAACCCGTAGGGTCCGCACGCTTAAGGTTTCGATGACAGTTATATTACGAGTTTATGAGTTTTGATGTACCGAAGTTAGTTCGGAGTCCCGGATGTGATCACGGACATGACGAGGAGTCTCGAAATGGTCGAGACATAAAGATTGATATATTGGACGGCTATATTCGGACACCGGAAGTGTTCCGGGTGATTTCGGAGAAAACCGGAGAGCCGGAGGGTTACCGGAACCCCCCCGGGAGAAGTAATGGGCCATATGGGCTTAGTGGAGAGAGAGAGGGGCAGCCAAAGGTGGGCCGCGCACCTCCTCCCCCCTGGTCCAAATTGGACTAGGAGAGGGGGGGCAACGCCCCCCTTTCCTTCTCCCTCCCCACTTCTTTCCCCCTCCTAGTAGGAGTCCTACTCCTACTAGGAGGAGGACTCCTCCTGGCGCGCCAATAGGGGCCGGCCGGCCTCCTCCCCTTGATCCTTTATATACGGGGGCAGGGGGCACCCCTAGACACACAAGTTGATCCACGTGATCATATTCTTAGCCGTGTGCGGTGCCCCCTTCCACCATAATCCTCGATAATATTGTAGCGGTGCTTAGGCGAAGCCCTGCGACGGTAGTACATCAAGATCGTCACCACGCCGTCGTGCTAACGGAACTCTTCCCCGACACTTTGCTGGATCGGAGTCCAGGGATCGTCATCGAGCTGAACGTGTGCTAGAACTCGGAGGTGCCGTAGTTTCGGTGCTTGATCGGTCGGGCCGTGAAGATGTACGACTACATCAACCGCGTTGTGCTAACATTTCCGCTGTCGGTCTACAAGGGTACGTAGATCACACTCTCCCCTCGTTGCTATGCATCACCATGATCTTGCGTGTGCGTAGGAAATTTTTTGAAATTACTACGTTCCCCAACAGTGGCATCCGAGCCTAGGTTTTATGTGTTGATGTTATATGCACGAGTAGAACACAAGTGAGTTGTGGGCGATATAAGTCATACTGCTTACCAGCATGTCATACTTTGGTTCGGCGGTATTGTTGGACGAAGCGGCCTGGACCGACATTACGCGTACGCTTACGCGAGACCGGTTCTCCCGACGTGCTTTGCACAAAGGTGGCTAGCGGGTGACAGTTTCTCCAACTTTAGTTGACCAAGTGTGGCTACGCCCGGTCCTTGCGAAGGTTAAAACAGCACCAACTTGACAAACTATCATTGTGGTTTTGATGCGTAGGTAAGATTGGTTCTTGCTTAAGCCCATAGCAGCCACGTAAAACTTGCAACAACAAAGTAGAGGACGTCTAACTTGTTTTTGTAGGGCAT
The DNA here is from genome assembly GCF_003073215.2 of Triticum urartu. Taxonomy (NCBI): domain Eukaryota; kingdom Viridiplantae; phylum Streptophyta; class Magnoliopsida; order Poales; family Poaceae; genus Triticum; species Triticum urartu. Next base: position 142,569,285 of record NC_053023.1, read on the forward strand.
GTTGTGATGTGATATGGTCAAGACATGATGCTAAATTTTATTATATGAGATGATCATGTTTTGTAACCGAGTTATCGGCAACTGGCAGGAGCCATATGGTTGTCGCTTTATTGTATGCAATACAACTGCACTGTAATGCTTTACTTTATCACTAAACGGTAGCGATAGTCGTGGAAGCATAAGATTGGCGACACGACAACGATGCTACGATGGTGATCAAGGTGTCGCGCCGATGACGATGGTGATCACGATGGTGCTTCAAAGATGGAGATCACAAGCACAAGATGATGATGGCCATATCATATCACTTATATTGATTGCATGTGATGTTTATCTTTTATGCATCTTATCTTGCTTTGATTGACGGTAGCATTTTAAGATGATCTCTCACTAATTATCAAGAAGTGTTCTCCCTGAGTATGCACCGTTGCGAAAGTTCTTCGTGCTGAGACACCACGTGATGATCGGGTGTGATAGGCTCTACGTTCAAATACAACGGGTGCAAAACAGTTGCACACGCGGAATACTCAGGTTATACTTGACGAGCCAAGCATATACACATATGGCCTCGGAACACGGAGACCGAAAGGTCGAGCGTGAATCATATAGTAGATATGATCAACATAGTGATGTTCACCAATGAAACTACTCCATCTCACGTGATGATCGGACATGGTTTAGTTGATTTGGATCACGTAATCACTTAGAGGATTAGAGGGATGTCTATCTAAGTGGGAGTTCTTTAGTAATATGATTAATTGAACTTTAAATTTATCATGAACTTAGTCCTGCTAGTATTTTGCAAATTATGTTGTAGATTAATAGCTCGCGTTGTTGCTTCCCTGTTTTTATTTTGATATGTTCCTAGAGAAAATTGTGTTGAAAAATGTTAGTAGCAATGATGCGGATTGGATCCATGATCTGAGGTTTATCCTCATTGCTGCACAGAAGAATTATGTCCTTGATGCTCCGCTAGGTGACAGACCTATTGCAGGAGCAGATGCAGACGTTATGAACGTTTGGCTAGCTCAATATGATGACTACTTGATAGTTTAGTGCACCATGCTTAACGGCTTAGAATCGGGACTTCAAAGACATTTTGAACGTCATGGAACATATGAGATGTTCCAGGAGTTGAAGTTAATATTTCAAGAAAATACCCGAGTTGAGAGATATGAAGTTTCCAACAAGTTCTATAGCTAAAAGATGGAGGAGAATTGCTCAACTAGTGAGCATGTGCTCAGATTGTCTGGGTACTACAATTGCTTGAATCGAGTGGGAGTTAATCTTCCAGATAAAATAGTGATTAACAGAATTCTCTAGTCACCGTCACCGAGTTAGTAGAACTTCGTGATGAACTATGATATGCAAGGGATAACGGAAACGATTCCCAAGCTCTTCGTAATGCTGAAATTGACGAAGGTAGAAATCGAGAAAAACATCAAGTGTTGATGGTAGACAAGACCACTAGTTTCAAGAAAAGGGCAGAGGGAAGAAGGGGAACTTCAAGAAGAACAGCAAGCAAGTTGCTGCTCAAGTGAAGAAGCCCAAGTCTGGTCCTAAGCCTGAGACTAAGTGCTTCTACTACAAAGGGACTAGTCACTGGAAGCGGAACTACCCCAAGTGATTGGCGGATAAGAAGGATGGCAAAGTGAACATAAGTACATTTGATATACATGTTATTGATGTGTACTTTACTAGTGTTTATAGCAACCCATCGGTATTTGATACTAGTTCAGTTGCTAAGATTAGTAACTCGAAACGGGAGTTGCAGAATAAACAGAGACTAGTTAAGGGTGAAGTGACGATGTGTGTTGGAAGTGGTTCCAAGATTGATATGATCATCATCGCACACTCCCTATAATTTCGGGATTAGTGTTGAACCTAAATAAGTGTTATTTGGTGTTTGCATTGAGCATGAATATGATTTGATCATGTTTATTGTAATACGATTATTCATTTAAGTAAGAGAATAAATTGTTGTTCTGTTTACATGAATAAAACCTCATATGGTTACACACCCAATGAAAATAGTTCGTTGGATCTCGATCGTAGTGATACACATAATCATAATATTGAAACCAAAAGATGCAAAGTTAATAATGATAGTGCAACTTATTTGTGGCACTCCCATTTAGGTCATATTGGTGTAAAGCGCATGAAGAAACTCCATGCTGATGGGCTTTTGGAATCACTTGATTATGAATCAGTTGATGCTTGCGAACCATGCCTCATGGGCAAGATGACTAAGACTCTGTTCTTCGGAACAATGGAGCGAGCAACAGATTTGTTGGAAATCATACATACTGATGTATGTGGTCCAATGAATATTGAGGCTCGCGACAGGTATCATTATTTTCTGATCTTCACAGATGATTTGAGCAGATATGAGTATATCTACTTAATGAAACACAAGTCTGAAACATTTGAAAAGTTCAAAGAATTTCAGAGTGAAGTGGAGAATCATCGTAACAAAAATGAAAGTTTCTACAATATGATCGCAGAAGTAAAATATTTGAGTTACGAGTTTGGCCTTCAGTTAAAAACAATGTGAAATAGTTTCACTACTCACGCCACCTGGAACACCATAGCATAATGGTGTGTCCGAACGTCATAACCGTACTTTATTAGATATGGTGCGATCTATGATGTCTCTTACCGATCTACCAATATTGTTTTGGGGTTATGCATTAAGACAGCTGCATTCACGTTTAAAAGGGCACCATCTAAGTCACCATCTAAGTCCGTTGAGATGACACAATCTGAACTGTGGTTTGGCAAGAAACCAAAGTTGTCGTTTCTTAAAGTTTGAGGTTGCAATGCTTATGTGAAAATGTTCCAACCTGATAAGCTCAAACCCAAATCGGAGAAGTGCGTCTTCATAGGATACCCAAAAGAAATTGTTGGGTACACCTTCTATCACAGATCCGAAGGCAAGATATTCTTTGCTGAGAATGGATCCTTTCTAGAGAAGGAGTTTCTCTCGAAAGAAGTGAGTGGGAGGAAAGTAGAACTTGATGAGGTAATTGTACCTGCTCCCTTATTGGAAAGTAGTTCATCACAGAAATCTGTTCCTGTGACTACTAGACCGATTAGTGAGGAAGCTAATGATGATGATCATGTAACTTCAGATCAAGTTACTACCGAACCTCGTAGGTAAACCAGAGTGAGATCCGCACCAGAGTGGTACGGTAATCCAGTTCTGGAGGTCATGTTACTTGACCATGACGAGCCTACGAATTATGAGGAAGCGATGATGAGCCCAGATTCCGCGAAATGGCTTGAGGCCATGAAATCTGAGATGAGATCCATGTATGAGAACAAAGTATGGACTTTGATTGACTTGCCCAATGATCGGCAAGCCATAGAAAATAAATGGATCTTCAAGAGGAAGACGAATGCTGATAGTAGTGTTACTATCTACAAAGCTAGAATTGTCGCAAAAGGTTTTCGACAAGTTCAAGGTGTTGACTACGATGAGAGTTTCTCACTCGTATCTATGCTTAAGTCTGTCCGAATCATGTTAGCAATTGCCGCATTTTATGAAATCTGGAAAATGGATAAACAAAACTGAATTCCTTAATGGATTTATTAAAGAAGAGTTGTATATGATGCAACTAGAAGGTTTTGTCGATCCTAAAGGTGTTAACTAAATATGCAAGCTCCAGCGATCCATCTATGGACTGGTGCAAGCATCTCGGAGTTGGAATATACGCTTTGATAAGTTGATCAAAGCATATATTTTTATACAGACTTGCGATGAAGCCCGTATTTACAAGAAAGTGAGTGGGAGCACTACAGCATTTCTGATAAGTATATGTGAATGACATATAGTTGATCGGAAATAATGTAGAATTATTCTGCAAAGCATAAAGGAGTGTTTTGAAAGAAGTTTTTCAATAAAAGACCTCGGTGAAGTTGCTTACATATTAAGCATCAAGATCTATAGAGATAGATCAAGACGCTTGATAAGTTTTTTCAATGAGTACATACCTTGACAATATTTTGAAGTAGTTCAAAAATGGAATAGTCAAAGAAAGAGTTCTTGGCTGTGTTACAAGGTGTGAAATTGAGTAAGACTCAAAGCCCGACCACGGCAGAAGATAGAAAGAGAATGAAAGTCGTTCCCTATGCCACAGCCATAGGTTCTATAAAGTATGCCATGCTGTGTACCAGATCTATTGTATACCCTACACTGTGTTAAGCAAGGTAGTACAATAGTGATCTAAGTGTAGATTACTGGACAGCGGTCAAAATTATCCTTAGTGGAATAAGGAAATATTTCTCAATTATGGAGGCGACAAAAGGTTCGTCATAAAAAGTTACGTCGATGCAAGTTTTGACACAGATCTGGATGACTCTAAGTCTCGATCTAGATACATATTGAAAGTGGGAGCAATTAGCTAGAGTAGCTCCGTGCAGAGCATTGTAGACATAGAATTCGCAAAATACTTACGGATCTGTATGTGACAGACCTGTTGACTAATATTATCTCACAAGCAAAACATGATCACACCTTAGTACTCTTTGGGTGTTAATCACATAAACGATGTGAACTAGATTATTGACTCTAGTAAACCCTTTGGGTATAGGTCACATGACGATGTGAACTATGGGTGTTAATTACATGGTGATGTGAACTATTAGTGTTGAATCACATGGCGATGTGAACTAGATTATTGACTCTAGTGCAAGTGGGAGACTGAAGGAAATATGCCCTAGAGGCAATAATAAATGTTATTATTTTATTTCCTTATATCATGATAAATGTTTATTATTCATGCTAGAATTGTATTATCCGGAAACATAATACTTGTATGAATATATAGACAAACCAAACGTCACTAGTATGCCTCTACTTGACTAGCTCGTTAATCGAAGATGGTTATGTTTCCTAACCATAGACATCTGTTGTCATTTGATTAATGGGATCACATCATTAGGAGAATGATGTGATTGACATGACCCATTCCATTAGCTTAGCACCCGATCGTTTAGTATGTTGCTATTGCTTTCTTCATGACTTATACATGTTCCTATGACTATGAGATTATGCAACTCCCGTTTGTCGAAGGAACACTTTGTGTGCTACCAAACATCACAACGTAACTGGGTGATTATAAAGGAGCTCTACAGGTGTCTCCAAAGGTGAATGCTGGGTTGGCGTATTTCGAGATTAGGATTTGTCACTCCGATTGTCGGAGAGGTATCTCTGGGCCCTCTCGGTAATGCACATCACATAAGCCTTGCAAGCATTACAACTAATGAGTTACTTGCAAGATGATGTATTACGAAACGAGTAAAGAGACTTGCCGGTAACGAGATTGAACTAGGTATTGAGATACCGACGATCGAATATCGGGCAAGTAACATACCGATGACAAAGGGAACAACGTATGTTGTTATGCGGTCTGACCGATAAAAGATCTTCATAGAATATGTAGGAGCCAATATGAGCATCCAGGTTCCGCTATTGGTTATTGACCGGAGACGTGTCTCGGTCATGTCTACATTGTTCTCGAACCCGTAGGGTCCGCACGCTTAAGGTTTCGATGACAGTTATATTATGAGTTTATGAGTTTTGATGTACCGAAGTTAGTTCGGAGTCCCGGATGTGATCACGGACATGACGAGGAGTCTCGAAATGGTCGAGACATAAAGATTGATATATTGGACGGCTATATTCGGACACCGGAAGTGTTCCGGGTGATTTTGGAGAAAACCGGAGAGCCGGAGGGTTACCGGAACACCCCCGGGAGAAGTAATGGGCCATATGGGCCTTAGTGGAGAGAGAGAGGGGCAGCCAAAGGTGGGCCGTGCACCTCCTCCCCCCTGGTCCGAATTGGACTAGGAGAGGGGGGGCGGCGCCCCCCTTTCCTTCTCCCTCCCCACTTCTTTCCCCCTCCTAGTAGGAGTCCTACTCCTACTAGGAGGAGGACTCCTCCTGGCGCACCAATAGGGGCCGGCCGGCCTCCTCCCCTTGATCCTTTATATACGGGGGCAGGGGGCACCCCTAGACACACAAGTTGATCCACGTGATCATATTCTTAGCCGTGTGCGGTGCCCCCTTCCACCATAATCCTCGATAATATTGTAGTGGTGCTTAGGCGAAGCCCTGCGACGGTAGTACATCAAGATCGTCACCACGCCGTCGTGCTAACGGAACTCTTCCCCGACACTTTGCTGGATCGGAGTCCGGGGATCGTCATCGAGCTGAACGTGTGCTAGAACTCGGAGGTGCCGTAGTTTCGGTGCTTGATCGGTCGGGCCGTGAAGACGTACGACTACATCAACCGCGTTGTGCTAACGCTTCCGCTGTCGGTCTACAAGGGTACGTAGATCACACTCTCCCCTCTCGTTGCTATGCATCACAATGATCTTGCGTGTGCGTAGGAAAATTTTTGAAATTACTACGTTCCCCAACATTCCTTACTATGGAAATTGGATGTCATTAATAACGGGATCACATCATTAGGAGAATGATGTGATGGACAAGACCCAATCCTAAGCATAGCTTAAAGATCATGTAGTTCGTTTGCTAGAGCTTTTCCGAATGTCAAGTATCATTTCCTTAAACCATGAGAGATACCGTAGGAGTGCTTTGGGTGTGCCAAACGTCACAACGTAACTGGGTGACTATAAAGGTACACTACGGGTATCTCTGAAAGTGTCTGTTGCGTTGGCACGAATCGAGACTGGGATTTGTCACTCCGTATACGGAGAGGTATCTCTGGGCCCACTCGGTAATGCATCATCATAATGAGTTCAATGTGACCAAGTGGTTGATCACGGGATCATGCATTACAGTACGAGTAAAGTGACTTGCCGGTAACGAGATTGAACGAGGTATTGGGATACCGACGATCGAGTCTCGGGCAAGTAACGTACAGATTGACAAAGGGAATTGTATACGGGATTGATCGAATCCTCGACATCATGGTTCATCCGATGAGATCATCGAGGAGCATGTGGGAGCCAACATGGGTATCCAGATCCCGCTGTTGGTTATTGACCGGAGAGTCGTCTCGGTTATGTCTACGTGTCTCCCGAACCCGTAGGGTCTACACACTTAAGGTTCGGTGACGCTAGGGTTGTTGAGATATTAGTATAAGGTAACCCGAAAGTTGTTCGGAGTCCCGGATGAGATCCCGGACGCCACGAGGAGTTCCGGAATGGTCCAGAGGTGAAGATTTATATATAGGAAGTCAAGTTTCAGCCATCGGGAAAGTTTCGGGGGTAATCGGTATTGTACCGGGACCACCGAAAGGGTCTCGGGGGTCCACCGGGTGGGGCCACCTGTCCCGGAGGGCCCCATGGGCTGAAGTGGGAGGGGAACCAGCCCCTAGTGGTCTGGTGCGCCCCCCTTGGGCCTCCCCCTGTGCCTAGGGTTGGAAACCCTAGGGGTGGGGGGCGCCCCACTTGGCTTGGGGGGCACTCCACCCCCTTGGCCGCCGCCCCCCTTGGAGATTGCATCTCCTAGGGCCGGCGCCCCCCCTAGGGGTCCTATATATAGTGGGCGGAGGGAGGGCAGCCGCACCCTAGCCCCTGGCGCCTCCCTCTCCCTCCCGTGACACTCCTCCCTCTCCCTGAGCTTGGCGAAGCCCTGCCGAGATCACTGTTACTTCCACCACCACGCCATCGTGCTGCTGGATCTCCATCAACCTCACCTTCCCCCTTCCTGGATCAAGTTGGAGGAGACGTCTTCCCAACCGTACGTGTGTTGAACGCGGAGGTGTCGTCCATTCGGCGCTAGGTCATCGGTGATTTGGATCACGACGAGTACGACTCCATCAACCCCGTTCTCTTGAACGCTTCCGCTCACGATCTACAAGGATATGTAGATGCACACTCCTCTCCCTCGTTGCTAGATGACTCCATAGATTGATCTTGGTGATGCATAGAAAATTTTAAAATTCTGCTACGTTCCCCAACAGTGGCATCATGAGCTAGGTCTATGCGTAGTTTCTATGCACGAGTAGAACACAAAGCAGTTGTGGGCGTGGATATTGTCAATTTGCTTGTTGTTACTAGTCTTATCTTGATTTGGCGGCATCGTGGGATGAAGCGTCCCGGACCGACCTTACATGTATGCTTACGTGAGACTGGTTCCACCGAATGACATGCACTAGTTGCATAAGGTGGCTGGCGGGTGTCTGTCTCTCCCACTTTAGTCGTATCGGATTCGATGAAAAGGGTCCTTATGAAGGGTAAATAGAAATTGGCATATCACATTGTGGTTTTGGCGTAGGTAAGAAACGTTCTTGCTAGAAACCTATAGCAGCCACGTAAAAACTTGCAACAACAATTAGAGGACGTCTAACTTGTTTTTGCAGCATGTGCCGTGTGATGTGATATGGCCAAAAGGATGTGGTGAATGATATATGTGATGTATGAGATTGATCATGTTCCTGTAATAGGAATCACGACTTGCATGTCGATGAGTATGACAACCGGCAGGAGCCATAGGAGTTGTCTTAATTTATTTATGACCTGCGTGTCAACATAAACATCATGTAATTACTTTACTTTATTGCTAAAGCGTTAGCCATAGTAGTAGAAGTAATAGATGACGAGACAACTTCAAGAAGACATGATGATGGAGATCATGATGATGGAAATCATGGTGTCATGCCGGTGACAATGTTGATCATGAAGCCCCGAAGATGGAGATCAAAATGAGCAAATGATATTGGCCATATCATGTCACTATTTGATTGCATGTGATGTTTATCATGTTTTGCATCTTATTTGCTTAGAACGACGGTAGCTTAAATAAGATGATCCCTCGTAATAATTTCAAGAAAGTGTTCCCCCCTAACTGTGCACCGTTGCGAAGGTTCGTTGTTTCGAAGCACCACATGATGATCGGGTGTGATAGATTCTAATGTTCGAATACAACAGGTGTAAGACAGATTTACACACGCAATACACTTAGGTTGACTTGACGAGCCTAGCATGTATAGACATGGCCTTGGAACACGGAAGACCGAAAGGTCGAGCATGAGTCGTATAGAAGATACGATCAACATGAAGATGTTCACCGATGTTGACTAGTCCGTCTCACGTGATGATCGGACACGACCTAGTTGACTCGGATCATGTTTCACTTAGATGACTAGAGGGATGTCTATCTGAGTGGGAGTTCATTGAATAATTTGATTAGATGAACTTAATTATCATGAACTTAGTCTAAAATGTTTACACTATGTCTTATAGATCAAATGGCCCACGCTAATGTTACCCTCAACTTCAACGCGTTACTAGAGAAAACCAAGCTGAAAGATGATGGCAGTAACTACACGGACTGGGTCCGGAACCTGAGGATTATCCTCATAGCTGCCAAGAAAGATTATGTCCTAGAAGCACCACTAGGTGACGCACCCATCCCAGAGAACCAAGACGTTATGAACGCTTGGCAGTCACGTGTTGATGATTACTCCCTCGTTCAGTGCAGCATGCTTTACAGCTTAGAACCGGGGCTCCAAAAGCGTTTTGAGCGACACGGAGCATATGAGATGTTCGAAGAGTTGAAAATGGTTTTCCAAGCTCATGCCTGGGTCGAGAGATATGAAGTCTCCGACAAGTTCTTCAGTTGTAAGATGGAGGAAAATAGTTCTGTCAGTGAGCACATACTCAAAATGTCTGGGTTGCATAACCGCTTGACTCAGCTGGGAGTTAATCTCCCGGCTGACGCGGTCATTGACAGAATCCTTCAGTCGCTTCCACCAAGCTACAAGAGCTTTGTGATGAACTTCAATATGCAGGGGATGGAAAAGACCATTCCTGAGGTATATTCAATGCTGAAATCAGCGGAGGTGGAAATCAAAAAGGAACATCAAGTGTTGATGGTTAATAAAACCACTAAGTTCAAGAAAGGCAAGGGTAAAAAGAACTTCAAGAAGGACGGCAAGGGAGATGCCGCGCCTGGTAAGCAAGCTGCCGGGAAGAAGTCAAAGAATGGACCCAAGCCTGAGACTGAGTGTTTTTATTGCAAGGGAAGTGGTCACTGGAAGCGGAACTGCCCCAAATACTTAGCGGACAAGAAGGCCGGCAACACTAAAGGTATATGTGATATACATGTAACTGATGTGTACCTTACCAGTACTCGTAGTAGCTCCTGGGTATTTGATACCGGTGCGGTTGCTCACATTTGTAACTCAAAGCAGGAGCTGCGGAATAAGCGGAGACTGGCGAAGGACGAGGTGACGATGCGCGACGGGAATGGTTCCAAGGTCGATGTGATCGCCGTCGGCACGCTACCTCTACATTTACCTACGGGATTAGTTTTAAACCTCAATAATTGTTATTTAGTGCCAGCTTTGAGCATGAACATTGTATCAGGATCTCGTTTAATTCGAGATGGCTACTTATTTAAATCCGAGAATAATGGTTGTTCTATTTATATGAGAGATATGTTTTATGGTCATGCTCCGCTGGTGAATGGTTTATTCTTAATGAATCTCGAGCGTAATGTTACACATATTCATAGTGTGAATACCAAAAGATGTAAGGTTGATAATGATAGTCCCACATACTTGTGGCACTGCCGCCTTGGTCACCTAGGTGTCAAACGCATGAAGAATCTCCATGCAGATGGACTTTTGGAGTCTCTTGATTACAAATCATTTGACACGTGCGAACCATGCCTCATGGGTAAAATGATCAAGACTCCATTCTCAGGAACAATGGAGCGAGCAACTAACTTATTGGAAATCATACATACTGATGTGTGCGGTCCAATGAGCATTGAGGCTCGCGGTGGCTATCGTTATGTTCTCACCCTCACTAATGACTTGAGTAGATATGGGTATGTCTACTTAATGAAACACAAGTCTGAGACCTTTGAAAAGTTCAAGGAATTTCAGAGTGATGTTGAGAATCAACGTGACAGAAAAATCAAGTTCTTGCAATCAGATCGTGGGGGAGAATACTTGAGTCACGAATTTGGCACACACTTAAGGAAATGTGGAATAGTTTCACAACTCACGCCGCCTGGAACACCTCAAATTAATGGTGTGTTCAAACGTCGTAATCGCACTCTATTGGATATGGTGCGATCTATGATGTCTCTTACCGATCTACCGCTGTCATTTTGGGGCTATGCTTTAGAGACTGCCGCATTCACTTTAAATAGGGCTCCGTCGAAATCCGTTGAGACGACACCGTATGAATTATGGTTTGGGAAGAAACCTAAGCTGTCGTTTCTAAAAGTTTGGGGATGCGATGCTTACGTCAAGAAACTTCAACCTGAAAAGCTCGAACCCAAGTCAGAAAAATGCGTCTTCATAGGATACCCTAAAGAAACTATTGGGTATACCTTCTACCTGAGATCCGAAGGCAAGATCTTTGTTGCCAAGAATGGATCCTTTCAAGAGAAAGAGTTTCTCTCGAAAGAAATAAGTGGGAGGAAAGTAGAACTTGATGAAGTATTACCTCTTGAACCAGAGAGTGGCGCAGCTCAAGAAATTGTTCCTGAGGTGCCTGCACCGACTAGAGAAGAAGTTAATGATGATGATCATGAAACTTCAGATCAAGTTGCTACTGAACTTCGTAGGTCCACAAGGACACGTTTCGCACCAGAGTGGTACGGCAACCTTGTCTTGGAAATCATGTTGTTAGACAACGGTGAACCTTCAAACTATGAAGAAGTGATGGCAGGCCCAGATTCTAACAAATGGCTGGAAGCCATGAAATCCGAGATAGGATCCATGTATGAAAACGAAGTATGGACTTTGACTGACTTGCCCGATGATCGGCGAGCCATAGAAAATAAATGGATCTTTAATAAGAAGACAGACGCGGATGGTAATGTGACCATCTATAAAGCTCGGCTTGTCGCTAAGGGTTATCGACAAGTTCAAGGGGTTGACTACGATGAGACTTTCTCACCCGTAGCGAAGCTGAAGTCCATCTGAATCATGTTAGCAATTGCCGCATTCTATGATTATGAGATATGGCAAATGGACGTCAAAACGGCATTCCTTAATGGTTTCCTTAAGGAAGAATTGTGTATGATGCAGCCGGAAGGTTTTGTCGATCCTAAGAATGCTGACAAGGTGTGCAAGCTCCAACGCTCGATCTATGGGCTGGTGCAAGCATCTCAGAGTTGGAACATTCATTTTGATGAGATGATCAAAGCGTTTGGGTTTACGCAAACTTATGGAGAAGCCTGCATTTACAAGAAAGTGAGTGGGAGCTCTGTAGCATTTCTCATATTGTATGTGGATGACATACTGTTGATGGGAAATGATATAGAATTCTTGGAAAGCATAAAGGCCTACTTGAGCAAGTGTTTTTCAATGAAGGATCTTGAAGAAGCTGCTTACATATTAGGCATCAAGATCTATAGAGATAGATCGAGACACCTCATTGGTCTTTCACAGAGTACGTACCTTGACAAGATATTGAAGAAGTTCAATATGGATCAGTCAAAGAAGGGGTTCTTGCCTGTATTGCAAGGTACGAGATTGAGCACGGCTCAATGCCCGACCACGGCAAAAGATAGAGAAAATATGAGTGTCGTCCCCTGTACCTCGGCCATAGGGTCTATCATGTATGCTATGATGTGTACCAGACCTGATGTAAACCTTGTCGTAAGTTTGGTAGGAGGGTACCAAAGTAATCCCGGCATGGAACACTGGACAGCGGTCAAGAATATCCTGAAGTACCTGAAGAGGACTAAGGATATGTTTCTCGTTTATGGAGGTGACGAAGAGCTCGTCGTAAAGGGTTACGTCGATGCTAGCTTCGACACAGATCTAGATGACTCTAAGTCACAAACCGGATATGTGTATATTTTGAATGGTGGGGCAGTAAGCTGGTGCAGTTGCAAGCAAAGCGTTGTGGCGGGATCTACATGTGAAGCGGAGTACATGGCAGCCTCGGAGGCAGCACAAGAAGCAATCTGGGTGAAGGAGTTCATTACCGACCTAGGAGTCATACCCAATGTGTCGGGCCCGATGACTCTCTTCTGTGACAACACTGGAGCTATTGCCCTTGCCAAGGAGCCCAGGTTTCACAGGAAGACTAGGCATATCAAGCGTCACTTCAACTCCATTCGTGAAAGTGTTCAAAATGGAGACATAGATATTTGTAAAGTACATACGGACCTGAATGTGGCAGATCCGTTGACTAAACCTCTCCCTAGAGCAAAACATGATCAACACTAGAACTACATGGGTGTTCGATTCATCACAATGTAACTAGACTATTGACTCTAGTGCAAGTGGGAGACTGTTGGAAATATACCCTAGAGGAAATAATAAAATGGTTATTATTATATTTCTTTGTTCATGATAATTGTCTATTGTTCATGCTATAATTGTGTTATCCGGAAATCGTAATACATGTGTGAATACATAGACCACAACACGTCCCTAGTGAGCCTCTAGTTGAGTAGCTCGTTGATCAAAAGATAGTCATGGTTTCCTGACTATGGACATTGGATGTCATTGATAATGGGATCACATCATTAGGAGAATGATGTGATGGACAAGACCCAATCCTAAGCATAGCTTAAAGATCATGTAGTTTGTTTGCTAGAGCTTTTCCGAATGTCAAGTATCATTTCCTTAGACCATGAGATTGTGCAACTCCCGGATACTGTAGGAGTGCTTTGGGTGTGCCAAATGTCACAACGTAACTGGGTGACTATAAAGGTACACTACGGGTATCTCTGAAAGTGTCTGTTGGGTTGGCACGAATCGAGACTGGGATTTGTCACTCCGTATGATGGAGAGGTATCTCTGGGCCCACTCGGTAATGCATCATCATAATGAGCTCAATGTGACCAAGTGGTTGATCACGGGATCATGCATTACGGTACGAGTAAAGTGACTTGCTGGTAACAAGATTGAACGAGGTATTGGGATACCGACGATCGAGTCTCGGGCAAGTAACGTACCGATTGACAAAGGGAATTGTATACGGGATTGATCGGATCCTCGACATCGTGGTTCATCCGATGAGATCATCAAGGAGCATGTGGGAGCCAACATGGGTATCCAGATCCCGCTGTTGGTTATTGACTGGAGAGTCGTCTCGGTCATGTCTGCGTGTCTCCCGAACCCGTAGGGTCTATACACTTAAGGTTCGGTGACGCTAGGGTTGTTGAGATATTAGTATATGGTAACCCGAAAGTTGTTCGGAGTCCCGGATGAGATCTCGGACGTCACGAGGAGTTCCGGAATGGTCCGGAGGTGAAGATTTATATATAGGAAGTCAAGTTTCGGCCATCGGGAAAGTTTCGGGGGTAATCGGTATTGTACCGGGACCACCGAAAGGGTCCCGGGGGTCCACCGGGTGGGGCCACCTATCCCGGAGGGCCCCTTGGGCTGAAGTGGGAGGGGAACCAGCCCCTAGTGGGCTGGTGCGCCCCCTTGGGCCTCCCCCGACGCCTAGGGTTGGAAACCCTAGGGGTGGCACTTGGCTTGGGGGGCACTCCACCCCCTTGGCCGCCCCACCCCCCTTGGAGATTGCATCTCCTAGGGCCCGCACCCCCAGGGGTCCTATATATAGTGGGGGGAGGGAGGGAAGCCGCACCCTAGCCCCTGGCGCCTCCCTCTCCCTCCCGTGACACTCCTCCCTCTCCCTGAGCTTGGCGAAGCCCTGCCGAGATCACCGTTGCTTCCACCACCATGCCGTCGTGCTGCTGGATCTCCATCAACCTCTCCTTCCCCCTTGCTAGATCAAGTTGGAGGAGACGTCTTCCCAATCGTACGTGTGTTGAACGTGGAGGTGTCGTCCGTTCGGCGCTAGGTCATCGGTGATTTGGATCACGACGAGTACGACTCCATCAACCCCGTTCTCTTGAACGCTTCCGCTCGCGATCTACAAGGGTATGTAGATGCACACTCCTCTCCCTCGTTGCTAGATGACTCCATAGATTGATCTTGGTGATGCGTAGAAAATTTTAAAATTCTGCTACGTTCCCCAACACATATTACCGGGGCACATATGATCCGCTCCTCGGTGGAGGCGTAGGCACCCGACGGAGATCATCGCGGCCGAGTCGGTGATCATATTGCTCATGATTCCGACCCATATACTACTCTTGGCGATGCTCACGTCCCTCACGCCGCAGGGGTGATCTTGGGCTGTGAGCCGAGTGAACCATGTCAGCTACGACCGATCTGCTGTGGATCCTATTGCGAGACTAAGAAATAGTTGTGTTTTGCTCTCCCGCGACCCGGAGTAGTGCCCTAATCTGCATCAAACCTCTTCCAGCCTCTGATTGAGATGGCTGGATTGACTCCGCTATTCGGGCCGTAGCTGTTAGATTCTGAATTGGAGTGCGGTATACCCGAGGTTCAGGCAAAAACAACTGTCGCCGTCGACTAGATTCAGGAATCTGCTGCCGAGCGCATTCGTTGAGTGAATGTCGAAGGTTCTCCAGTCGTGTGTGCTCAGCCAAAGTGGCCAGGCGCGCAGCCTCCAAGGCCCGCGCCTCGGCGGTTTCCTCGACGATGGGAGTATGGAGCGCCTCGTCGTTGCGATGATGCAACTCTTCCCTCTGCTGTGAAGTGAGGGCTTCAGGATGATATTCCTCATGAATGTGTGATGGATCGCCGCCACCATCACCGCCATCACCGCGACGGAAGCCATGCGGATTGTGCAGCGCATTGACCACCAGGACTTCTGTTGCAGGGTCACTGCTGTCGCACTCGGACAGGGTCTCGACGGAGCCATTTGACGTGTCGAACAATCCATAGAGCGATTCATCGGGCTCGATTGTCGTGACCTGAGGGGTGGCCGACTGACGGGCCACCGCTTGCTTCACCCACCGCTGGAGTCACGATCGACCGGACCGCTTGAAGCAACGAACGGCGGGGGGCGAAGATGCCGCGGGAGCCCACGGATACTGATTCGACGGCTGCCACAGAAAGACGCCGCGGACGCACGCACGAAAGTGAGTAGCTCCACGGACGGGGAGCGTCTCGACGTCGAGGGGGGCCTCCTGGAGCCAAGCGGAGTCGTCGGCTATGAAAACGAGAGAGCCGAGACAGATCTCGCGGCCCTTAGCCAATCCACCGTCGGAAACCATGATGATGGGAACCAGAAAAAATCGCAACCTCACCGGAAAGTCGCTAAGACACCTGCCCCACGGTGGGCGCCAACTGTCGTGGGAGTAAGTCTGACAATAGAATAGGGAGTAAGTATGGAGAGGCAAGATCCTATCTACAGTGAGGTTGTGCACGCAAGGATTTATGAGTTCAGGCCCTTCGCGGAGGAAGTAACAGGCCTACGTCTTGGTGCATGGAGGCTTGGTCGATTGGAATATGCGTGAAGTTACAAGGGTGCCAACCCTTGTGCCAGTGGAGGGGGTGTCTTATA
The DNA here is from genome assembly GCF_003073215.2 of Triticum urartu. Lineage (NCBI taxonomy): Eukaryota > Viridiplantae > Streptophyta > Magnoliopsida > Poales > Poaceae > Triticum > Triticum urartu. The sequence continues at coordinate 142,585,617 of NC_053023.1, forward strand.
TAGAGTGCGCCAAGACCCTAGCCATCCCACGTTACAAGGAGGTTCAATGTACATAAAGGTGGGGCATTACTGGTAACGCCAATAATAAAGGTATATAAATGATCATTAAGACTACAGAGTGAATGCCTGGCCGTTGCCATCCCGAGGGACTTTAGATCTTCTATACTCCGAGTGACATCTGATGTGGTCGGCTTATTATAGAGAAGTCGAATGAAATCGCGTTCGTCGAGTGGGCCGCGCTCTGGGATGATTTCAATCGGTGGACGCTGTTGTACTTTGAATGCTTTTGACTGTAGGGCAGTGTCCTTGGGAAGGGTGTCTAGGCCAGGCCTATTAACCTACCCTAGGTACATGTCATCGTCATCGGGGGCCTCGTGAAGCGCAAAGGGCATGGGTGACCTGGGGACGCCGGCATGAGGCCTTGGGGGCTCGCGGGGCTCCGGTGGCTCCCATGTCCGAAAGGTCCAGGGAGCCCAAAGGGCTTGTGAGTCTCCAAAAGCTTCTCCTTGGCTTTCACGCGCTCTTCCCGCACCGCCAGGAGCGCGAAGCCGGCAGTCTGCAGGGTAGCTGCCAAGTATAGGATCAAGGGCTCGCAAAAACGCGGCACCTCCATGATGGGCGGGATCGTGAGGTACCTCTTGAGGTCTTCAAAGGTCGCGTCGCCTCCTGGGTCCACTCGAAGGAGCCCATCCTCTTCATGATCTTTAAGAACGGCAAGGTACGCTCGCCGAGCTTGGAAATGAAGCGCCCCAGGGAAGCGATGTACCCTGCTAGCCATTGCATTTCCTTGAAGGTCTTGGCGGGCGCATCTTCTCGATGGCCTTGATCTGCTCGGGTTTGTCCTCGATCCCTCGATGGGAGACGAGAAAGCAGAGGAGCTTGCCAGAGGAACCCCAAAGATGCACTTGTCAGGGTTGAGCTTCACGCTTACTGTGCGCAGGTTGGCAAATGTTTCTTCCAAATCTTTGATTAATGTCTTGGCCTCACGTGATTTTACTTCAATGTCATCGACGTAAGCCTCCATGTTCCTTCCTAGGTGCAGCCCTAGCGTGATGCACATCAACCACTGGAATGTGGCGTCGGTGCTCCTCAAGCCGAAAGGCATGCAGATGTAGCAGAACACACCGCACGAGGAGATGAAGGCCATCTTTTCAACATCCTCCTTTGCCATCTTGATCTGCTGGTAGCCGGAGAAAGCGTCCAGGAAACATAGTAGGTCACACTCGGCGGTAGAGTCCATGATTTGGTCAATGCGGGGGAGCGGGAAGGGATCCTCGGGGCAGGCCTTGTTGAGGCTCGTGAAATCGACGGACATGCGTGGACGATGACCGGTTTGGCGAGCCACTCAGGGTGACGCACCTCTCTAATGACCCCAGCTTCTTGCAGCAAGTGCACCTCCTAAACGATGAACGCTTGCTTCTCCGGCGCTTGGTGCCGTGCCTTCTGCTTGATGGGGCGCATGTTAGGACACACCGCCAAGTGATGCTCGATGACCTCCCTCGGGACGTCGGACAGGTCAGACGCCTTCCAGGCGAACACATCCTTGTTTGTCATGAGGACAGCGACAAGTGCGCTTTCCTACTCAGGGGAAAGACCTATGCCGATGGTGAAGGTAGGACCCGAGCCGCTGTCGTCAACTGACACCTTCTTTCTTTTGACGCGATCCAAAGAGAACAACTATTTTTTTCCTTGCAGGGGCGGCCTCCGGGGACTCGACCTTGTCCTTGGCGTCCTGGCGCGAAGCTGCCGCAGCCTTGTAAGCACGGTTGAGGGATCGGACCGCATCCTCCCTGCTTCCGACTATAGTGATGGCCCCGCCGCTGTCGGGCATCTTGATGATGTTGTAGCCAGGATGGGTCGCCGCCATGAACTTGGCGAGTGCGTTGGTACCCTAGGATGGCATTGTACGGGAGGCTGATGTGGGCCACGTCGGCGTCAATGAGCTCGGTGCGGTAGTTGTCACGGATGCCAAAGGTGACCGGAAGGTGCACCTGCCTAGGGGAGCGATCGACCCGTTGGTCACCCCTGAGAAGGGCCTGGTGGGCACCAGCTGGTCATAGGGCACCTGAAGCGTCTCGAAGGTTGCGTTGGAGATCACGTTGATGCCATCACCTCCATGGATGAGGGTCTTGGTGACCGCCACGTTGCTGATGGTGGGGGTACACAGCATGGGAAGCACTCCAGTGGTGACTGCGGACTTGGGGTGATCTTGGAAATCGAAGGTGACGGTGCATTCAGGCTGCGCGCGACACTATGAAGCTTTGAGCTGGGGTGTTCGATGTTTGCCTCGCGAAAGTGCTGCTTGGAGTGGCGATTGGCTGCAGGCCCCTAGGACCCGCCGAGGATGCACGCGATCGTGTGGGGCCCCTGGAATGCGAAGCACACAGCAAATCGGTCGCGGGGCTCATCTCAGGAAGAGACAGAAGCCCGGAGAAGGCTGATGAGCAAGGAGCGCGGGGCGCCCGCGAGAGCCATGGGAATCAGTTCGACATGGCCTTGTCGCATCTGCCCGCCGCCAAGATGCTTTGAGTGTAGAGCCAAAGAAACTCCTTGGGGTCAGCAGCACCGTCGTAAAACGGGGGCATCACCACTTTGGAGCTCGCCGGCCAGTCCACCCGACGCAGGTGGTCGGTGAAAGACAGAAAACCCATGGCGCTCAGGAAAACGGCAGGGTCAGCGTCGATGTTCACGGGATTGAATGAGTGGCGATGGCTGAGGCGTCCCACGGGCACCGTCCGAGCGGTGCGAGCCGCCCTGCGCTCGGCTCGAACACGGAGAGCGTCGGTCATGGAGATGGTGGAGCAAGAACAGGAGCGAAGCGGAAGAACTTTGGCACACCCCTACCTGGTGCGCCAAATGTCGGAATTGGGGCTCCGGGGACCCAAGAAAGGTTTAAACTCTGTGGTGTGCGTGGGGAAACTCGCCAAGCCCTGCCCAGCTCCACACTACCTCACGACGATGCTCCGGGGTGCTCGAGCGAGGGGAAAGACAAACTACGAACATGACAGTTTATCCAGGTTCGGGCTACCTAGCGGTGTAAAATCCTACTCCTGCTTTGTGGGTGGATTGGCTCGTGAGGGAGAGTGAGTATGGGGGTACAAGGGAAAGTGCGAGGCTTCCCAAGGATCTGGTCTGATCCCTCTCTATTGTGGCGCCTTGTCTCTACTTATACCGGCCTTGGTCCTCTTCCCGCGAAAACACAAGGCGGGAAGGGTTGCCACAACAGCCAAATTCGAAGGGGAATAGGAGTACAACTTATCCTGACTAAAGGTGTTCTTTGCCTGCTAAAGCTCCCTGCCATGACGCGCCGGTGGGCTTGGTGATGACATCCGTCCTGACGAGCCAGTCGTCCTGGTCTTCTTGCACCAAAGTGGCAACCTTTGGGGATTGCTTCGGGAACGGGTGCGCTGCCCTTGCTCCCTTAGCACGGATGAGGAATGCCTCCTCATCTGCGCCTACTGGCGCCCTTCTGGTTCCGCTCGTCACTGAGCGTGTCACCCACTTGAGGACACAGGGCCGCGCAACTCCGTTGCCTGATCATTGCTCTGCACGCCTCCCCAAGTGGCCTCGGGAGGCCGCCTCACGAGGCTCCTGACGACACATGATGACGCGCGCCTCGCGAGGCGAAGTCCTCACGAGGCGAGGTCCTCGCGAGGGCCTTGCCCATGAAGCCCTGGCGGTGGGCCATCTTGGGCCTTCTGTTGGCTCCGCGCCATGGGCTATAGGCAGACGGACCTGGGTACCCCTAGTACCACGGGCCCGCCCTCGTTGTGGGGTCGGAACGAAGGCCGTGCTACGGGAGGGCCGACACGGACTAGGGAGAATATATGAGAGGAAAGGGACATGTCCGGCTAGGTTGGGGCGATTTTATGGAATTTGGGGTGGGTCCCACCTATTAGATCCGACGCGACGAATGTGTCTGAGCCTGTCCGGGCCTCCCCTATCGGAAGTGAGGGGTGTCGATCAGCCCATACACATAGGATCGGTTTATGGGAGCTAACTGGGTCGCAATTTCTTGACCGGTTAGTGTCCGAGCTGTCTGCTCGGATATATATATATAGGGCCAATATAAGAGGTGGCATTGATGAGATGACAAAAATTGCATCTGAATATACAAGCTTGGATAAAAATAGGAATTTCACTAACCTATCATAGATAAAAGGGTTTTTATTATTTATGGCACTAGTTGTGTCCGACTACTCAGTTTTGCTACTAGAAATGTTAACTGCTCAAAAATGCAATTGGTCCGTTAGACGCTTCCTCAAAATTGCCATCATACACCATTATTATCAGCTCAAAGTCCGTTAACCATGTTATAATGACCAAAATACCCATGGAACAACATGACAGCTCTCCATCTATCTCACTACGATAAAGTGTGGGTCCCACTTGATCCCAATAATGTTCTTATTTTTCTCTAAAACTATTTGCTTGCTTACTCCTCATAAGTGGGGCTCACACTTACCATAATGAGATAGAGAAAGCTGACATGTGGGTCTAGGAATATTTTGCCATATAACATGGTCAATAGGTTAGAGCTGAAAAATAACGGTGTCTGATGGTAGTTTTGAGGAAACATCTAATGGAACGATGGCATTTTTAGGTATCTGTTGGCAGTTTTTAGCAAGCATCTCACAGAATAATAAGATTTTTGAGTAGTCATTACTTCTGATGGTAAAAGTGAGTAGTGGAATACAATTAGTGGCATAAACGATAAGAAAAACCTAGATAAAAAAAGAGTGAGCCCATCTCAAAAAGAGAGAGAGAGAAAAAAGGAAAGTGAAACAATGCTTCGTGGGCCACTCCATTCCGGCTAGAATCTATACCTAATAATAAAGGGTCTATTGCTTGTGGCAGTACGTCACACGAATTGCCTCCAAATTTGCTAAATATTACCCATCGATGCCACTTATAAGTGACAAAAAACGATTCACACAGAGGAATCCCCAGCCTGGGCCGACCCATGTAGAGACCGCCTATATTGCACGCTGTGTGTTGGGAGAAGACGTAGCGTGCCCGTTTGGGCCGACACATGTGCGGGCGGCCTGTTTTTAAATTTTGTTTGTTTCTTTTCATTTTTTATCCTTTAAATAATTTGTAATTCAAAAAAGGTCCGAAATTTTTTAAAAGATGGAATTTTTAAATAAAATGTTTAATAAATCATAAAATTTGGTGGGTTCAAAAAAGGTTCCTATTTTTTTTAAATGTGCACATATTAAAAAAAATACAATTTTGAAAACAAATGTTTGGGACATCAAAAAATGCTCATGATTTTTTTAAAGTTTGTGTATTAAAAAATGTTAATGAAATTCAATAAAATTTAACAAATTCAGAAAAAATGTCCATTAATGGAAAAATAGTCTAAAAATCCAAAATTTTCGTGATTTATAAAACATTTTACCCATTCATAAAATGTTTGCTGATTCATACAATGATCATGCATTTCAAAAAATGTTCGTTAAATCAAAAAAATGTTCATGAAATTCAAAACTGGTTCCACCAAATTCCAAAAAATGTCCGTCGATTCTAGAAATGTTCTCCGATACAAGAAAATTATTTAAAAAAATATTCACAATTGTAAGAAAATATTTGCAAATAGTATAAAATGTTCATGAGTTCAAAATATGTTCTTGATTTTTGATTTTTTTTTGTAAATTTGTAAAAAATTTCACGAATTTAAAAAATGTTCATGATGTCAAATATGTGCATGATTTTTAAATAAATGTTCACTGTTCCAAATTCTTTTCATGATTTCAAAAAATTGGAAGTGATAATGTATATCGATGATGTAGCAAAATGTGATCATGACCATTGAATATTATGATTTTTTTTCGATTGCAACCACTATTCAAAAAAAATTCAATTCAACGATTTATCGTACAAAGATTCAAAAGCAAATAATAACGGTAAGAATTATGTTCCATGTTATTTTTGTGTTGAATATATCATATCTTAATGTCGGGAATTTAGGATTTGCCAGAAAATGACCAATTATTAGTCGACAGATAAAATCAATTAATCCATATCTTTAATCTGCAGCCAAACAAAACGCTAACGATATCCTCAACATTGGTTGCAACGCACGGGCTTTTGCTGGTCATACCAAACCCTCCCGTCACCACCATGGCCGAGGGCGCCGCCCCCCTCCTCCCCACCGCTGGCTACGACGGCGAGGACCGATTCAGCGCCCTCCCGGACGACCTCCTCCGGGCCATCATCTCCTCCGGCCTCCCCGTCACGGACGCCGCCCGAACCACCGCCCTCGCCCGCCGCTGGCGCCACATCTGGCACTCCACACCGCTCGTCCTCGACGATGTCGAACTGCACGGGTCCGCCCGTGACGCGATAGTCTCCCGGGTCCTTGCCGACCACCCGGGTCCCTTCCGCGCCGTCCGCCTAGCCGGATGCAGGTTCGCCTCCCTGGACCATAACCTCGCCGAGTGGCCGCGCCTCCTCGTCACCAAGGGCATTCAGCTGCTCGCCCTCGTCAACATGCACATCCAGCCTCAGCGTACCTCCCCGCGCCTCCCCGCTGAAATCCTCCGCTGCGACTCGCTCCAGCGCCTCTTGCTGGGCTTCTGGACGTTCCCCTCCGACGTCTCCCACGTAGCCGATGTCTTTCTTCCTCACCTCCACAATCTCAATATGTTAAGGATTGACATGAGCGATCATGACCTGGAGTGCTTGGTTGCTGCCAGCCCCGTTCTGAAGACCCTTTTGCTCGCCCAAAACAAGCCCAAGCATGTGCGTCTCCGCAGCCAAAGCCTCAATTGCGTGGTCGTTGGAGGATCCCCGGTGAAGGAGGTCGTGATGGAAACGCCGCTCTTGGATCGCCTTATCCTGGTGGAACCGCCTCCTAGTGCTGTTGGAGGTGCTGGTATGAGGGTCAAGATTACCTGTGCACCCAACCTGCGGGTGTTTGGCTACCTGGAGCCGAGAGCTCACAAGCTGCAGATCGGCGATGATGTCATCGAGGTACGGTTACCTCTCCATCTCTATCTCAACATGATTTTTTTTTTAAATGGTCAAAGGGTGTTGCATATGTTCATAAATCTTGTCAGGGCGTACAAGAGGATAGGTGATCTATCTCAAGCATGAAATTATTTAGGATTTTAGAAAATCATTACATCCACTGAGATCCATCCACCAGGGTCTTCTCTACGGTTATAAAACAGTTAATGAGTTATGATATTTATATTTCTTTTGGTGCAAATTATTCCATCCATCCATCAAGTACACTGTGGTTCATATGTGTGAGTATGATGTGTATCTGTCAGTCTGTCTATCCATCAAGAACTGTTAATGAGTATAATACTTATTTTTCCATCAGTCAAGAACAGTTAATCAGTATGATGTGTATCTGTCTTGGTGCACCGCATTGCAGCCAAACATAATGGTGAGCCCAAGAACTGTGCTTCCAGGCGTCAAGATATTGGCCTTGAAGGTGAATTTTGGTGTTTTCGAGGAGGTCAACATGCTTGCCAGCTTCCTTAGATGCTTTCCCAATGTTGACATGCTTCACATCGAGGTTTCTCCCAATTCTTTTCAGTTAGTTGATCATTTGGCGATGTTATAATCAATTACTAGCAGCATGATCCATATATGTAACTGAACTGTTTACGCACTGGCATAAATTTGCAGTCTCTCCTGCACGATCCATCCGTACCTGGCTATGAACCCACTGGGGAGCACCATGCCAAGTTCTGGCTGGAGGCCAGTCCGATCAAATGCTTGCGATCACATGTCAAAAGGATGGTTATCCACAAATATCAAGGGCATCAAAACGAATTTGAATTCCTCAAGTTCATCTCCAAGGATGCGCTGGAGCTGCAGTCTTTGGTGCTTGTGCCACCTAAAGAACAAAATTCCTTGCCGAACGAGGTGAATGAGATGATAGACAGACTGGGGTGTCCACGGTTTCGAGCATGGGCCTCTAAAGTGTTGCTGGTGTTGACTAAAGTAGACATTGGTTTTATTTTGCAGAAATCATCCGACCTTACGGTCAACGACCCTTTTCGCTGCTCGATGCATGGCTAATTTGTTTGATGTATGTATATATGTATGCAAGATCAATCCAAGCCTCTTGGGGAATCATTGACTGCTGTAGTGAGATCACAATGTTAAAGTTTGGAGGCATGCTATCTCTTCGGTTAAACCAGGTCTCAACTAGGAGTACCAAGAGTACATGCTAGTATCTAAGCTGGCAGAAGTACTGAAAAGACCAGCGTTATCTTATCATGTTATCTAACGTAATGCATTACTAGTGATGAATCAACTACTATGTGGTTCTGAAATCTGAATATGGCATGCATGCTTTATAGCCATTTTTCTTTGCTATGCTCTGGTTTTGTAGCGTGCCACCTCTGTCAGTTTTTGTCAAAGATTAAAATTGCGGGAGAAACGATTTCGCGGTGGCCTCTCCCAGCAGCTATAGTGGCCGCCATAGCGGGCAATCGCGGCAAATAGCGAAAAAAATTCTGATGGGGGAGATGATTTCCGGAGGGTTTTGCTCATTGTTGAGCCATTTATAGGGAGTTGTGGAGGATTTCGCGGCAGCAGCCATAGCATTGCGGCGAGGCTCCTAGGCAGCTATAGCGCAGCTATCGCGACAATTTTGCGGGCTATTTTAATCTATGGTTTTTGTTCATATGATCAGATGATCAGACTATACCAGGCTAGGTTGACAAGTTTTCCGGTGCTATGAAAGAGAAAACAAACTTGTGCTAGAACTGAATTGAGGAAGACTCCTAGCATGTTGCTGTTACATGCACAAAGGCCATATTGCTGAATCGGGGAAGGTCTTTTTGTGTGTGGCAATAACTGAGCAAGGTCTGGGAACTACCCCCAGAAGAAGATTTCAACCACACAGGACCTGACTAGCTCCTGCACCTGCTAAGTAAATCTGGTCTGACCTTGTATCCGGCTGTTATTTTAGAGGCAATGGCGCCTTGGAAATAACACAGTTAATGGTAAGTCTCAAATCTTTGCTTCAGCGCACTTCCTGCAAAACCACCTCCACTTCTCCAGTCTCACGCTGGAGAAGTTGACTTCTCTGTGTTGTTGCGTCCGCATTCTGGAATCTGGGCTGGTACGTATAGGGTATGTTTGGATGCTCGCACCATTTTTGGGTTTCCAGGGAATCTAGACAGGCAGAGCCTGATCTAGGCGATACGAGTTCTGAGCCATATTTTGCAAGTTGTTTGGTTGCGTGTGTTGCCTCTCCTCACATGAGAGTGGAAACAGAAGCACAACGTTTGGTTGCCTCTGTATGCTTTTCCAGATGCAACCTTTAGCTGTTTGGTTAGGTGCACATTAATGAGTGTCGTAATTAATACTTACAATATGAGTTGTGTGAAACAACGAGATGAAGTTAGGGTCAGAGAAAATTTCAAGCAAGCGATCACGTGCAATGAATTTGACGAAATTCATCTAAATAAATCCAAAGTTGAACATGAAATTGAGGAGTTACAGTTAACGAAACTTGGAATCAATTGCTGGAATGGAATTACATCGTCAATCCACATCTTTTTCACGTAGACCTCTCGCGAAAGCAGTGGATTGACAAAGTAGTTGAACAAGAGGGTATGTGAGAGAGGTTGAAGAAAATAAGTTCACACACATGAACACCCATGCTACAATAGAACGTGCATATTCATATATGACAGTCGAAACATAAAACTTACTATACGAAATTGTGTGACGGGAGAGATGAAACTACTTCTCAAAGAAAATTTCAAACGATCGCCGTGTGCGGCAATTTTGACAAATGCGCCTAAAAGAACTCTAAACATGCACACATAATTGAAGATTTACCGATAACAAGAATAAGAATAGAACGTTGATGTGCATCTTTTTTGTGTAGATTTTATCTTAAATTGAAGCACCATTGTATAGATTACAAGCGACAGATGGAGAAGATTAAGGAATACAACGGTGCTTCAAGACTGCGGTTCATCAACAGCACCTTCAGCCAGTGAGAATCCTTTTTTTTTTTTTGAGACAAAGCCAATGTGAATGTGAATTTCCTTTTTTGGCCCCTGGAAACTGCGGACTCTTGAGGGCCGTGAAGTGGTTTGAGAACTGTGCGGGTCAATTTCTAACCAAACAAACAGCTTAGATTTGGACCCAGAATGCCTGCATCGTTCCAACCTCCAACCTTACGTGGCCCATTTCTGGAGTCCACCCCGTCTCCGTCGAACGGCGCTGTTGATTTAAACCAGTACCACATACAAGACAGTATATGTGAGGAATCTGATCTGGTAGTCATGTTTATATTTTAATGCATTAACATTGATATCATATATTATCCTCTAACAGTTTGTTTACAATATTTCTATGTGCAAGATATACCTGATGTTAATTGGGACGATGAGGACACCCAACGTGGCCTCAACACACGCATCCGGGGAACATCACATGATCATGGCGACATAGTTACATCATTAGTTACAGATTTCTTCAGAGGGAACGTTATTGGCCCATCTTTTATCCCCGAGGAGTCACAACCATACGCTTACAATTACGCATCAGGTTCGCAATAAGGATTCCAGACTCCACCACCTACGCAGGAGTCGTAGACACAGGAAGCCGAAGTGGAGTACGGCCGCGGTCTACATGTAACTCGACCACCTAATCGCTTGTTGCTTTCCGGTCCTAAGGAAAGGCCAGGTGGCCGTCGTCAACTAGGGTGATTCATCTATTCACGTGTGCGACCCATTGTATCTACATATCAGTATTAGACTTTTCGATTTAATCCAGTGTTTCCCGCCTATATCTCCCGCCATACTATCCCGCTTCACTTTTCGGCTTATGTTAGGCCAAAATAATTTTTTTTGGCTTATGAATACTGTGCAACCGTTTCCCTCCAACCCCTTCCCGCCATATCTTCCCGCCACCCGTTTCCCGCCAACCCCTTCCCGCCATATGTTCCCGCAATACCGCAGTCATTCTTTCGCGCCATTTTCTCCTCTCTACCTATAAAACCCCCTTCACACGGAGGTGGATAAGCAGTCCAGTGCAGTGTAGTCGAGATGTCTAGTTATCCTTTCGATCATAGTTTTCATCCTGGGATGAGCAGATGTGTTCTGAGCCTAGCCACCGATTTCAGGATGGGCAAAAGGATAGTTACATGGGACGAACTCACCGATAGTGACACCATAATGAATGAGTTGGCTCACGAATTACGTAGGTCTGGGTGGCTTGAAAGGACCTATGAGGAGGTACGTAAAGAACTTCTTAGGTTGCATGAAAGGTGGAAGAAGGTACTGGAGCCAAAGAGTGAAACTTTCAGAAGGACTGCAGCAAAGAATCCATATTTATGGACTGACGACAGCGAGGACGAAGATAATATCTTCATGCAGCCGCTTCCGGGTTCTGCATCGTCGAAGGGCAAGAGTTCTGGATCGTCCAAGGGCAAGAGTTCTGCATCCTGGAAGGGCAAGAGTTTTGCATCATCCAAGGGTAAGAATTCTGCATCCTCGAAGGGCAAGATTTCTGCATCGACGGAGGATGACTATGATGCCTTCATGTAGTTTTTAAGCTGTACACTACTGGAATCAGCTACTTTGCCATCTGCCAGCTCTTTGCCATCAGCTAGCGGACGACAAAGAAGCTCTTTGCCATCAGCTACCCGAAAGCAGACGGCAAAGAACTGGCTGATGGCAAAGAAAGCCTTTGCCATCAGCCAGCTCTTTGCTGTCCGCTAGCTAACGGCAAAGAATCTTTGCCGTCCGCTAGCAGACGGCAAAGAGGGAGGGGGGGCCCACTGAGGAGCTGGTTAAAAAATACTTAACGTCCCCCCGCTTTGCCGTCCGCCGCAGATGGCAAATATGAAGAAAAGCGGACGGCAAAGGAGGGCGGACGGCAAAGGCTACCCTAACTAACCTAACTAACGGCCGAGCCCCCTCCCCCGCCCGTTACTCATCTCTCTCCCTCGACCTCCTCCGCCCCCGCCCCCGCCGCCCCCGCCCCCGCCCTCGCCGCACCCGCCACCGCCCATCACCGTCCGGCGCCGCCGCCGCTCCCACCCCCTCCCCCCCCCCCCCCGCCCCCGCGCTGCCCGCCCCCCGCCCCCCCCCCCCGCCGCGCCCCGCCCCCCGCCGCCCGGCCATCCCACTGCCCCGGAGCCCGCCGCCCCCCCACCCACACCACCCCGGCGCCAGCGTCGCCCCCTGCTCCGGTGAGGTTTTTTTCTGTTTTTCTTTTTTTTGCTGTTTAATTCTTGTTTAATTGTTAGTGTTAGTGTTAGATTTAGTGTTAGAAAAGAAGAAAATTTAGTGTTAGTGTTAGAAAAAAGAATATGTAGAAGAAAAGAAGAAGAAGTGGAAAAAAGATGAAAAAGAAGAAAAGAAAAGAAGTAGAAAAAGATGAAAAAGAAGAAGAAGAAAAGAAGTAGAAGAAGTAGAAGAAGAAGAATAGAAGAAAAGAAAAGAAGTAAAAGAAGTAGAAAAAAGATGAAAAAAGAAGAAGAAGAAGAAGAAGAAGAAGAAGAAGAAGAAGAAGAAGAAGAAGAAGAAGAAAGGAAAGAAGAAGAAAGGAAAGAAGAAGAAGAAGAAGAAGAAGAAGAAGAAGAAGAAGAAGAAGAAGAAGAAGAAAGGGAAGAAGAAGAAGGATAGAAGAAGAAGAAGAAAGGAAAGAAGAAGAAAAAAGAAGAGAAGGAAAGAAGAAGAAGGATAGAAGGAAACACCCCGACACCCCGACCCCGACACCACACCCCGACACCTGACCCCGACACCCTGACCCCGACACCCCGACCCCGACACCACACCCCGACACACAGACCACGACACCACACCCCGACACCCCGACCCCGACACGACACCCTAACCTCGAAACAGCACCCCGACACCGACATGACACCCCGACCCCCTAAACCTCCCGAAAAGGTGCTCTTTGGCCTTCCAAAGGCCGACGGGGTTATATATTTGTGAATTATTAGTTAGGTCATATATTTTTCGATTTTGTTATGAAAAACATCATATATAATTGTGTTGATCGGGTAGATTTAAATGTGCAGTTGTTTCATCGCTGCGAGGTTTGGTGTTCGACGACCGCGCCGTGCGTTTGACGAGCTCTGCCCCTTCGTTCGTGGGTGAGCACAAATGACATGTCCTTCTCCCCCATTAATTATTTGATCTATTCCATGAAACTTGTAGCTAGCTATATATGTGTCTTGAATCATCAGTATGCGTAACCAATATGTGTCTCCCGTTCGAAAGCGTCATAGTTAATAAATATGCATGCATTTGCATTTATAACCTTGAATTCTTTCGATTGTCCACGCTATCCGACAGCCCGAGTATGTGTAGATTGGGTTCGTTTTCTCATATGCTTTGCTCTGGATCCGACGCATAAATTTCGTCAGTGCCTCCCCTGTTGTTCTCCGGGTACACATCCTCTCTGTTTATTGCAGAGACGTGTATCAGGAGAACAGCGGGGAGGTGCTGCCAAAATTTTGCGTCGGATCCGGAGCATAGCATGGGAAAATGAACCCAATCTACACATACACGGGTGGGATTAGGACCTATCATTACCTATTAGAGTGTAGGTTGCATGGACGTAATAAAATTGACAAAGTAGATCAACTGATGAATATATACATGGTGAATTACATATATAATTGTTGTGTGTCCAGTAGCTCTGAAAGTCAAGATGAGTGACCGTGCTTGGATGTATACCGGTCACACTGGTCAGAACAAATGGAGCGCTGAATGGTTCAAAAACTAAGGGGTTTGTGCAAGCCGCATTTGCAAATGGCGAGAGAAAACCTGGTGCCCCTGTTTCCGATGCGGCAATTGGGAAAAGAGGACAGAGGCAGAAATGGGTAAACACCTGCAGAAGAATGGTTTTACGCCTGATTATACGGTGTGGACATTTCATGGTGAGTCTACCCAACGTGACCGAGCTGAGGTGGATCATCGTCGCACCGACGAGCATGGTACCGGGATGGAAAACATGGTGCAAGGCTATGATGATGCTCGGGATTCAGACGAGGAGATGGAGGAATCTGCAAAGGCCTTCAATGAAATGTTGGAGTCTTCGAAACGTCCGCTCCACGAGCACACTGAGCTTTGTCAGTTGGATGCCATCTCACAAGTAATGGCTCTGAAGGCTCAGTTCAACTTGGGCAGAGAATGCTATGACGCAATTATGACAGTATTTGGACGCTTTCTACCCAAAGGCCATGCCTGCAAACCTGTACCAGTCGGAAAAAATCCTCCGTGCACTGAAGATGCCCTATGAGAAGATACATGCTTGTGAGAAAGGATGTGCCTTATTTAGGCTTGACTATGCGGACTTGAACTATTGTCCCATTTGAGGTCTTCCAGGTATAGTTAGACAACCTATGGGTGAGAAGACACAGACCAAATCCCGTTGTGTTCCGGTATGCAATTCGTACAAGACTTACGTTCATGGTCGAAGGAACGGCCAGAGATGACATCGCACAAAACAGGCAAAAGAACCGAACTAGATGACGCCAGAACAAATGTCATGTGAGTGGTGTTGCAGGCTGCTATACAGAGTGAGAGAGATAGAACGGAGAAACTTCTGGCGGAGGCGGCGGAGAGGCAGCGGGAGTTGGAGGAGAGGACGACAAAGATGATGGAGGAGGAGAGGGCACGGAATGACATGCAGGCAAGGGCCATGTACGAGCTCCTTGTGGTAAGTTTCTTCTGCAGATTAGCCAAAACATTCATGTAGTGTTTGTCTCATTACTAACTAGTATGACTGAGTCGTCAAAACCAAATGTGCAGTCTGTGTGCGAGAAGACAGGTCAGACCGCTCCGCCGATGCCAGTGATTGCTCCTGGGACCACGGTGAGTTTTATTTGAATGGACATTACTTGCTATTCTTAACATTTGAGTGTCATCATGCTAACAAGACATTGGAAATGATCTTTGGTGCAGCGTCACTCCAGACAAGCATCGCATGATCCTTTTCCAGCTACCGACACGAGCCACCCCGCTCCTACACCTCCTGGATCTTGGTAAGTTTATCTAGTGTTTTGCTTAACACATGCATAAAGACCTAGACTTAGCTTTATTTCCTCCAATGCTTACCATAATGACCTAGACTTAGCTTCTTCTCCTCCAAAATGACTTAATAAGCTTACTGACCTCCAAAACCATCCATTTTACCTAAGTTAGCTCTAAAACGATCTGTACTTAGCTTACTTATGTCAAAAATTGCATAATTAGCTTAGTTAGCTCATAGACGATCCATTTTACCTAAGTTAGCTCTAAAATGACCCATTTTACCTAGGTTAGCTTATAAATGATCCAGTTCATCCAAGTTAGCTCAAAAATGACCCATTTTACCTAGATTAGCTCCTAAATGATCCATTTTACCTACGTTAGCTTTAAAATTGACCCATTTCACCTAGGTTAACTCCAAAATGACCATCTTACCTAGGTTATCTCATAAACGATCCATTTCAACTAATTTAGCTCATAAACGATCCATTTCACCAAGTTAGCTAAAAAACGATCCATTTCACCTAAATTAGCTCTTAAATGATCCATTTCACCTAAGTTAGCTCAAAAAGATCCATTTCAACTAAATTAGCTCATAAATGATCCATTTCACCTAAGTTAGCTCAAAAACGATCCATTTCAACTAAGTTAGCTCATAAATGATCCATTTCACCTAAGTTAGCTAAAAAACGATCCATTTCACCTTAGTTACCTCAAAAACGATCCATTTGACCTTAGTTAGCTCATAAACGACCCATTCCAACTAAGTTAGCTCATAAATGATCCATTTCACCTTAGCTAGCTCATAAACGACCCATTTCAACTTAGTTAGCTCATATATGATCCATTTCACGTAAGTTAGCTCATAAATGACATACTCTTCTTGTTCTAGTCTTCTTCTTGTTCTACTCTTCTTGTTCTAGTCTTCTTCTTGTTCTACTCTTCTTCTTGTTCTACTCTTCTTGTTCTAACTTTCTTATTTTTCATTTTGCAGATTTCATTCACTTGACGAAAGCTTGCATAGATGGAGTGCTCCTTATCCCTTTCTCTGTTTCTTTTGTATCGTTGAACTATGCATGTATCGTTGGATGAAACTATTGTAATATATATGGTTGGATGCCTCTATGTTGAACTTGTTATGTATGATGGAACTATGCATGTAATATATATGGTTGGATGATGAAGTTATGTGTTGGATATCTTATATGTTTGCTCTGTAATGGGCCTTTTGAAATATATCTATATATGTCATATATATTTGTGATGAAAATTGTTGGATTTAATAAAAAACAGATAAAAGAGCCAATATGCAGGCTCTTTGCCGTCTGCCACCGACGGCAACGGGCTCTTTGCCGTCTGCCGCGGACGGCAAAGAAGACACGTGGCATCCAGCTGTGCTTCCTGGGAGCTGACCCATTTGGTCAGTTTGCCTACAGTGGCAGACGGCAAAGACTTTGCCATCAGTGGCAGACGGCAAAGAACCTGCCATGTAGTGACGTGTAGATGACATCATACGGCGGACGGCAAAGACACTAGAAATTTTGCCGTCAGCGGCGGACGGCAAAGGCCTGCCATTAGCCACTTAACGGACTGACAGCGCAATTATTGCCGTCCGCTCTCTTTGCCGTCCGCCGCAGACGGCGAAGGGCCTTTGCCGTCAGCCATCAGGAAGCAGACGACAAAGTAGCTGTTTACCGTAGCCTACTTTGCCGGAGCCTTTTGCCGTCCGCGGCTGACGGCAAAGGCCTTTGCCATCCGCCGTTCATGCCTTTGCCGTCCGCCGTGGCAGACGGCAAAATAGCTGATTCCTGTAGTGGTATTCCAGTTCTACCGTTTAATTCAGATGTACTTGCGCTATTAGTTTGTACTGTCTTATTGTATGGCATTATGTTCTATCATAATTTCATTTTGTAGTTGTTGCACAATGTTCAATAATTAGTGGAGGGAAAGAAAATGCCACATTTTATTCTAAAACTATATATTTTTTGAATTACAACACGGTACAACTGAAAATAAGATGCATCGTACTATTGAAATAAAGCTACATTAAACTGCAGAAATTAAGATACATACGATTGAGAAATTTAAAATACTACCACAGGAATCTACTGAGTCCAGCGTGGATATTTTCCTTCTCCATCGTCTTCTTCAACTGCCTTGGCCTCACGAGCCCTTTCTTTCTTTCTCTATCTCTCCGCCTCATGAGACTCATTTCGCTGTCGTTCCTACTCCTCCATGCGACGAGCCTCTTCCCTATTTTTCTTTCCTAAATCCTAAAAAAGGGTGTTGCTCCGCATAGTATTCTTTTAACTCTCTCTCTCTCTTGCTCTGCTTTCTTCTCAGCTTCCGCCTTCTCGCGTCGCTCTTCCGCATAGAAACTATTCCACGCACGGCGACTTCTTTCACGAATCTCAGTCACTGCCCAAGCCGGCATCTCTGTGTCAATCCAATGATAGTACATGCACAGAGGCAAAGGAGACTACAACAAGAAACAAGAATGTTATTAAAGAATCAATCAAAATACCAACAATATCTATTCGTGATGGTTAAAGCATACCGGAGGCTTGTCGAACTCTGAAATAGCTACGTGTGGATCTTCCTCATAATTGGCGCATATGAAAAACTTCATGCCCAACCAATCTGAAAAATCCGTCACCTTCTTCACCTTGCAAAGATCATCACACCAACACCGCAGGACTTCCAACCCCGGAGGCGAACTTGCATTCTTCATTTTCCTCGGCCTAATGCTTTGATCCGAGCAAGGCAAACTCATACTGACTGAAAAAATGTGTTACACACTTCGCGCAGTGGCGATTTCGACGATGGCTGGACGAGGATGATGAGAGCCTCAGTGTCTCCTTTTATAGGCCCAGACGACAAATGACGGTGAGAAAATAAGCGCGAACAGATGAAATTAGGCGGGAAATTTTTGGATCCCTGTAGTGTCGGCACAACAGGTTTCCGTAGTATCGAATTCCCGCAGCGAATGAGTGATTCGCACAGTGCCATCGCATCCGCTGAAGAAAGCCGGAGTGATTCCCGGGTAGCAGCAGGGCATCAAAGTCGTCACTCATTAGATTCCTGCCCATCAAATTCATCGTCGTTCGCGCACGTTGGAATCAGTGCCGTCTGCAACAGGGAACCTGTCGCGCGTGCAGCAGCAATAGAGGAGCCGCCTCCTGCGGTGGCGGCCTGGCCCACGCCTCGGCCCGCGTGCAGCAGGGGCTGTCGGCCAGGGAGCGGCAGCCGCAACGCTCGCCGCCTCGCCCGGTGGCAGTGTGGCCCACAATGTGTGGCTCGTTCCGTCTCGGCCGCTGGCGCTGTACAAACACGTTATACCCCGCACGGCCGCCTCCTGCCGTGGCGGCAGGGCCCACCGGCTCCTGCCGTGGCAGCAGGTGCCACGTGTCACCTACCGCGCCTGCCGCCACGGGCCAGGGGGCCTTTTTTGTCAAATTCATCTGCATGTGATCCTTTTTGGCAATTCGCTCGCATAGGTTGTCTCTTTCGACAAAAAATCTGAGTTCTCTATATATACACCTCACCATAGACTTCCACCCTTCACAAGTCAGAACCCAACTTGCAAACCATACACGACAATGCCCTGCCATGGCCATCACCACCACCAACGGTGCCGCTGCGCCAACCCATGCCGCGAACGGCACGGGCAACCAGGCCGGCCGCGACCACGTGGTCCTGTTCCCGTTCATGGCCAAGGGCCACACCCTGCCACTGCTTCACTTCACCAGGGCGCTCACCGAGCACCAAAAGAACCTCCGCATCACCATGATCGTCATGCCCGCCAACCTCGCCTTCGCCCGCAGCCGCCTCCCGGCGTCGGTGCGGCTCGCCGTTCTCCCATTCCCGTCACTGCCGCCACTGCCATCCGGCGTCGAGTCCACGGACACCCTGCCTGGCCTGGACCTATACCCGATGTTCCTGCACGCCACGGCGCTCCTGCGGGAGCCCTTCGCGGAGTTCTGATACGTCTCCAACGTATCTATAATTTTTGATTGTTCCATGCTATTATAGTATCTGTTTTGGATGTTCATGGGCTTTATTGCACACTTTTATATTATTTTTGGGACTAACCTATTAACCCAGAACCTAGTGCCAGTTTCTGTTTTTCCTTGTTTTAGAGTATCGCAGAAAAGGAAAATCAAATGGAGTCCAATTGACCTGAAACTTCACGAAACTTATTTTTGGACCAGAACAAGCCCACGGAGTATCGGAGATGGACAAGGAGAGTCCCGGGCTGCCCACGAGGGTGGGGGCGCGCCCACCCCCTAGGCGCGCCCCCTGCCTCGTGGACAACCCAGAGATCCACCGACGTAGTTCTTCCTCATATATATACACCCATATACCCTAAAAACTTTGGGGAGCACAATAGATCGGGAGTTCCGCCGCCAGAAGCCTCTGTAGCCAATGAAAACCAATCTAGACCCGTTTCGGCACCCTGCCGGAGGGGGCAATCCCTCTCCGGTGGCCATCTTCATCATCCCGGCGCTCTCCATGATGAGGAGGGAGTAGTTCTCCCTCGGGACTGAGGGTATGTACCAGTAGCTATGTGTTTGATCTCTCTCTCTCCCTCTCTCTCTCGTGTTCTTGAGGTGATACGATCTTGATGTCTCGCGAGCTTTGCTATTATAGTTGGATCTTACGATGTTTCTCCCCCTCTACTCTCTTGTAATGGATTGTGTTTTCCTTTTGAAGTTATCTTGTCAGATTGAGTCTTTAAGGATTTGAGAACACTTGATGTATGTCTTGCGTGGGATACCCGTGGTGACAATGGGGTACTCTATTGATCCACTTGATGTATGTTTTGGTGATCAACTTGCGGGTTCCGCCCATGAACCTATGAATAGGGGTTGGCACATGTTTTCGTCTTGACTCTCCGGTAGAAACTTTGGGGCACTCTTTGAAGTACTTTGTGTTGTTTGAATAGATGAATCTGAGATTGTGTGATGCATATCGTATAATCATACCCACGGATACTTGAGGTGACATTGGAGTATCTAGGTGACATGAGGGTTTTGGTTGATTTGTGTCTTAAGGTTTTATTCTAGTACGAACTCTATGATAGATTGAACGGAAATAATAGCTTCATGTTATTTTACTACGGTCTCTTGAATAGATCGATCAGAAAGGATAACTTTGAGGTGGTTTCGTACCCTACCATAATCTCTTCGTTTGTTCTCCGCTATTATTGACTTTGGAGTGACTCTTTGTTGCATTTTGAGGGATAGTTATATGATCCAATTATGTTATTATTGTTGAGAGAACTTGCACTAGTGAAAGTATGAACCCTAGGCCTTGTTTCAACGCATTGCAATACCGTTTACGCTCACTTTTACCATTAGTTACCTTGCTGTTTTTATATTTTCAGATTACAAAAACCTTTATCTACCATCCATATTGCACTTGTATCACCATCTCTTCGCCGAACTAGTGCACCTATACAATTTACCATTGTATTGGGTGTGTTGGGGACACAAGAGACTCTTTGTTATTTGGTTGCAGGGTTGCTTGAGAGAGACCATCTTCATCCTATGCCTCCTACGGATTGATAAACCTTAGGTTATTCACTTGAGGGAAATTTGCTATTGTCCTACAAACCTCTGCACTTGGAGGCCCAACAACGTCTACAAGGAGAAGGTTGTGTAGTAGACATCAAGCTCTTTTCTAGCGCCGTTGCCGGGGAGGTTAGCGCTTGAAGGTATATCTTTAGATCTTGCAATCGAATCTTTTTGTTTCTTGTTTTAGCACTAGTTTAGTTTATAAAAGAAAACTATAAAAATGGAATTGAGTTTACCTCATACGCTTCATCTTTTTAATATCTTTCGTGAGTATGATGGGAAGGAAAATTGTGCCAAAGTGTTAGAAGAAGAATGCATTAGAATGTTTGACACTTAATATTTGAATGATGAGCATGATTGCAATGTTGTTAGTATGAATTCTTTGAATATCCATGATGCTAATGATATGCAAAGCCACAAGCTTGGGGATGCTATGTTTGATGAAGATGATATTTTTTGTCCCCCAAGTTTTGATGAGCAAATCTATTATGATGAAAGCATGCCCCCTATTTATGATGATTATTGTGATAACTTGTATGCTGTAAAGAATAATTATATCCATGAAACTTGTCATTATGATTTATCTTTCAATTGGATTATGCCTCACATGATAGTTATTTTGTTGAGTTTGCTCCCACTACTATTCATGAGAAGAAATTTGCTTATGTGGAGAGTAATAAAAATTCTATGCTTGTAGATCATGAAAAAAATGCTTTATGTGATGGTTATATTGTTGAATTCATTCATGATGCTACTGAAATTTATTATGAGGGAGGAATATATGCTTTTACATATTGCAAGAATATCAAGTTTCCTCTCTATGTGCTTAAAGTTTTAAAGTTATCCTTGTTTTACCTTCCTATGCAAGTTGATTCTTGTTCCCACAAGTTGTTTGCTCACAAAATCCCTATGCATAGGAAGTGTGTTAGGCTTAAATGTGCTAGTCATATTTTTCAAGATGCTCTCTTTATGTTACAATTCTTATTTTTTATGTGAGCATCATTGAAATCATCATGCCTAGCTAGGGGCATTAAACGATAGCACTTGTTGGGAGGCAACCCAATTTTTATTTTTTTCCTTGCTTTTTTCTCCTTTTTAGTAATAAATAATTCATCTAGAATATGTTTAGATGTGGTTTTATGTTTTTAATTAGTGTTTGTGCCAAGTAAAACTGTTGGGAAGACTTGGGGAAAGTCTTGTTGATCTTGCTGTAAAAAAACAGAAACTTTAGCGCTCACGAGAATTGCTGCCATTTTTTATTGGAGAGCGATATTTAGTTAATTCTTTTTGAAGATGATTAATATATAAATTCCTCACTTCCAGAAATTTAATTTAGAATTTTTGGGGTTCCATAAGTATACGTTTGATACAGATTACTACAGACTGTTCTGTTTTTGACAGATTCTGTTTTCTATGTGTTGTTTGCTTATTTTGATGAATCTATGAGTAGTATCGGAGGGTATGAACCATAGATAAGTTGGAATACAGTAGATATTACACCAATATGAATTTAGAATGAGTTAATTACAGTACCTAAGTGGTGATTTATTTTCTTATACTAACGGAGCTTACGAGTTTTCTGTTAAGTTTTGTGTTGTGAAGTTTTCAGGTTTTGGGTAAAGATTCGATGGACTATGGAATAAGGAGTGTCAAGAGCCTAAGATTGGGGATTCCCAAGGCACCCCAAGGTAATATTCAAGGACAACCAAAAGCCTAAGCTTGGGGATGACCCGGAAGACATCCCCTCTATCGTCTTCGTTCATCGGTAACTTTACTTGGAGCGTCATTTTATTTTATTTAGTTTTGCTTGCTGCTTGAATAAAATACCACGATCTGAAATTCTTAAATGTTAGAGAGTCTTCATATAGTTGCATAATTATTCGACTACTCATTGATCTTCACTTATATCTTTTGGAGTAGTTTGTTGTTGCTCTAGTGCTTCACTTATATCTTTTTAGAGCACGGTGGTGGTTTTATTTTATAGAAATTAATGAACTCTCATGCTTCACTTATATCATTTTGAGAGTCTTTAGAACAGCATGGTAGTTTGCTTTGGTTATGAAACTAGTCCTAATATGATGGGCATCCAAGAGGGATATAATAAAAACTTTCATATAGAGTGCATTGAATACTATGAGAAGTTTGATACTTGATAATTGTTTTGAGATATTAAGATGGTGATATAAGAGTCATGCTAGTTGAGTAGTTGTGAATTTGAGAAATACTTGTGTTGAAGTTTGTGATTCCTGTAGCATGCACGTGTGGTGAACCGTTATGTGATGAAGTCGGAGCATGATTTATTTATTTATTGTCTTCCTTATGAGTGGCGGTCGGGGACGAGCGATGATCTTTTCCTACCAATCTATCCCCCTAGGAGCATGCGTGTAATATTTTGTTTCATTAACTAATAGATTTTTTCAATAAGTATGTGTGTTTTCTTTATGACTAATGTTGAGTCCATGGATTATACGCACTCTCACCCTTCCACCTTTGCTAGCCTCTCTAGTACCGCGCAACTTTCGCCGGTATCTTACACCCACCATATACCTTCCTCAAAACAGCCACCATACCTACCTATTACGGCATTTCCATAGCCATTTCGAGATATATTGCCATGCAACTTTCCACCGTTCCGTTTATTATGACACGCTTCATCATTGTCATATTGCTATGCATGATCATGTAGTTGACATTGTATTTGTGGCAAAGCCACCGTTCATAATTTTTTCATACATGTCACTCATGCATCATTGCACATCCCGGTACACCGCCGAAGGCATTCATATAGAGTCATATCTTGTTCTAAGTATCGAGTTGTAATTCTTGAGTTGTAAGTAAATAAAAGTGTGATGATCATCATTATTAGAGCATTGTCCCAGTGAGGAAAGGATGATGGAGATTATGATTCCCCCACAAGTCGGGATGAGACTCCGGACGAAAAAAAGAAAAAAAAGAAAGGCCAAAAAAAGAGAGAAGTCCCAAAAAAACAAAAAAATGAGAGAAAAAGAGAGAAGGGGCAATGCTACTATCCTTTTACCACACTTGTGCTTCAAAGTAGCACCATGATCTTCATGATAGAGAGTCTCCTATGTTGTCACTTTCATATACTAGTGGGAATCTTTCATTATAGAACTTGGCTTGTATATTCCAATGATGGGCTTCCTCAAAATGCCCTAGGTCTTCGTGAGCAAGCGAGTTGGATGCACACCCACTTAGTTTCTTTTTGAGCTTTCATACACTTATAGCTCTAGTGCATCCGTTGCATGGCAATCCCTACTCACTCACATTGATATCTATTGATGGTCATCTCCATAGCCCATTGATATGCCTAGTTGATGTGAGACTATCTTCTCCTTTTTGTCTTCTCCACAACCACCATTCTATTCCACCTATAGTGCTATGTCCATGGCTCACGCTCATGTATTGCGTGAAGATTGAAAAAGTTTGAGAACATCAAAAGTATGAAACAATTTATTGGCTTGTCATCGGGGTTGTGCATGATTTAAATATTTTGTGTGATGAAGATGGAGCATAGCCAGACTATATGATTTTGTAGGGATAACTTTCTTTGGCCATGTTATTTTGAGAAGACACGATTGCTTTGTTAGTATGCTTGAAGTATTATTATTTTTATGTCAATATTACACTTTTGTCTTGAATCCTATGGATCTGAATATTCTTGCCACAATAAAGAGAACTACATGGATAAATATGTTAGGTAGCATTCCACATCAAAAATTCTGTTTTTATCATTTACCTACTCGAGGACGAGCAAGAATTAAGCTTGGGGATGCTGACACGTCTCCAACGTATCTATAATTTTTTATTGTTCCATGCTATTATATTATCTGTTTTGGATGTTTATGTGCTTTATTATACACTTTTTTATTATTTTTGGGACTAACCTATTAACCCAGAGCCCAGTGCCAGTTTCTGTTTTTTCCTTGTTTTTGAGTATCGCAGAAAAGGAAAATCAAACGGAGTCCAATTGACTTGAAACTTCATGGAACTTATTTTTGGACCAGAAGAAGCCCACGGAGTATTGGAGATGGACCAGGAGAGTCACGGGATGCCCACAAGGGTGGGGGGCGCGCCCCTGCCTCGTGGACAGCCCGGAGATCCACTGACGTACTTCTTCCTCCTATATATACCCATATACCCTAAAAACTTCGGGGAGCACAATAGATCGGGAGTTCTACCGCCAGAAGCCTCCGTAGCTACCGAAAACCAATCTAGACCCATTCCGGCACCCTGCCAGAGGGGGCAATCCCTCTCCGGTGGCCATCTTCATCATCCCGGCGCTCTCCATGACGAGGAGGGAGTAGTTCTCCCTCAGGGCTGAGGGTATGTACCAGTAGCTATGTGTTTGATCTCTCTCTCTCTCTCGTGTTCTTGAGGTGATACGATCGTGATGTATCACGAGCTTTGCTATTATAGTTGGATCTTATGATGTTTCTCCCCCTCTACTCTCTTATAATGGATTGAGTTTTCCCTTTGAAGTTATCTTATCGGATTGAGTCTTTAAGGATTTGAGAACACTTGATGTATGTCTTGCGTGGGATACCTGTGGTGACAATGGGGTATTCTATTGATCCACTTGATGTATGTTTTGGTGATCAACTTGTGGGTTCCGCCCATGAACCTATGCATAGGGGTTGGCACACGTTTTCGTCTTGACTCTCCGGTAGAAACTTTGGGGCACTCTTTGAAGTACTTTGTGTTGGTTTGAATAGATGAATCTGAGATTGTGTGATGCATATCGTATAATCATACCCACGGATACTTGAGGTGACATTGGAGTATCTAGGTGACATTAGGGTTTTGGTTGATTTGTGTCTTAAGGTGTTATTCTAGTACAAACTCTATGATAGATTGAACGGAAAGAATAGCTTCATGTTATTTTACTACGGACTCTTGAATAGATCGATCAGAAAGGATAACTTTGAGGTGGTTTCGTATCCTACCATAATATCTTCTTTTGTTCTCCGCTATTAGTGACTTTGGAGTGACTCTTTGTTGCATGTTGAGGGATAGTTATATGATCCAATTATGTTATTATTGTTGAGAGAACTTGCACTAGTGAAAGTATGAACCCTAGGCCTTGTTTCAACGCATTGCAATACCGTTTACGCTCACTTTTACCATTAGTTACCTTGCTGTTTTTAGATTTTCAGATTACAAAAACCTTTATCTACCATCCATATTGCACTTGTATCACCATCTCTTCGCCGAACTAGTGCACCTATACAATTTACCATTGTATTGGGTGTGTTGGGGACACAAGAGACTCTTTGTTATTTAGTTGCAGGGTTGCTTGAGAGAGACCATCTTCATCCTATGACTCCTACGGATTGATAAACCTTAGGTCATTCACTTGAGGGAATTTTGCTACTGTCCTACAAACCTCTGCACTTGGAGGCCCAATAACGTCTACAAGAAGAAGGTTGTGTAGACTGTGGTAGACATCAAGTTCATGGCGTCGCTCCCGGCCCCGCCGCTCGTGCTCATTTCCGACTTCTTCCTCGGGTTCACGCACCGCATTGCGGCCGACGCAGGCGTCCACCGCATCGTGTTCCACGGCATGTCCTGCTTCTCCATGGCCACCTGCAAATCGCTCATCCCGAGCCCACCGTCGTCCAGCGCCCAGCACGGCACAAGCTTCCACGTGTCCCGCATGTCGGAATACGTAAGGATCATGGCTACGGATGTCCCGGACATGATCGCCAAGATCGCCGACGCCGAGGATCCAGTGACACGGTTCCTTATCGATGACATCGACGACTCTGACGGGCACAACTGGGGCGTCCTGGTCAACAGCTTCGCCATGTTGGAGGAGGACTACGTATCGGCCTTCATGTCGTTCTACCAGCCAGACGCGCGCGCCTGGCTGGCAGGCCCTCTGTTTCTCGCTGCCGGAGCATGTGGAAGAGCAGGACCCCAAGGGGTGCCTCGCCTGGCTCGACGAGATGGCGGAGCGATCGGAGTCAGTGATCTACGTGTCATTTGGCATGCGGGCCCATGTCTCCGACGAGCAGCTTGACGAGCTGGCGCTCGGGATGGTGCAATCCGGCCACCCCTTCCTCTGGGCCGTCCGGTCCGGCACGTGGTCGCCGCCGATGGACGCGGGGCCACACGGAAGGATCGTCCGCAGGTGGATCCCACAGAGGAGCGTGCTAGCTTGTTAGACTGTATAGCCTCCGTATTCATACGTGTATATTGTAATGTTGTATCCCACTCATTTAAACTAATAATGAGTATCCCACTCATTTATAAACTAATAATGAGGTTGGGCAACTCGCTCCCAGGGCGCTCCCTCGATGGCAAGATTTGTTGACCGTTCAATTTTAGTCAACCCGGTCTTTTTTTGTTCTTGTCCGTTCGATGGTCGTTGCATTTTCACTTGTGTGTTTTCACCCGCCGGTAGATCTTGGCCAGCGGATGACATGTGGGCTCGGGCCGAATTCCATTGGCTGGGTGCCAGCTTGTTGGGTGCATGGGGCAGCCTGTCCTGCTGCACTGCGTGCATGCGAGGAAGTCCGGGTCGCGGGTGCTGTGCGCTGCTCCTCGCGTTTTGCGCCTGTGCTTGTGCTGTCCTCATGACGGGTGGGCCAGTGCTGGCCCCGGTCCCGCTCATCAGCTGCGGTGATTACATGTCTCGTGTATACGATATTTCCTCGTTACCTCGGTCAACTACTCCTGGCCCGACGCTCCTCACGCGCTTCCCGCGTCGTGCATCGTGGGGAGTTACTGCCTCCTGTGTCAGCTGCAGAGGGGTGGGTCGACGATGTGCACCCGGATTGTGCACACGCGTTTGTACTAGCGCGATGATGTGTGGGCCGCCGCTGCTCCGGTCCCGCTCGTCGGCTGCTACTCCTGTGTCTAGTGCACGTGTACGCCTTTCCTGTGCGTGGTGTTGCCTCTCGTCTGCTTTTGGACTTTGGAGAGAGAGGATAGACTGCAGCTGCCCGGTGCATGTACTTGTGGGGCCTGGCTGACCGATGCATCGTGCGTGCCTCACCTCCATCTGCAGTTGGAGAGAGAGATGGATTGGTGCCTACTACGCGCTGGTCGACGCCGCGGCCGCCGCAGTCCGCGAGCCCGGGTGCATGGTGGCGCTCATGGACCTCCACCGCTGCCTCGATGCGTTCAGCGAGTCCTACGACCGAGCCGAGGGCCTCGTCCAGGCGGCGCCGCCGGCCTCGGCCTCGACGCCTCCCGCCACGATGAGTTGTGTCGCGGCGTGCGTGCAGTCGATGATACGTCTCCAACGTATCTATAATTTTTTATTGCTCCATGCTATATTATCTTCTGTTTTGGACATTATTGGGCTTTATTATCCACTTTTATATTATTTTTGGGACTAACCTATTAACCGGAGGCCTAGCCCAGAATTGCTGTTTTTTGCCTATTTCAGAGCTTCGCGGAAAAAGAATATCAAACGGAGTCCAAACGGAATGAAACCTCCGGGAACGTGATTTTCGGAACGAACATGATCCTGGAGACTTGGACCCTACGTCAAGCAACCAACAGGGAAGCCACGAGGTAGGGGGGCGCGCCTGCCCCCCCAGGCGCACCCTCCACCCTCGTGGGCCCCTGTTGCTCCACCGACGTACTCCTTCCTCCTATATATACTTACATACCCCCAAACGATCAGAAACAGAGCCAAAACCCTAATTCCACCGCCGTAACTTTCTATATCCATGAGATCCCATCTTGGGGCCTGTTTCGGAGCTCCGTCGGAGGGGGCATCGATGACGGAGGGCTTCTACATCAACACCATAGCCTCTCCGATGATGTGTGAGTAGTTTACGTCAGACCTTCGGGTCCATACTTGTTAGCTAGATGGCTTCTTCTCTCTTTTTGGATGTCAATACAATGTTCTCCCCCTCTCTCGTGGAGATCTATCCGATGTAATCTTCTTTTGCGGTGTGTTTGTTGAGACCGATGAATTGTGGCTTTATGATCAAGTTTATCTATGAACAATATTTGAATCTTTTCTGAATTCTTTTATGTATGATTGGTTATCTTTGCAAGTCTCTTCGAATTATCAGTTTGGTTTGGCCTACTAGATTGATCTTTCTTGCAATAGGAGAAGTGCTTAGCTTTGGGTTCAATCTTGCGGTGTCCTTTCCCAGTGACAGTAGGGGTAGCGAGGCATGTATTGTATTGTTGGCATCGAGGATAACAAGATGGGGTTTATTTCATATTGCTTGAGTTTATCCCTCTACATCATTTCATCTTGCTTAAAGCGTTACTCTGTTCTTATGAACTTAATACTCTAGATGCATGCTGGATAGCGGTCGATGTGTGGAGTAATAGTAGTAGATGCAGGCATGAGTCGGTCTACTTGTCTCGGACGTGATGACTACATACATGATCATACCTAGATATTCTCATAACTATGCTCAGTTCTGCCAATTGCTCAACGGTAATTTGTTCACCCACCGTAAAATACTTATGCTCTTGAGAGAAGCCACTAGTGAAACCTATGCCCCCCGGGTTTATCTTCCATCATATTAATCTTCCAACACTTAGTTATTTTCGTTGCCTTTTATTTTACTTTGCATCTTTATCATAAAAATACCAAAAATATTATCTTATCATATCTATCAGATCTCACTCTCGTAAGTGACCGTGTAGGGACTGACAACCCCTTATCGCGTTGGTTGCGAGGATTTATTTGTTTTGTGTAGGTGTGAGGGACTCGCGCGTAGCCTTCTACTGGATTGATACATTGGTTCTCAAAAACTGAGGGAAATACTTACGCTACTTTGCTGCATCACCCTTTCCTCTTCAAGGGAAAACCAACGCAGTGCTCAAGAGGTAGCAAGAAGGATTTCTGGCACCGTTGCCGGGGAGGTCTACGCAAAAGTCAACATAGCGAGTACCCATCACAAACCCTTATCTCCCGCATTACATTATTTGCCATTGGCCTCTCATTTTCCTCTCCCCCACTTCACCCTTGCCGTTTTATTCGCCCTCTCTCTCCATCCTCCCTCTCTTTCTCTATTTGCCTCTTTTTGCCCATTTCTTGTTTGCTCGTATGGTTGGAATAGTTGTTTATTTTTTTACTAAACAGAGAACCTAAGATTTATGGATCCTCATCCACTTGGTAATCTTTTTAAGAGATCCAATTATGATGAACCAATTGCTAGTGAGTTTTGTGCACTAGATTATCTTTATGAGGTTTTGCTTGAAATTCGTGAACCTGAAAAGTGTGATGAATTACTTTATGAAGCGATTCACGATAGATCTTTGAATAAAAAGCATGACTTCAATGATTTTATTTATGTAAATTGTGCTAATAATATGCAAGATCCTAAGCTTGGGGATGCTAGTTTTGTTATGTCCTCTACTTGTTGCAATGATCATGATTGGGGTGATTCTTCTTATGATCTTGAACATTTATTTACTCCCCATGATGAATATGAGATTGATAATAGTGTTTGCAATAATATTGAAAGTGGGTTTGGAAGAGTGTCAACTTTAGATCCCACATATATTCAGATAATTTTCAATCTTATGAATTTTTTGATAAAAGTGGGTTTGGAAAGGTCATGACTTTAGTTAATGTTAACCCCACTATTTTGGAAGAGTGTCAACTTTGCATGCATATGGATCGTGTTGAAAATATTTTGTGTGATAGTTATTTTGTTGAATTTGCTTATGATCCCACATGCAATTATTATGAGAGAGGAAATATGGTGGTAGAAATTTTCATGTTACTAAATTACCTCTCGTTATGTTGAGATTGCTATTGTTTGTTTCCGCTTCCTTGCATATGCTAGTTTTTGCTTGCCTTAATAATTTGTTTGCCTATAAGATGCCTATGCATAGGAAGTATGTTATACTTAGATGTGTTTGTCACATGTTTTATGATGCTCTCTTTGTGCTTCAATTCTTGTCTTTCATGTGAGCATCATTAAAATTATCAATGCCTAGCTTTAAGGATTTAAAGAAAAGCGCTTGTTGGGAGACAACCCAATATTTATCCTTGCTGTTACTCAATAAATAATTTATCTATCCTCTGTTTTGGTTGTGTTTTTTGTGCTTAATTAGTGTTTGTGCCAAGTAGAACCGTTGGGAAGACTTGGGGAAAGTCTTGTTAATCTTGCTGTAAAAAACAGAAACTTTAGCGCTCACGAGAACTACTGCCATTTTTATTTGGAAAGTTCTATTTAGTTAATTATTTTTGCAGATGATTAATAGATAAATTTCTCACGTCCAGAAATTTATTTTAGAATTTTTGGGGTTCCAGACTTGGCTAGCTATAGATTACTACAGACTGTTCTATTTTTGACAAATTCTGTTTTTCGTGTGTTGTTTGCTTATTTTGATGAATCCATGGCTAGTAAAATAGTTTATAAACCATAGAGAAGTTATAATACAGTAGGTTTAACACCAATATAAATAAAGAATGGGTTCATTATAGTACCTTGAAGTGGTATTTTGTTTTCTTTCGCTAACGGAGCTCGCGAGATTTTCTACTTTAAGTTTTGTGTTGTGAAGTTTTCAAGTTTTTGTTAAGGATTTGATGGATTATGGAACAAGGACTGGCAAGAGCCTAAGCTTAGGGATGCCCATGGCACCCCCAAGATAATCTAAGGACACCAAAAAGCCAAAGCTTGGGGATGCCCCGGAAGGCATCCTCTCTTTCGTCTACTCCCATCGGTAACTTTACTTGGAGCTATATTTTTATTCACCACATGATATGTGTTTTGCTTGGAGCGTCTTGTATGATTTGAGTCTTTTCTTTTTAGTTTACCACAATCATCTTTGTTGTACACACCTTTTTAGAGAGACACATATGATTTGGAAATTATTAGAATACTCTATGTGCTTCACTTATATCTTTTGAGTTATATAGTTTTGCTCTAGTACTTCACTTATATCTTCTAGAGCACGGTGGTGGATTTGTTTTATAGAAACTATTGATCTCTCATGCTTCACTTAGATTATTTTGAGAGTCTTAAATAGCATGGTAATTTGCTTAAATAATCCTAATATGCTAGGTATTCAAGATTAGTAAAAACTTTCTTATGAGTGTTTTGAATACTAAGAGAAGTTTGATGCTTGATAATTGTTTTGAGAGATGGAGATACTGATATTAGAGTTTTGCTAGTTGAGTAGTTGTGAATTTGAGAAATGCTTGTGTTGAAGTTTGTGATTCCCGTAGCATGCACGTATGGTGAACCGTTATGTTAAGAAGTCGGAGCATGGTGTATTTATTGATTGTCCTCCTTATGAGTGGCGGTCGGGGACGAGCGATGGTCTTTTCCTACCAATCTATCCCCCTAGGAGCATGCGCGTAGTACTTTCCTTCGATAACTAATAGATTTTTGCAATAAGTATGTGAGTTCTTTATGACTAATGTTGAGTCCATGGATTATACGCACTCTCACCCTTCCATCATTGTTAGCCTCTTTAATACCGCGCACCTTTCGCCGGTATCATACACCCCCCATATACCTTCCTCAAAACAGCCACCATACCTACCTATCATGGCATTTCCATAGCCATTCCGAGATATATTGCCATGCAAATTTCCACCATTCCGTTTATCATGACACGCTCCATCATTGTCATATTGCTTTGCATGATCATGTAGTTGACATATTAGTAGTGGCACAGCCACCGTTCATAATTCTTTCATATAAGTCACTCATGCATCATTGCCATCCCGGTACACCGCCGGAGGCATTCCTATAGAGTCATACTTTGTTCTAGTATCGAGTTGTAATCTTTGAGTTGTAAATAAATAGAAGTGTGATGATCATCATTAATAGAGCATTGTCCCAAATAAAAAAAGAGAAAGGCCAAAAAAAGGGCCAAAAAAAGAGAAAGGCCAAATAAAAAAATAAAGGACAAATAAAAAATTAATAAAAAGGACAATGCTACTATCCTTTTTTTCCACACTTGTGCTTCAAAGTAGCACCATGATCTTCATGATAGAGAGTCTCTTGTTTTGTCACTTTCATATACTAGTGGGAAATTTTCATTATAGAACTTGGCTTGTATATTCCAACAATGGGCCTCCTCAAGTGCCCTAGGTCTTCATGAGCAAGCAAGTTGGATGCACACCCACTTAGTTTCTTTTGTTGAGCTTTCATACATTTATAGCTCTAGTGCATCTGTTGCATGGCAATCCCTACTCACTCACATTGATATCTATTGATGGGCATATCCATAGCCCGTTGATACGCCTAGTTGATGTGAGACTATCTACTTCCTTTTTGTCTTCTCCACAACCACCATTTTATTCCACCTATAGTGTTATGTCCATGGCTCATGCTCATGTATTGCGTGAAGATTGAAAAAGTTTGAGAACATTAAAAGTATGAAACAATTGCTTGGCTTGTTATCGGGGTTGTGCATGATTTGAATACTTTGTGTGATGACGATGGAGCATAGCCACACTATATGATTTTGTAGGGATAACTTTATTTGGCCATGTTATTTTGAAGAGACATAAGTGCTTAGTTAGTATGCTTGAAGTATTATTATTTCTATGTTAATATTAAACTTTTATCTTAAATCTTTCGGATCTGAATATTCATGCCACAATTAAGAAGAATTACATTGAAATTATGCCTAGTAGCATTCCACATCAAAAATTCTGTTTTTATCATTTACCTACTCGAGGACGAGTAGGAATTAAGCTTGGGGATGCTTGATACGTCTCCAACGTATCTATAATTTTTGATTGCTCCATGCTATATTATCTTCTGGTTTGGACATTATTGGGCTTTATTATCCACTTTTATATTATTTTGGGACTAACCTATTAACCGGAGGCCTAGCCCAGAATTGCTATTTTTTGCCTATTTCAGAGTTTCGCAGAAAAAGAATATCAAATGGAGTCCAAACGGAATGAAACCTTCGGGAACGTGATTTTCGGAACGAACATGTTCCAGGAGACTTGGACCCTACGTCAAGCAACCAACAGGGAAGCCACGATGTAGGGGGGCACGCCTACCCCCCAGGCGCGGCCTCCACCCTCGCGGGCCCCCTGTTGCTCCACCGACGTACTCCTTCCTCCTATATATACCTACGTACCCCCAAACGATTAGAAACGGCGCCAAAACCCTAATTCCACCGCCGTAACTTTCTGTATCCACGAGATCCCATCTTGGGGCCTGTTCCGGAGCTCCGTCCGAGGGGGCATCGATGACGGAGGGCTTCTACATCAACACCATAGCCTCTCTGATGATGTGTGAGTAGTTTACCTCAGACCTTCGGGTCCATAGTTATTAGCTAGATGGCTTCTTCTCTCTTTTTGGATGTCAATACAATGTTCTCCCCCTCTCTCGTGGAGATCTATTCGATGTATTCTTCTTTTGCGGTGTGTTTGTTGAGACCGATGAATTGTGTGTTTATGATCAAATTTATCTATGAACACTATTTGAATCTTTTCTGAATTCTTTAATGTATGATTGGTTATCTTTGCAAGTCTCTTCGAATTATCGGTTTGGTTTGGCCTACTA
This sequence comes from Triticum urartu, assembly GCF_003073215.2. Classification (NCBI taxonomy): domain Eukaryota; kingdom Viridiplantae; phylum Streptophyta; class Magnoliopsida; order Poales; family Poaceae; genus Triticum; species Triticum urartu. The sequence continues at coordinate 142,619,649 of NC_053023.1, forward strand.
GATTGATCTTTCTTGCAATGGGAGAAGTGCTTAGCTTTGGGTTCAATCTTGCGGTGTCCTTTCCCAGTGACAGTAGGGGCAGCAAGGCACGTATTGTATTGTTGCCATCAAGGATAACAAGATGGGGTTTATTTCATATTGCTTGAGTTTATCCCTCTACATCATGTCATCTTGCTTAAAGCGTTACTCTGTTCTTATGAACTTAATACTCTAGATGCATGCTGGATAGCGGTCGATGTGTGGAGTAATAGTAGTAGATGCAGGCAGGAGTCGGTCTACTTGTCTCGGACGTGATGCCTATATACATGATCATACCTAGATATTCTCATAACTATGCTCAATTCTGTCAATTGCTCAACACTAATTTGTTCACACACCGTAAAATGCTTATGCTCTTGAGAGAAGCCACTAGTGAAACCTATGGCCCCCGGGTTTATCTTCCATCATATTAATCTTCCAACACTTAGTTATTTTCATTGCCTTTTATTGTACTTTGCATCTTTATCATAAAAATACCAAAAATATTATCTTATCATATCTATCAGATCTCACTCTCATAAGTGACCGTGTTGGGATTGACAACCCCTTGTCGCGTTGGTTGCGAGGATTTATTTGTTTTGTGTAGGTGCGAGGGACTCGCGCGTAGCCTCCTACTGGATTGATACCTTGGTTCTCGAAAACTGAGGGAAATACTTACGTTACTTTGCTGCATCACCCTTTCCTCTTCAAGGGAAAACCAACGCAGTGCTCAAGAGGTAGCAGTCAACAAGGATCTCCGGGCCGCCGACGAGAACGATCTGGAAGAGGAGAAGCATCGCCCTCCGACCATGCCGCTGGCGGCCGAGGACAAATAGCCCAATCGATCTACCTCTTCTCCTGCTGAGGTGATGTTCATCGTTCTTGTTTTTTCCGTGTGATGTTCATCGTTCCTCTTATTTTCTTGGTTGATGTGCTAATCGTGTTAGTCATCTAGAAGATGAATGAAACTATGATGGGAAAGGACAGATGGACTGGGATATATTGCCTCGCTGTGCCGCTTGGTGGCTGAGATGCGGCAGCCCCATGCTCTGTTCCGATGGGCCTCCTCTGCTCGATGTTGCTGCTGGTTGAGGTTCGTCCTTCTCTGGTTCGTATGTTCTTCGCCGCTGCTTTGGATTCGTCGTGCTAATTTCGCATGTTTGCCTTCGTTTCCTTCATGGGCAGTTTGGTACGGTTTCCTGTTGTCGTTTGCGTCGAGCCTTGGGTCCGTCTCTCCTTCTCATTGAGGTTAGTACACTCCTCTTGTGCTTGCCTATAGAATGTTTGATGAAATGCATGTGTGCTGATGCTTGTTCTATGGTTCAGCGTACTTCTCCTGTTGCCGGCGCTTCTTCTTCTCGTCCGTCCTGCTGCTTACCCAACGTGCTTCTGCTTGCTGCCTCCGGTAAATAGGCCGTTCTGTTGCTTCTCTGACTGGCTGAGTGTTCATTGCATGCCTATGTGTCGTTGTGCTCTGACCGGTTGTTTTCTTTGTGTATTTCGCACTTTCGCAGGCTGTACGATCTCTTCTGTTGCTGTGTCATTCGACTCATCAAGGTTTTCTTCTTTCCTTTCTACTACATGTGTGCGTGTTTTACTTTCAGTATCTTCGTGTCACACTGTCTGCCTTGGTGATCTTTTAAATATCTGTATGTCATGCCGATCATTTAAATGTTCCGGATATGGTCGGGCGTTGTGTGTTGTTCGTTCTCGTGTTGCTTATATTTCATGTATGCATGTGAGCAGGATTTGTCCACTTGTTTCCGTTGTTATACATGTTTTGGAGGTCATGGTAACTTGATGCCCCCCGTGCTCACTCTTTCTGTTGTACACAGAAGCATATTTGTCCAATTCTCAGACTAATTTTTTGAAAGAAACCGCAGTTCATTACAACGCCAATTATGGATATGGATCCATCTTGCTGGACTAGATGTAATAAGAAAGCATGTGACAATTGCTTATGAATAGTATTTGTTGTACAAACATCCAATTAATTCTTGAGATACAATAGAGACACTATAATAGTACTACTTTAGTCAAATACATTATCCACTAATTGTTGTAGTGAAATGTCGCTCTAGCTATTAATTTGCATAATCTTGCATGGCAAACTATAGGCATGTGATCTCTATGGTGTTCCTGTAAATAAAGAAAACTGGAATATGTGTCTTCAAAATTTTCTATTTATATACAAAAACCATGCATTGGTACATATGAACCATATGAATAGGACTGAAGATCTATTTTTTGGGTCATGTTTGCGAGTTTTCTGTTATTTCCTCTCAGTGTGAATAGGACTGAAGAAGATGGACATAGCCCTTTAGGTAACTTCACTTTTTTTGAATAGCAAACTGCAGAACAATAGTTCTATGGTATATTTTCATTAAAAAACAGTATGTTACAAAGGGAAAGGTGAAAATAGAAACAAAAGAAAAAAGATCTAAGCTAATGGGGCAGAGCCCTTATCCAATTTCTGTTTTGGGCAACATGAGAATCATTTAAAAATTGATCTGACAGCCTGCTTGAACAAGGTGGAATGCTCGCCTTTGATAGTGTGTTGAAGTAGTTGAAGATCCTTTTTTTAATTCAAGCCTCTAATTTGAGACTGTCGGCTGGATGTTTCTGAAGACCTTGCCATCTCACTTTGTCCTGGATTAATAAAAGATTACAAATTTATTTGTCTAAATAGGACAGGTTATTTACGAAGGTATACCATTTCTATTGACTGGATAATTTACATGTTGGCAAGGACTTATTGGTGCAGCCTGGTCATAATTGCTCGGCCAATTTCCCAACCCAAATCCAGAACCGCTTCATCTTTAGATCTTTACATGATTGATGAAATGCCTTAGAGACTAAGATCTACACTTTGTTTTTCTCCGTTCTCCTTCTCACGGATTAACCGATGGCTGTAAGACCTAGAGAAGCATTAGGAACTGGTCTGCAGTGTCTTCCAGTGTATGCGTACACACAATTCAATTTCCTTTTCTTTTTGCCCTTTGTATAGATGATGTGGTTGAGTTACGAAGCCTCTTCTTGTAGTGTTGTCTGCAAGGCCGAAGGGAAGTTATTAATGCATTTGAGCAGCTCTATCTGATTGTTCATCTCCTGAACCTATTTTAGTTGATATATAAGTGTTCTCTATTTCAGAAAGACAGAACACGAGATTGTGCCCCCTCTTGCTCCAGGTGCATGTTCCTGCCCTCCTTTCCCCTCTGATTTGACTTGCTTTACCTTGTGTGAAGTTTTATACTTTCAACTTTACAAAGCTATATCAATTTTGCTTTCAACTGTACTTGGCTACACCTGTAACATGATGCATTTCTCTTTCAGTTTATTGAATACATTTTGAAGAAGTGAATGCTCTATCCGGTACTGTCCTATGACTCATTTAACAGTCCGTCAATTTGCTCACAAACCTCCTCATGTACAGCATACAATGAGTATTCTGTCACATATCACACAACATCTTGATCTTTCAGCTAATAATATGCTGTAATTTTTTAGGCGTATCACTGTTTGCAGCTTTTGGATTCCTTCTGTGTGTTGGGAGATAATGCTCTTAATAAACTTTAGCTTTCTGCAATGCTAGGTCGGACAAATTCAGTACTGAAAATCTAGACTGTTCTTTCCACTCGATAACAACTTCTATGCTTGCGCCACCATGATATCACTACAACATTTCCCTGGAAAATTTTATTAGTTGCATGTAAACTGAATTGATTTACCAGTAAAAACCTGGACAACTCATTTCAGTCCCTAACAACAATTATGGCATTACCAGGATATGTCATGTATGTGCTCTGAGTCGTAGTAGGATGCAAAAAGTACAATAAGAGATAGAATGTATGGACTATGGCTAGCAGTAACATTTTATTGACTTGTGCAGTATTTGATACTATCTATTTCTGCAGGCTATTCCTCATGTTGCAACCTTTTCCCATAGAATTGAATGGAAGATGGAAGAAATTGCAGGAGGTATACTTTGTGTTCCATTAGTCTTACTGTCAGATTTCCATGTTCAGTTATTCACACTATATTGTTGCTCGATATCTATAGCTTGCTATTATTTGAGCAGGAATGGTGTTTCCAGCGTGACATTCAAAACCAGTCAAGACTATAAAGGGGTTGTGAAGGACGAAATGCTATGGATCCAGAGTGGGAGGGGAGAGTTACCAACAATGTATCGAGGATAAACCGTGACATGGATTCCTAAGTTCCAACTTAAATAGCAAAATTATATAGGGAGAATGCCTGCATTTTGAAAACTCTATTACATAGTTTGAAGCTATGCTTCTTTCAAATTTCATTATTAAAAGGATCCTTATTATTGCCAATTTGTCAAGCATTTATTGTCGAATAACTCTTTGTTTCAAATGAGACCTGTGGCGCAAGGGGTAAATTTATTATACATCTTATTGTACACAACATGCCTCTTCTTTTTTTATTAAGAGGGGTTAAATTTGTTACCATATGTGCTTCCTCACAACTAAACCATGAATTTTCTTTTTGATATCTTTTTTTCAAACTCAGATATCTAATCATTATAACCATATTTTCAACTAAAACAATGCTTCCTTAGCTGGTTTGTACATGTTACACAAATATCTTTTTTTCAAACTCGGATTTCGCACCGCGATAACCACATTTTCAATATAACGTCGTTTAACACATGAGCTTTGTACTACCAATATTGAATAGGTTCTTGCAAAATTAAACTATTTTCATCGACAACATGGCTTTAGCGGGTCTCTGCGCCATTTGGCGCAACGGCTCAACTAGTTATATATATGAAAGGTCACCCCTAGAGGGTAGTGCCGGTTTCCCCATAAACCTATTGTCTTACAAGGTATCACGTTAGGTTACGTACGCTTCCGCCCAAACCCTAATCACCAGACACCGCCGCCGCCGCCTCACTTCCGATCCTACCGCCGCCATCGAGTGCCGCCGCATCCGGATCTACCAACGCAGGGTTCCTGTTGGCCTCCCTCGCGGCGCTTCTGTCCCGCCCGCTGGACGCAGCCGCCGTGCAGTCCCCGCTCGGGACAAGGAGCATGGGCTCCTTCTTCTCGACTCCACCAGCCGCCTCGTTGTTCGTGCACGAGCTCGCGGTGCACACCACCGCCGCTTCGTCCGCATCTCCTGCCGCGGGTGCTGTCCTGTAACGACCGGATAATCATGCTACAGTAATCCCACGAAAATCATGCCACGTCACCTCGGTTACTGTTGCTAACCTCGTAATGATTCGAAACCATTTCAAAATTTAAATTCAAAATATGTCAAACAACAAAAGTTTTCAAAAGTTGAAACAAAAATGTTCGGTGAGTGCTGAATAGTACAAGGGTAATTATAATAAAGAAAACATAGTTTTAGAAAGTGCCTAAATATTTCAAAATGCATTAAAACAGAAAAGAGTAATAAATAAAAGAAAAAGGAGAAAACACAAAACCAGAAAACAAACTAACAAAAAAAGGAAAAGAAGCCCCCTAATGGGCCACGGCCAACCTGGCCACCAGTCAGGCCGGCCCATTCCCTGCACCCCTCCCTGGCCTATATGGCCCGACTCCCCCGACCTAACCCTAGCCTAACCCCATTCCCTCACGATCCCCACCTCCCTCTCCCTCCAGCGCCGCCAAGGGAGACCCCCCCACGCTCGATCCCCACTTCCCTCGCTCCTGAACCCCGCACTCCCCCTCGTTCCCCGCTCCCCACGTCGCTCGCTCTCCCTCCCCCATCGATTCAGATCGGGGGCTCGACCCCGCGGTGCTCCCGACGCCGCCCGCCGCTCCGAGAACCCCCTGCCCGACGGCTCTCCTCCTCCCCAGCGGCTGCATCGCGTCATCTCCGCCCTTGTCATCGACCATCGCGACCCCGAGCTCCGGCGCCTTCCCGAGCTCATTTTTAGCACAACTACAGGGCCTCGTGAGCACGCTTCGTTCACCGTACGATGCCGTCCCTGGCCGCGCTCGCACATCCGCGTGCCATGCGCCTCCAATCGCCACCCCCATCTATTGCGCCTCCGCGCGCTGTTGGCCGCCTGGGCGCGCACTCCTCGGAAACCGCCCATGCTTGCAGCCCCCACTGCCGCGCCAGTGACCTCCCCCTTCGTCCAGCCGCGGCTCTGCTCTGCCAGCGCCGCCGCCCGCCTGCGCCGCATCCGCCACGGCCGCCGCTGCCAGGTGCCGCTCGCCTCCGCCCTCGCTCGCCGGCCTCTCCGGCGCGGCCAGTGCCTCCCCTGGCCACACCATGGCCGTAGATGGCCCCCTGTGTGTGTGTGCCATAGCCAGGGCGTGGCCTTGTGCCACTGACCACAGGGGCCCACCCCCTGTTTAGAACGAATTTTAATAACAAATAAAATTAATCAATTAATTAATTAGCAAATCAATAAATTAACTTAATTAACTATGTTTAAATTAGCCTAACTACCTAATTTAGTTAATTAAAAATGGTAGTTTAGTTAGGTCTATGACAGAATGACCCCACATGTAAGTTTGACCCAGTCAACAGCCCTGTTGACTGCTGACATCATGCTGATGTCATGATGATGTCATAACCCTGTTTTCTATTTAAATTAATTCTGTTTTTCCAAAATGATTTAAAAACTTTAATAATTCATAGAAAATAAACCGTATGTCGGATGAAAATAATTTGTACATGAAAGTTGCTCAGAACGACGAGACGAATCCGAATATGCAGCCCGTTCATCCGTCACACATCCCTAGCATAGAGAACACGCAACAATCCTCCTCCATTTCATCTGCCCGAAAACGTCAAACACCGGGAATACTTTCCCGGATGTTTTCCCCCTTCGCCAGTAGCACCTAGTACTGCGTTAGGCCACCCCTAGCACCGCGTATTGCCATGTTATGCTTTGTGATGCTTTGTTTACTTTGTATTTACTGTTTCTTCCCCCCTCTTCTTCTCCGGTAGACCCCGAGACTGGCACTGATGCCATCGAGTTCGACTACGTCCCGACGACCCCTCCTTGCCAGAGCAACCAGGCAAGCCCCCCCCCTTGATCACCAGATATCGCCTACTCTTCTCTATACTGCTTGCATTAGAGTAGTGTAGCATGTTACTACTTTCCGTTAATCCTATTCTGATGCATAGCCTGTCCTTGCTACTACTGTTGTTACCTTTACCTGCTATCCTAATGCTTAGTATAGGATGCTAGTGTTCCATCAGTGGCCCTACACTCTTGTCCGTCTGCCATGCTATACTACTGGGCTGTGATCACTTCGGGAGGTGATCACGGGCATATGCTATATACTTTATACTGTACATTACTTATGATACTGTTCGGAGTTGGGGGCTGAAGGGGCAGGTGGCTCCATCCCGGTAGAGGTGGGCCTGGGTTCCCGACGGCCCCCGACTGTTACTTTGTGGCGGAGCGACAGGGCAGGTTGAGACCACCTAGGAAAGAGGTGGGCCTGGCCCTGGTCGGCGTTCGCGGTTAATTCAAGATAACACGTTTAACGAGATCTTGGTATTTGATCTGAGTCTGGCAACTGGCCTATACGCACTAACCATCTACGCGGGGACAGTTATGGGCACTCGACGTCATGGTATCAGCCGAAGCCTTCGTGACGTTAGCGACTGAGCAGCACGTGCCGGATTGGACTGGAACGCCTGCTAGGCTAGGTCTGCTTCCGGCCGCCCTCGCAATGTGCAGGTGTGCAATGGGCGATGGGCCCAGACCCCTACGCCATAGGATTTAGACCGGTGTGCTGACCTCTCTGTTGTGCCTAGGTAGGGCTGCGACGTGTTGATCTTCCGAGGCCGGGCATGACCCAGAAAAGTGTTGAAAGTGCAACTATCCCTAGGTGGTTTTGGTAATTCATAACAACATATAGCTCATTGAGCTAATACTATTCCAAGATGATTATTTCAGGAAAGCTCAATGATTGGCATGGCATGGATGTGAAAGTAGAACCCTCAAAATGCTAAGGACAAAGGATTGGCTCAAGCTCAAAAGCTCAAGACTCTTCATTTTATATTTTAGTGATCCAAGATCACATTGAGTCTTTAGGAAAAGCCAATACTATCAAGGAGGGATGAGGTGTTGCTTAATGAGCCTCTTGCTTCATGTGCTTAGTGATATGCTCCAAAACCCTCAACTACTTTCCCATATCCACATATGACCTAAACCCTAAGCCAAACTCGGTCCTACCGATTCTTCCTATCCGGCGCCACCGAGTTTTCACTTGTCATTAGCCACTGCCAAACCCTAGCAATTCGGTTCTACCGATAAGGATCTCGGTCTCACCGAGATGGGGTTGCAAACTCTCTGTTTCCCTTTCGTAACTTTTCGGTCCCACCGAAAGAGCGAATCGGTCCCACCGAGATTGCAATGTAAACTCAGTGTTTCCCCTTTGTAACTTTTCGGTCTCACCGAAAGAGCAAATCGGTCCCACCGAGTTTGCCTGACCAACTCTCTGGTTAGCTAATTACCAAATTCGGTCTCACCGAGTTTGTGTAATCGGTCTCACCGAGATTACGTTATGCCCAAACCCTAACCATATCGGTCCTACCGAGTTGCATGTCAGTCCCACCGAAAATCTCTAACGGTCACTAGGTTTACATTTTCGGTCCGAGCGAGTTTATTGATTCGGTTCCACCGAGATTGGAAAACTATGTAACGGTTGGATTTTGTGTGGAGGCTATATATACCCCTCCACCTTCTTCTCATTCGATGAGAGAGCCATCAGAACACACACACCATTCCAACTCATATGTTCTGAGAGAGAACCACCTACTCATGTGTTGAGACCAAGACATTCCATTCCTACCATATGAATCTTGATCTCTAGCCTTCCCAAGTTGCTTTCCACTCAAATCTTCTTTCCACCAAATCCAAATCCTATGAGAGAGAGTTGAGTGTTGGGGAGACTATCATTTGAAGCACAAGAGCAAGGAGTTCATTACCTACACACCATTTGTTACTTCTTGGAGAGTGGTGTCTCCTAGATTGGCTAGGTGTCACTTGGGAGCCTCCGACAAGATTGTGGAGTTGAACCAAGGAGTTTGTAAGGGCAAGGAGATCGCCTACTTCGTGAAGATCTACGGCTAGTGAGGCAAGTCCTGTGTGGGCGATGGCCATGGTGGGATAGACAAGGTTGCTTCTTCGTGGACCCTTTGTGGGTGGTTGCTTCTTCGTGGACCCTTCGTGGGTGGAGCCCTGTGTGGACTCGCGCAACCGTTACCCTTGGGTGGAGCCCTGTGTGGACTCACGCAACCGTTACCCTTCGTGGGTTGAAGTCTCCATCAACGTGGATGTAGGATAGCACCACCTATCCGAACCACGGGAAAAACATCCGTGTCTCCAATTGCGTTTGAATTCTCCAAACCCTTCCCTTTACATTCTTGCAAGTTGCATGCTTTACTTTCCGCTGCCAATATACTCTTTGCATGCTTGCTTGAATCATGTGATGATTGCTTGACTTGTCCTAAATTAGCTAAAATCTGCCAAGAACTAAAATTGGGAAAAGGTTAAGTTTTTATTTGGTCAAGTAGTCTAATCACCCCCCCCTCTAGACATACTTTCGATCCTACAAGTGGTATCAGAGCCAGGTTTCCATTTGCTTTGATCTCCATAGCTTTTGGTGGTCATAGCCTTGGTTTCACAACCTAGGAGAGTATGGCGTCTAGCGAGGGAAATTATCACCGTAGAGGTCCTTACTTTGATGGTACTAATTTTGCTAGTTGGAAGCATAAAATGAAAATGCATATTCTTGGACATAACCCCGCCGTTTGGGCTATTGTGTGTGTTGGTTTGCAAGGTGACTTCTTTGATGGGAGAGAACCGAACCGTGAAGCTACCGCGGATGAGTTGAAGATGTTGCAATACAATGCTCAAGCTTGCGATATTCTCTTCAACGGATTGTGCCCCGAAGAATTCAACAAAATCAGCCACCTTGAGAATGCGAAGGAAATTTGGGACACTTTGATTGATATGCACGAAGGTACCGACTCCGTCAAGGAATCCAAGTTGGATGTGCTTCAAAGCCAACTTGACAAGTTCAAGATGAAGGATGGTGAAGGTGTCGCTGAAATGTACTCTAGGCTTGCTCTCATCACAAATGAGATTGTCGGCTTAGGAAGTGAAGAGATGACCGATAAATTCATCATCAAGAAGATTCTAAGAGCCTTGGATGGAAAATATGATACCGTGTGCACATTGATCCAAATGATGCCCAATTACAAAGATCTCAAGCCAACGGAGGTGATTGGAAGAATTGTTGCTCATGAGATGTCACTTAAGGATAAAGAGGAACTTCACAACAAATCAAGTGGTGCCTATAAAGCCTCATGTGAAGCCCCTACATCATCAAGTGAGAAACAAGACTTCAATGAAGAATTGAGCTTAATGGTGAAGAACTTCAACAAGTTCTACAAGAGTAGAAGCAAAGATAGAAGCTCCAAGTCAAGGTCCTACAATGACAAAAGATCTTCTAGTCGAGAGCGAAACTGCTACAATTGTGCAAGACCCGGACACTATTCCAATGAGTGTATGGCTCCCTACAAGAGAAGAGAAGATTCTCCAAAAAGAAGAAGCAAAGGATCACCACCAAGAGAGAGAAGGAGTAGAGATGATTGTTATGAACGAAGATACTCACGGAGAAGCAAGGATTCGGAAAGGAAGGAAAAATCATCAAGGAGCTACACAAGACGAAGACATCAAGCTCATGTTGGTGAATGGGTATCCGGCTCCGACTCCGACAGCCACTCCGAGAGAAGTTATTACTCCGGCTCCGAAGATACTCAAGATGAAGGTGTTGCCGGTCTAGCACTTGTGTCAACCAACTCCTACGACATATTTGACTCACCAAATGAAGGAATTGGAAGATGCTTCATGGCCAAAGGTCCTAAGGTAACACACCCCGAGTATGTTGATTTCAATAGTGATGAAGATGAGTTGTTAGGTGATGATTTGCTTGGTGACAACTCTAGTGATGAATACTATGATGAAATGTCAATTAAACATGCTAATCAAGATAAAATGAATGACAATGATAAGGAGAAGATTGAGGCCCTAACTAAAGAACTAAACACTCTTAAGTTAGCTCATGAAACCATCTTCGAAGATCATCGAGAACTTTTAAGAGCTCATGAGAAATTACGCTTTGAAAAGCTCAATCTTGAGCAAGAGCATGAGTTCTTAAAGGAAATCAATGATGATCTCCGCAAGAAAAGTTCTTCTTACATTGCCAAGCGTTTACTCTTATCCACTTACATGCCTCAAGTCAAGTCTAGTAAGAAGAAAGATTCTTCCTCTAGGAATAAAAATGATCATGCTAAATCCAATATTGTTGCTTCTAGTAGTTCTCTTGATTCCACTAATGATTCTCTTAGCCAAGTTACACTTGAGCAAGAAAATAGCTTATTGAAGGGAATTATAGAGAAAGGAGTGTACAAAAGCCTTGCCGGGAGTAAGCAATTCGAGGAAATTGTGCGCAAGCAAGGAATGCACCGGAAGAATCAAGGTGTTGGTTTTGAACGAAAGTTCAATGCCAATGGAGTTGAATGGGAAGAAGATCAATACCCCAAGACAAAGTTTGTCCCCCAACAAGAGAAGTATACTTCTTTCAAGGGGACACAAGCTCAAGATGATCTTCCACCACAAGACTACAAGCAAAAAGGCAAGGACAAGCTTCAAGAGGAAATTGATGCATTTGAAGAAGCTCCAAAGACCTTAGTCAAGTGGATTCCCAAGACTACTTCAAGTTCCACTTCATCAAGTACGACTACAACTCCAAGGATTCCCATCAAGATGGTGTGGATCCAAAAGAAGAAGAACTAGAGAGTTCTTGAGGGTGACTCCGCCAACATACTTCACTCTTATCATTTTGGCAAGAACAAGTGCAATCAACTTCCACATCTTGCACTAGTTCAAGGAGTCACAAACCCTATTGTTGGTAAGACAAGGGACAAGGTAACCTAAAAGTTTTCATGGACATCTTTTTTGTGTGTGCATCACTCTATATTTATGGATATCCTTGCTTGTTCCTTGTGGGACTAACCCATGTAGGTATTGAAAGTGCAATTCACTCAAATGGATAGCTCCAAGAGATCTACATCAACATTGAGCATCCACATCTTCAATATCTACATGAAGTCATCATCGATAAAACCCAAGGTTAGTTCATCCCTCTTAGGGGGGATATCACATCTAGGGGGAGCTTTACTCTAAGACTTGAGCTAAAGCAACTCTAAAGATGTGAACAAAACAATGCTTTATGTAAAAGTGGTAACCCCACTTGAGCTTAAACGATGAGTATGACCTATGATCAAGTGCTCTCACTTGACTCCTAAGTCAATATACTCATATATAGATGACCTAGTCATCGCAAATTGCTTGATAGATGCTAGAATTGGTTGTGCATGCCTTGTCACATACTTCATTTGTCATCTTATTGTGTGAGCATGCTGGTTGCATATTTTACTCATTCGAGGACATCCACTTGTTGTTTTGATTGTTCGTCCTTATTTCTTTTTGCCAAGTGGATGGACAAGAATGCCTAAGAACCTCCTCTAGCTATCTATGCTTTTCTCGTCTCAAACTCTATTCATGCTGCATCACAAAATTTGATCAAGTCAGATTCGAACCACTCTGTGTGAGGAGCGCTCGGAGTCCCCGATTCGTCATAGACTTAAACTTCCAAAACCTCTTTATGATTCTCGGTCTGACCGATACTCCACTTTCGGTCCTACCGAGATCATTAAGTTGATCTAGGTTTTCGATCTCGGTGCAACCGATTTGAACCTTTCGGTCACACCGAGTTTCAGTAACTGCACGTAGTTATGAATCTCGGTGCCACCGAGTCATTCCACTCGGTCACACCGACAGGGTCGGGCTATATATAGTCACGGGCAAAATTTTGGAAATTTCTCCGAACCCCTTCGCCCGCGCGATAGCCTGCTCTGCCCTCGTGGTCTCCGGATCGTCTTCTCGCCGCCAGCAACCTCCAGTCGCTGGTCTCCGTCGCCGTCAACGGGAATTCTGCCCCGCCGTTGCCGCCGTAGCAAGTCTCCGCCGAACTAGGGTATGGACTTGATCACAGTGCTATTCCCCGTCCAATTCCTAGCACATTGTGTTCTTCATGATTCTTGCCACGATTGAAACACTCCTATCCAGTCAAAACGCCCGTAGATTAGGTTTGATTCGAAAATTTTAGGGTTAGGTTTCCGCCGAAACCATCTCGGACCCACCGAGTTGAAAAACTCGGTCCCACCGATTTGGCTCTTGCCATTGCACAAGTGAGACTCGGTCTGACCGAGAATTACTTATCGGTGTGACCGATTTTTGAACTCAGTGAAACCCTAGCAGTCTCGGTGCCACCGAACTGTGACTCGGTCCTACCGAGTTCACTAGTTTAGGTTCCAAAACTGCTTCGGTATCACCGAGTTTGAAAATCGGTAGATCCGAGATGATTTCAGTGGGAAACTAAAACTAAGTTTTTGGATCATTCTTTTGCAAAAATCTCTGCATTTTGTGATGCTCATCTTTTCTATCTCATCTATAATCTATTCACAGGGTCAGCAGTCAGTTTGCAGCATGTCTGATCAAAGTGATAGCCAAAATATGTCAGAGCAGCAAGTGGTGATGAGTGAGGGCACTAGTCCCTCCAGTTCATCTGATGAAGGCAGCAGGAGCACTCCTAGCAATTTGCCAAAGGCTGCCACGAGACAAAGGAAGAAGAGGACTTCAGATTCCGAAGATGAGGACTATGTGGCAGAGGAAGAAGCCACTTCCAAGAGAGTTGAGCCAGCTCAAGGCACAAAGCCAGGGCTGAAAATCAAAAGGCCAGCAGGCAGGCAGCCCATGTCAAAGGCAAGAGCCTCAACTGAGAAGCCCACTCCCCAAGAGCCAGTTGCTGCAGAGGGCAAGAAAAGAAAGGAAAGGGTGAAGAAGACTGTGGCTAGAGTGCTTGGAAAAGCTTCCATCATGGAAGAGGAAGAGGAAGAAGAGGTAGCTGCACCAGCACCCAAGGCACCCAAGCTGATGGGTGATGCCATAAGGTCAGGGGCTACTGCATCTAAGCCCAAAGATGCATCCAAGCCAAAACCAAAGAGGAATACAAGGAGCATTCCTGCAGCTGAGAAGAACAAGGCCCCAGTGCCTGAGACTGTTGCTGAAGAAGAGGAAGAGAATGTCCTGAGAAAGCTAAAGCCCAAGATCCCAGACCACAACGATGCTCATCCTGTGGCTGAGGATATGAAGCTCAGGAGAGATTCAGGGCTGAGGAAGTGGAGAGAAGCAGACCCATATGCTTCAAGAAGAAGGACTGCCATGGACTACAGGTTTCACACCAAGGAGCAGCAGGATTTTTATGAGACAGTGCTGCTAGATAAGAAGCCCATTGTCTGTGATATGCGATGGGTTGATTGGACATACATCAAGGAGAAGGAGGAACACTAGCCAGGAGTATATGACAGCTTTAATGCTTGTGGAGTAGCTGACTTTGTTGGGCAGAAGCTCACAAAGTGGAACGAGGAGCTTATCATGCAGTTCTACTCCACGGCACACTTTTATCCAGATGGGAGGATCACATGGATGTCTGAGGGTACAAGGTACCAATCCATAGTTGCTGAGTGGGCACAGATCATAAATGCCCCAGAGGAGCAAGATGATGACTTGGATATCTATGCCAAGAAGAAGATGGACCATAACTCCATGTCCAATATGTACAAGGAAATTCCCAATGAAGCTCTTGACACCTTCAAATTTGGGTATGTGCATTACCTTCTGTCAGGACTGCCTACGATCAATTGGATACTAAGGCACACCTTACTGCCCAAGTCTGGAGATCACAAGATGATCAGAGGCCATGCTATCAACTTGCTACATGTGTTTGATGTGCCTCAGAAGTTCAAGGTGATGAGCCTCATAGTGGAAACAATCAAGAGGACTGCAGCAGATCAGAAGAGGAGCTGCGGATATGCCCCTCAAATTCAGGAGCTCATCAACTCCAAGATGGGCACGGGCATATATTTATTGGACAAGGAACATTTGCCCATCCGTCCAGATTTCGAGGACAATCAAGTTGTCATGACCGAGAACGAGCCATCATCTGCCCAAGCATACGCGAAGAAGGAGAAGGCGAGGAAGGAGAAAGCTGCCAAGATGCCTACTCAAGAGGAGGCATCTGAGTATTTCTTGAAGACTAAACAAGAGCAGCTTGGTTACTTGATTGCATCCACGCTGAGGATTGAGCAAAGTCTGGCCACCCTCACTCAGAATCAGCAAAGCCTAGAGAGAATCATGGAACAGAAGTTTTATGACTTGGATGTCAAGGTAACGGAAGTTCAGTCTGCAGTGGAGCAGCTCCAGGAGGACATGCAGGAGAGGAGAGGCAGGACTACCACTCATGCCTTTGCCAGAGTGCCACGAGGCCCGAGGTCATCTGCCGTGCCAGTTGCTGACACAAGAGCCACCACCTCAGCACCAGCCACAGCCTCAGTTTCACCAGCTCCAGCATCTACTTCAGCTCCAACTCCAGCGACTACTTCAGCATCTACCGAAGCCTTCATCCTTGGAGTGATCCGGACTCCACCACCACCTGAAGATCAAGCCTGAGCGTCGATTTAGCACTATGCATTTTCTAGGAACTTTTTGGTAACTTGTTGCCAAAGGGGGAGAAGAGGTATAGATCATAGGCTTCGAGAGAGAGAGAGTGTTGCTTTTCTCTCTTGCTTTATTTGGTGGTTTTTCGAACTTGTTTTCTTTTGAGTGCCTGAGATGCTACGTCATTATTTGTGAGACATTGATGATCATGTGTTTGATCATAAGCTACACTTAATGCTTGCTTAATACTATTATCATATCTATCTTGTGTGATCATTCACTTTTCTTGGTGATGAGTGCATGTATTTCATTCTTATCATTTTGAGCGCTCCACCAAGATGTATGTGACATGGAAGAGTAACCCATGACTCTAACTCTTTGTGCATTTGCAGTCCAAAGCAAATTTTAAATATGCACAAATTTAGGGGGAGCTCTTACTTATCACATACTTCTCAAAGCGATGATATATTTCTTGCTTATTATCATTTGTCGAAGCTTTGATCTATATGTTGTCATCAATTACCAAAAAGGGGGAGATTGAAAGTGCAACTATCCCTAGGTGGTTTTGGTAATTCATAACAACATATAGCTCATTGAGCTAATACTATTCCAAGATGATTATTTCAGGAAAGCTCAATGATTGGCATGGCATGGATGTGAAAGTTGAACCCTCAAAATGCTAAGGACAAAGGATTGGCTCAAGCTCAAAAGCTCAAGACTCTTCATTTTATATTTTAGTGATCCAAGATCACATTGAGTCTTTAGGAAAAGCCAATACTATCAAGGAGGGATGAGGTGTTGCTTAATGAGCCTCTTGCTTCATGTGCTTAGTGATATGCTCCAAAACCCTCAACTACTTTCCCATATCCACATATGACCTAAACCCTAAGCCAAACTCACCGAGATTACATTATGCCCAAACCCTAACCATATCGGTCCTACCGAGTTGCATGTCAGTCCCATCGAAAATCTCTAACGGTCACTAGGTTTACCTTTTCGGTCCGACCGAGTTTGTTGATTCGGTCCCACCGAGATTGGAAAACTGTGTGTAACGGTTGGATTTTGTGTGGAGGCTATATATACCCCTCCACCTCCTCTTCATTCATGTAGAGAGCCATCAGAGCACATACACAATTCCAACTCATATGTTCTGAGAGAGAACCACCTACTCATGTGTTGAGACCAAGACATTCCATTCCTACCATATGAATCTTGATCTCTAGCCTTCCCAAGTTGCTTTCCACTCAAATCTTCTTTCAACCAAATCCAAATCCTATGAGAGAGAGTTGAGTGTTGGGGAGACTATCATTTGAAGCACAAGAGCAAGGAGTTCATTACCTACACACCATTTGTTACTTCTTGGAGAGTGGTGTCTCCTAGATTGGCTAGGTGTCACTTGGGAGCCTCCGACAAGATTGTGGAGTTGAACCAAGGAGTTTGTAAGGGCAAGAAGATCGCCTACTTCGTGAAGATCTACCGCTAGTGAGGCAAGTCATGTGTGGGCGTTGGCCATGGTGGGATAGACAAGGTTGCTTCTTCGTGGACCCTTTGTGGGTGGTTTCTTCTTCGTGGACCCTTCGTGAGTGGAGCCCTGTGTGGACTCACGCAACTGTTCCCCTTGGGTGGAGCCCTGTGTGGACTCGCGCAACCGTTACCCTTCGTGGGTTGAAGTCTCCATCAACGTGGATGTAGGATAGCACCACCTATCCGAACCACGGGAAAAACATCCGTGTCTCCAATAGCGTTTGAATTCTCCACACCTTTCCCTTTATATTCTTGCAAGTTGCATGCTTTACTTTCCGCTGCCTATATACTCTTTGCATGCTTGCTTGAATTATGTGATGATTGCTTGACTTGTCCCAAAATTAGCTAAAATCTGCCAAGAACTAAAATTGGGAAAAGGTTAAGTTTTTATTTGGTCAAGTAGTCTAATCACCCCCCCTCTAGACATACTTTCGATCCTACAAGTGTGTCCGGACAAAGGGGATCAAGCGTGTTGGGAAATGTGGTGCACCCCTATAGGGAAGTTAATCTATTCGAATAGCCGTGATCTTCGGTAACACGACGACTTGGAGTTGTACCTTGACCTTATGACAACTAGAACCGGATACTTAATAAAACACACCCTTCCAAGTGCCAGATACAACCGGTGATCGCTCTCTCACAGGGCAACGAGGGGAGGATCATCGATTAGGGTTATGCTATGCGATGATACTTGGTGAACTTACCATCTACTCTCTTCTACATGCTGCAAGATGGAGGTTACCAGTAGCGTAGTCTTCGATAGGAGTAGCTATCCCCCTCTTAATTCTGGCATTCTGCAGTTCAGTCCACATATGTTACCCCTTTTCCATTTGATACTAATGCATACATATGTAGTGTAGCTCCTTGCTTGCGAGTACTTTGGATGAGTACTCATGGTTGCTTTGCTCCCCCTTTTCCCCTTTCCTATACCTGATTGCTGCGACCAGACGTTGGAGTCCAGGAGCCAGACGCCACTGTCGATGACGACTACTACTACTCGGGAGGTGCATACTACTACGTGGAGGCCGCTGACGACGACCAGGAGTAGTTTAGGAGGATCCCAGGCAGGAGGCCCGCGCCTCTTTCGATCTGTATCCCAGTTTGTGTTAGCCATCTTATGGCAACTTGTTTAACTTATGTCTGTACTCAGATATTGTTGCTTCCGCTGACTCGTCTATGATCGAGCTCTTGTATTCGAGCCCTCGAGGCCCCTGGCTTGTAATATGATGCTTGTATGACTTATTTATGTTTTTAGAGTTGTGTTGTGATATCTTCCCGTGAGTCCCTGATCTTGATTGTACACGTTTGCGTGCATGATTAGTGTACGATTGAATCGGGGGCGTCACAAGTTGGTATCAGAGGTGACTGCCTATAGGAATCCCCCTTCCACACTCCTTGGCCGAAGTTGAGTCTAGTCGATGAAAACTGTTTTACTAACATGGTTGTGCGGCCTATGGGCCCTCGTCACCATTGGGTGGTATTAGGATCTTTTACTCCTCGATCCTTACTCTGGGACTCTAATCTCTCTTTTATTCGGGTTAAACGATTTTACTAAATCTGACTCTAGGTTCTCGTAACTACTTCTCCTGGAGAGCCCCTTCATCCCACATGATGGCCTGCTACGCGAAGATTCCGAAGATACTCTTCGATATTCTCTCGAGACTTTGTGCCCACCACTTTTGCTACTCCCGACCACCGATAAATCCTTATGGATAACTACTTACAGTTGCCATTCATACGATCATCCCCCCTTGATTCTTGTTGTTACCAGATACCCCGAAGTTTTCTCTATTGTTCCGAGAATACATTGTGCCTACCGCCTTGCAGTTCCTTGCCGCATGAATACCCCTATGAATAATTCTTCACCCTTATCGAGGAACTGTTCATTACTAGTTGATCATATGGTCCACAAGGTACATTGACATACTATCCGGTCTTCCGGTAATTCTCTGCGAGCTGTTGCTGTGCAAATACTTGTCTGCTTGCATTATGGTTGCATTCCAAATGTCTAGCAATATTCATTAGTATCCCTTGTCATTATCATTTTTAGCCTTTGATTTGATAGGTGGTGAATGCTCGCAATCCTCAGTAGAAATCCTAGAATTCATCCTTCCGGATCAGACGTCATTTTAAACATGAACTGGTTCTCGACCAACCGAATTGCCGTCGGTTGTACCCCTAAGTCTACTCAACTTATCCATCCTTAATCAGAGCGTTTGCTTCTGATCCCTTGATTTGGAAATCACAATTCCTTTGCATTTGAGATTTGAATTAATTAGTCAATGGTTTCTATAATCTGATACCTTGCATTCTTTTCCCTTCTGATTGAGTACCGGTACTCACATCAGGTTCCTTGTGGTCCGCGAGACCATTTGCTTGGTTATTATCCGATCATGTCCTTCATTTCCAATAACCTTGAGAGTTTCTCCCCTGATACACAATGCCTTTGGTAAATTATGTCTTCTACCTTTGGCAAGTTATATCATATGCCTTGTCAACCATGCTCTACTTCGAGCACGTGTTAATTGACCCTAAAGTTCATGGTATATGTTCTAAGTTGCCCCGATGGGTTGAACCTATGCTTTCCATAATCTGTGTGAACCCGAAAGTTTTCACGAGTCATACTCATCTGGTAATTCACCGGGTAGGTTTTGACACTGTAATCATTTTTATTTTGAGGAGTGAATGAAAGGTCATGCATAGGAGAAGTGGGAGTCGACCTTGAACTTTGTGTTCATGCCCATGGACACGATGTAGATCTTATCATTAAAGCTTCTCTTAAAGTAATTATTCCCTTGGTATAAGTTCTTATATCCGGGATCCGGCCTTTTGCAATCGTGGTTCCGACCATGTTCTCCTGTAAATACCTTTTCTCGTGCAAGTTTAAGCACCTGTCTTCTGCAGAGCAATACCCTAGCCCAACCTCTATTTTGATCTACCTCCGAGTATTAACCCCCTGATATCTTGAGGATATCAACCGATTGCACTACATCTTATGCATTTTTGATGAAGTAGTGCCTTTCCCCGTCATAGTCACTTCGCGGGTTCTGGGTTGTCATCAACCGAGAACACCGATATATGAACCGATTCCACATTCCGGTTCGATAACCCCAAGTAATTTTCGTTGCTTATGAGATTAATAATCCTTCAAGTCATTCCTAGACTAATCGGCTATATCATTATTGTGCTAAATTTTAACGATGCTACCTGGTCCTTCCCCCCGGGACACAATCCTGACAGTGCTCTAAGCTTACATCGAACTTTCCGCATCATATTGTTTGTCTTGAGAGACAACTCCGAATTCTGAGGTGGCATCTTATCTATGGTTATAGTAACCTTTTACTTCACCATTTCCTTGATGTGATGTCTTTGCCGATCGATTACATCTTCTTGAAACCTCTCGATAAATGTGTCATGATCATCGTCAACATTTTAACTTCTTTCGAGACGTACATTGAGTTCCTGATGAGAAATTCCATGCTTGCCCCCTCGATGATTTGGGTTAACATCGACAACATTATTGCATTCCCTCCAACACAAAACCTGTTCTTGTTTTGTGTTGTACCTTGAGTTTCATGCTATCCAACAATTGTTCTTCTTTACCTTGGAGTATTACCATCTGTCTTGTCAAGAATGTCATGAGACTTTCACCACCTCTTATGAATTATTGATGCAAGTAATACTTCTCACCATAACCTTCCCTTCTTGGTCCCCGTGTTGATTCTAACCGGGATTCCAACAAGTGAATGGTACTGCGTGGATTTTGTACTTCTAACAACCCTATTGCTTTGAAGTTGATGGTCGATAGTTCGTTCTTAGACTATTGGTTGTTGAACCACCATTCTAACGTTGATCATGCTACCTAAGCCCATCTTTCGGGTGCACGTTTCAATCAATGTTCAATTGTGTGTGCTTTCCTCGAGCATACATCATTATATCATTTGATCTGACAAATGTTATCTCCTTGTTCACATAATTGTGGAAACCCATCCTTTTGAAATCTCGCTGAATTGTCACTGAGTTCATCAATTACCTCATTATCCCTTCATTAGTTTAATGATGAGCTCTTGTTCTGTAACTCCCTTCCATAGTACATTTCCCGAGAATCTTACAATGTCATCTCGTCAATTTTTTTTGCACCTTTTCTTCTCAGGCATCCTGGGTCTGAGGTATCCTGACACCAATCAGATCTGAATCTCAGTCAGATATGATGGTGGGAACATATTTCCAAGAGTTATAACATTGGTCTTTATATGACTCGGTAAGGTGATGTCATGCCTAGCACACCTGACCGGAGGACCTATTGTTATAATTTCCTTTTTAGCAAGGAGAACCATTTTTCCATGAAGAATTTGAATGCCTTGTTTAATAAGTTATCCTGATGGATCCTTTGTGTTTCCAAGGTCTGAACTTTGCTTGAAGACCATGTCAGTGCTATCTCGAAGCATGTCTGTGGTACTTTGACTTTCAACAAAAACATTTGAAGCCCAAAGCTAAATGTTTCTTGCCTAGTTATCCAAACACGTTGCTTGGGTAATGTCATGAAAGCCCTTTCCCCCTTACCTAAATGGTTTTCTACGTTATATCCTGTCATGGATTTCATGCTCTGCTTGTCCTTGGGAAGGACATAGCCCCGAAATATGTGTTTAAACACATTTTTCTTTCCATTGTTCTGATTAAATCTGATAGACACTTTTCCCTTTCCATTGGTTTGTTTTAACCCTTATTGTGATTTATATGATAAAAGCAGTAATAATTCCCTGCTTGTGCAAACACCTCGGTGTATAACTCTGTCAGTAAGACCCTGTTAC
This sequence comes from Triticum urartu, assembly GCF_003073215.2. Taxonomy (NCBI): domain Eukaryota; kingdom Viridiplantae; phylum Streptophyta; class Magnoliopsida; order Poales; family Poaceae; genus Triticum; species Triticum urartu. The sequence goes on from NC_053023.1 coordinate 142,641,567, forward strand.
TATTGTTGATAGCATTCCGGTAACCGCCGATGGATGAGAACTCTACTTATTGGTCCGCCTCGTTCAACGAGCAGGAAAATGGTTCTCTTCATCCCTCGCCCTTGGTACCGATGTTGTTGCCGACATAACCGACAGACTATCCTCTGACATGCCTTGCTTACATGATCGTGCAAGATGTCACCACCCTTCCAACTTTTAACCCACATGGTGGGCCCATACCCACAGGTCCCACGATCGAAACCTGACTCTCCGGTACACCCTGTTTCCAAAGTTAATCCTCACGCTTGGCTTCGTATGCAATTCGCGAGCCACATTCCTAGTGATCTATTCTGGTATCAGATGCAATACTTATTCACGTTGCCCTGAGACCCTTTCAACTTTTGACTAGGCATTGAACGATTGCCTATGCGCTTGAAACTTCTATTTTGCGCCTTCTTACTTTGCTCCCGATAATTTCTTAAGTTTCAATTCGAGAGTTACTTCCGCCACCTTCCCGATATTATAGACCCGATAGTCAACCTTGCAGAGGTTCGCTCCCCCGGAATACCCACCCCCTTTATTCTTACGTAAGTACGACGGAATTCTCGAAGGAAGGATGCCGACTTCATCATGATGAACTGAAGCAGAGAAATGGAGACCTCAAGTAATGGATTGACCTCTTCGAGAAGAGCAACCAAGACCGAGAAGGCTCATTAGAATTTTGCAACCAAATCCCTTCCCCTTACTTCCCCTCTTAAATATCGGGACGAGATTTCTTGTAGTGGAGGAGATTTGTAACGCCCGGATAATCATGCTACATTAATCCCACGAAAATCATGCCACGTCACCTCGGTTACTGTTGCTAACCTCGCAATGATTCGAAACCGTTTCAAAATTTAAATTCAAAATATGTCAAACAACAAAAGTTTTCAAAAGTTGAAACAAAAATGTTCGGTGAGTGCTGAATATTACAAGGGTAATTATAGTAAAGAAAACATAGTTTTAGAAAGTGCCTAAATATTTCAAAATGAATTAAAACAGAAAAGAGTAATAAATAAAAGAAAAAGGAGAAAACACAAAACCAGAAAACAAACTAACAAAAAAGAGAGGAAAAGAAGCCCCCTAATGTGCCACGGCCAACCTGGCCACCAGTCAGGCCGGCCCATTCCCTGCACCCCTCCCTGGTCTATATGGCCCGACTTCCCCGACCTAACCCTAGCCTAACCCCATTCCCTCACGATCCTCACCTCCCTCTCCCTCCAGCGCCGCCACGGGAGACCCCCCACACTCGATCCCCACTTCCTTCGCTCCTGAACCCCGCACTCCCCCTCGTTCCCCGCTCCCCATGTCGCTCGCTCTCCCTCCCCCATCGATCCAGATCGGGGGCTCGACCCCGCGGTGCTCCCGACGCCGCCCGCCGCTCCGAGAACCCCCTGCCTGACGGCTCTCCTCCTCCCCAGCGGCTGCATCGCGCCGTCTCCGTCCTCGTCATCGACCATCACGACCCTGAGCTCTAGCGCCTTCCCGAGCTCATTTTTAGCACAACTACAGGGCCTCGTGAGCACGCTTCCCCCATCCCCCTCTCTTCGTTCACCGTACGGTGCCGTCCCTGGCCGCGCTCGCGCGTCCGCGTGCCATGCGCCTCCACTCGCCACCCCCATCTATTGCGCCTCCGCGCGCTGTTGGCCGCCTGCGCGCGCACTCCTTGGCAACCGCCCATGCTTGCAGCCCCCACTGCCGCGCCAGCGACCTCCCCCTTCCTCCAGCCGCGGCTCTGCTCTGCCAGCGCCGTCGCCCGCCTGCGCCGCATCTGCCACGGCCGCCGCTGCCAGGCGCCGCTCGCCTCCGTCCTTGCTCGCCGGCCTCTCCGGCGTGGCCCGTGCCTACCCTGGCCACACCATGGCCATAGATGCCCCCTGTGTGTGTGTGCCATAGCCAGGGCGTGGCCTTGTGCCACTAACCACAGGGGCCCACCCCCTGTTTAGATCGAATTTTAATAACAATTAAAATTAATCAATTAATTAATTAGCAAATCAATAAATTAACTAAATTAACTTTGTTTAAATTAGCATAACTACCTAATTTAGTTAATTAAAACTGGTAGTTTAGTTAGGTCGATGACAGAACGACCCTACATGTAAGTTTGACCCAGTCAACAGCCCTGGTGACTGCTGACATCATGCTGATGTCATGATGATATCGTAACCCTGTTTTCTATTTAAATTAATTCTGTTTTTTCAAAATGATTTAAAAACTTTAATAATTCATAGAAAATAAACCGTATGTCGTATGAAAATAATTTGTACATGAAAGTTGCTCAGAACGACGAGACGAATCCGAATATGCAGCCCGCGTCCGTCACACATCCCTAGCATAGAGAACACGCAACAATCCACCTCCGTTTCATCTGCCCGAAAACGTCAAACACCGCGAATACTTTCCCGGATGTTTTCCCCCTTCGCCAGTAGCACTTAGTACTGCGTTGGGCCACCCCTAGCACCGCGTATTGCCAGGTTATGCTTTGTGATGCTTTTTTTACTTTGTATTTACTGTTTCTTCCGCCCTGTTCTTCTCCGGTAGACCCCGAGACTGGCACTGATGCCATCGAGTTCGACTACGTCCCGACGACCCCTCCTTGCCAGAGCAACCAGGCAAGCCCCCCCCTCCTTGATCACCAGATATCGCCTACTCTTCTCTATACTGCTTGCATTAGAGTAGTGTAGCATGTTACTACTTTCTGTTAATCCTATTCTGATGCATAGCCTGTCCTTGCTACTACTGTTGTTACCTTTACCTGCTATCCTAATGCTTAGTATAGGATGCTAGTGTTCCATCAGTGGCCCTACACTCTTGTCTGTCTGCCATGCTATACTACCGGGCCGTGATCACTTCGGGAGGTGATCACGGGCATATGCTATATACTTTATACTGTACATTACTTATGATACTTTTCGGAGTTGGGGGCTGAAGGGGCAGGTGGCTCCATCCCGGTAGAGGTGGGCCTGGGTTCCCGACGGCCCCCGGCTGTTACTTTGTGGTGGAGCGACATGGCAGGTTGAGACCACCTAGGAGAGAGGTGGGCCTGGCCCTGGTTGGCGTTCGCGGTTAATTCAAGATAACACGTTTAACGAGATCTTGGTATTTGATCTGATTCTGGCCACTGGCCTATACACACTAACCATCTACACGGGGACAGTTATGGGCACTCGATGTCGTGGTATCAACCGAAGCCTTCGTGACGTCAGCGACTGAGCGGCGCGCGCCAGATTGGACTGGAACGCCTACTAGGCTAGGTCTACTTCCGGTCGCCCTCGCAACGTGCAGGTGTGCAATGGGCGATGGGCCCAGACCCCTGCGCCATAGGATTTAGACCGCCGTGCTGACCACTCTATTGTGCCTAGGTAGGGTTGTGACGTATTGATCTTCCGAGGCCGGGCATGACCCAGAAAAGTGTGTCCGAACAAAGGGGATCAAGCGTGTTGGGAAATGTGGCGCACCCCTTTAGGGAAGTTAATCTATTCGAATAGCCGTGATCTTCGGTAATAGGACGACTTGGAGTTGTACCTTGACCTTATGACAACTAGAACCGGATACTTAATAAAACACACCCTTCCAAGTGCCAGATACAACCGGTGATCGCTCTCTCACAGGGCGACGAGGGGAGGATCATCGGTTAGGGTTATGCTATGCCATGATACTTGGTGAACTTACCATCTACTCTCTTCTACATGCTGCAAGATGGAGGTTACCAGAAGCGTAGTCTTCGATAGGAGTAGCTATCCCCCTCTTAATTCTGGCATTCTGCAGTTCAGTCCACATATGTTACCCCTTTTCCATTTGATACCAATGCATACATATGTAGTGTAGCTCCTTGCTTGCGAGTACTTTGGATGAGTACTCACGGTTGCTTTACTCCCCCTTTTCCCCTTTCCTATACCCGATTGCTGCGACCAGACGTTGGAGTCCAGGAGCCAGACGCCACTGTCGATGACGACTACTACTACTCAGGAGGTGCATACTACTATGTGCAGGCCGCTGAGGACGACTAGGAGTAGTTTAGGAGGATCCCAGGCAGGAGGCCTGCGCCTCTTTCGATCTGTATCCCAGTTTGTATTAGCCATCTTATGGCAACTTGTTTAACTTATGTCTGTACTCAGATATTGTTGCTTCCGCTGACTCGTCTATGATCGAGCTCTTGTATTCGAGCCCTCGAGGCCCCTGGCTTGTAATATGATGCTTGTATGACTTATTTATGTTTTTAGAGTTGTGTTGTGATATCTTCCCGCGAGTCCCTGATCTTGATCGTACACGTTTGCGTGCATGATTAGTGTACGATTGAATCGGGGGTGTCACATGTCCCGCCGCTACCGCTGGTGACGCCCGAGTCCGCCGTGATGGCGGGGCTTGCGGCGTTGGTCCCGGTCATGGCGCCATCTTCTCCCGCGCCGTTTGCACCTCCGGCCGCATCCACGGTGCCGCTAACTACCTCTATGGTGTCCTCACCTCAGGCAGTCTCCTCGATGGGATTGCCGCCGCCGCCGTTTCACTTCGGCTACCTCATCACCATCAAGTTATCATCCGACAACTACATCTTATGGCATGCGCAGGTTCTTCTGCTCCTTGTGAGCCATTACCTGCTTGGCTACGTCGACGGCTCTCTCCCTTGCCCCCCCCCGCACTGGTGGATAGCGTGCACGGTCCGGTCTATAATCCAGCCCATCATGTTTGGACGGGGCAGGACCAGCACTACAAGAAATATGTCAACTTGTGACCTTCTGTCAGTGAACCTGGAAGAATCGGTCATAAATCTATGGCCATTTAAGACCAATTGGTCAAAAGCTGTTCGAGGGGCTCCAAACCCTAAACTATATCGACCATTTTGGTCAGAAAGATCGTAATTTCCTTACATGAAATGGTCATAAAGCAGACAACACTGGTCCGCTACCTTATTTCTAGCTGATCATGACCAATATAGATGTTCATAACCTAATTGTGGTGGATTTCTATGACTAAGCGCCACCTCATCAGTTTTGCCTATGTGTCATGTCCATGTGTCAATTTTTGCCCTAGGTTGTGAAGCAACCTATATTTCTGTCATTCCCAAAATTCCCAAAAAATCTCATAAATTCTTTGGGTCATATCTTCATCAAATATGTAAAAATACTTCCTTGCCTACGTCAAAAATAATTCAACAATATTCATTTTCCTGTTCTGTTCAGAACATCACTTTGTGAAGGAAGTACTATTTATATATTCTTGATTGCCCTCAAAATTTTTGGGCACTCTTTCCTATCCAAATCATTGCTGGATGACAAAATTCAGGTCCATTTGCCCAGTAAATCTTCCTCAGCAAATTTCCAAAGTTTTTGTCCACCTAGAAGCATTGTGAAGGAATTACAAGATAGGAATATCATTATGAGTTTAATTTTTGCCACATATTCTATATGCCAAATTCATAGCTCTACACAAAAGTTTATCTCTATCTAACAATACATGTGAGCTCACCATCGAATCTTTGTTCCTGGTAATATTTTTAGTTCGTGAAGCAACTACATTTTATATTGCTTTATAATTGCTGAAAATTTTCCAGGACATTACCCTGACTATAGAAACCCCCTACACCAAATTTCAGCATAATCCAATCATCTATGTAAGCCCAGCTTCAATTTCTATTTTCTGACCAAATTGGCACATTGCAAAGGAAGTGCTATCTAGACACCTCCTATTGTCCTTAATCTTTTTGTGCCATCTTACATATAAAAATCATTGCCACATTCCAATATTCAGCTCCATTTTCCTATTAAATCTTCCTCAGCAAATTTCTAAAGTTTCTATCCAGAGAGAAGCTTTGTGAAGGAAGTACAAGCTAGGATTATCCAAATGGTATAAAACTTTTACAGTGCTTTAATATTCCCAAATTACCATACTCCACAAAATTTCAGCTCAATCCACTTATCCATTTGATCCCAGATTCAACATCCATGTTTTTGCCTGATGTGGTACTTTGCAAAGCAAGTGCCATCCAAACTCCTCCATTTGAGCTGAAAATTTGCCAAGACAGTCTCCCTAGTAGATGATCATCCTCAGCCAAAACTCAGGCCCATTGGTCTTGTGAATTTCCCGTACCGCTTATCAAACACTTGGCTGCTAATTCATGTTTGAGCATAGTTCGGTCTCCTCGTGAGATTCTTCTGTTGTTATTTTCTTCCTAGCATCTACCTGAGGAGTGCCCAACCTACTAGACATGCCTAGGATGCCCAGAACGCATGGCAATGCCATGGTCAGGCGGTGACCACGCGGCGGGCATGCGAGTCTATGCGCTTTGGAGTTGGGGCCCTGGGCCACTGTCCAAACCACGACGTATCAGCACCAAACCATTTATTTATGATTAACTAGATACTTATGTAACTAGAAATGATTTTTGGAAAAAAATAAAGAGCAAACTATAAGGCAGCTCCAGTTCAAATTTGACACGTTTCCTACTGAATGGGTGAAAATTTGTCTTTTTCACGAGAGGTGGATAAATTTTTTTGACACCCAACCATTTTGTCAATTGTGCATTAAATATGGCCTAGTATTTTAGAAAATTAATTTGGTCCAATTTTGAAACAATTATATGGTAGGTCCTCCACACAAAAAACTTATTTCGGGCACTCGGAAAATGGAAAATGAATTTTCCGTGCAAAGAAAATGAAAACTCCCTTAGGCAACATTGTTTGGAATTCCAATATGCACCCTTGTGCATAATATGAGATCATTTGAACAAACTATGCCATGAATGTGGCCATAAGATTGATCATTTGGCTTGAAAGCCATGAATCTTCACGCATGATAGCTCATTTCTGAGAACACTTTTTTAAATAATTGTCATATTACAAGTTTATTATTTTTCCTGGAAACTTGGTCACATATAATGATACAATGCGAAGGTTTTCCATTTTTTGATTTTTTGAATATTTTATGCCCGTTTCAAAATGCGGTCAAAATGGCGGGCTTGACCGTTCCTAGCTAGTGGTTGAATCTTGGAATTTTTTTGATTTTTCTCTGATTAAATAGATACTTATGTACCTAGAAATTATTTTTCAAAAAATAATGAGCAAACTGTGAGGCAGTTGTAGTTCAAATTTGATCCAGTTCCTACTGAATCGGTGGAAATCTGTCTTTTTCACGAGAGGTGGATGGAAAGTTTTGACACCCAACCATTTTGTCAATTGTGCATTCAATATGGCCTAGTATTTTAGAAAATTGATTTGGTCCAATTTTGCAACAAATATATGGTAGGTCCTGCACAAAAAAAACTCATTCCGAGCACTCGAAAAATGGAAAATGATTTTTTCATGAAAAGAAAATGAAAACTTCCGTAGGAAACATTGTTTGGAATTACAAGATGCACCCTTGTGCAAAATATGAGATCATTTGAACAAACTATGCCATGAATGTGGCCATAAGACTGATCATTTGGCTTCAAAGCCATGAGTCTTCATGCATGATAGCTCATTTCTGAGAAAACTTTTTTAAAATAATTGTCGTATTACAAGTTTATTATTTTTCCTAGAAACTTGGTCACATATAATGACACAATGTGAGGCTTTTACAAATTTTTGATTTTTTTCGAATATTTTATGCCCGTTTCAAAATGCGGTCAAAATGGCGGGCTTGACCGTTCCTAGCTAGTGGTTGAGTCTTGGAAATTTTTTGATGTTTCTCTGATTAAATAGATACTTATGTACCTAGAAATTATTTTTCGAAAAAATAAAGAGCAAACTATGAGGTAGCTGTAGTTCAAATTTGACCCGGTTCCTGCTGAATCGGTGGAAATTTGTCTTTTTCACGGGAGGTGGATCGAAACTTTCTACACCCAACCATTTTGTCAATTGTGCATTCAATATGGCCTAGTATTTTAGAAAAATTATTTGGTCCTATTTTGCAACAAATATATGGTAGGTCCTTCACAAAAAAAACTCATTCCGGGCACTCAAAAAATGGAAAATGAATTTTTCGTGCAAAGAAAATGAAAACTTCCTTAGGAAACATTGTTTGGAATTCCGAGATGCACCCTTGTGCACAATATGAGATCATTTGAAAAAAACTATGCCATGAATGTGGCCATAAGATTGATCATTTGGCTTGAAAGCCATGAATCTTCATGCATGATAGCTCATTTTTGAGAACACTTTTTTAAAATAATTGCCGTATTACAAGTTCATTATTTTTCCTTGTAACTTGGCCACATATAATGGTACAATGCGAAGCTTTGCAATTTTTTGATTTTTTTTGAATTTTTTATGCCCGTTTCAAAATGCGGTCAAAACGGCGGGCTTGACCGTTCCTAGCTAGTGGTTGAATCCTGGAAATTTTTTGATGTTTCTTTGATTGAATAGATACTTATGTACCTAGAAATGATTTTTGTAAAAAATAATGAGCAAACTATGAGGCAACTGCAGTTCAAATTTGACCCGGTTCCTACTGAATCGGCGGAAATTTGTCTCTTTCACCAGAGGTGGATCGAAACTTTTGACACCCAACCATTTTGTCAATTGTGCATTCAATATGGCCTAGTATTTTAGAAAATTGATTTGGTCCAATTTAGCAACATATATATGGTAGGTCCTTCACAAAAAAACTCATTTCGAGCACTCAGAAAATGGAAAATGAATTTTCCGTGCAATGAAAATGAAAACTTCCTTAGGAAACATTGTTTGGAATTCCAAGATGCACCCTTGTGCACAATATGAGATTATTTGAAAAAACTATGCCATGAATGTGGCCATAAGATTGATCATTTGGCTTGAAAGCCATGATTCTTCACGCATGATAGCTCATTTCCGAGAACACTTTTTTAAATAATTGCCGTATTACAAGTTTATTATTTTTCCTCTTAACTTGGTCACATATAATGACACAATGCGAAGCTTTTCCAATTTTTTGATTTTTTTGAATATTTTATGCCCGTTTCAAAATGCGGTCAAAACGGCAGGCTTGACCGTTCCTAGCTAGTGGTTGAATCTTGGAAAACTTTTGATGTTTCTCTGATTAAATAGATACTTATGTACCTAGAAATGATTTTCGGAAAAAAATAATGAGCAAACTATGAGGCAGCTGCAGTTCAAATTTGATCCACTTCCTACTGAATCGGCGGAAATTTGTCTTTTTCACCAGAGGTGGATAAAAGCTTTTGACACCCAACCATTTGGTCAATTATACATTAAATATGGACTATTATTTTAGAAAAATGATTTAGTGCCATTTTGCAGCAAATTTATAGTATTTCCTTCACAAAAAACACATTTCGGGGACTCAGAAAGTGGAAAATGGTTCTTTTGAGCAAAGAAAATGAAAACCTCCCAAATCAACATTGTTTGTCATCCCTAAATACACACATGTACAAAATATTGGTTTATTTGAACTAACTATAAGAGGTTAAATGTTTGCCTCAATAAAAGGGTACAAACTATAAGAGAAAAACCAAAAATGCTTAATTCTGATTGGTGGAATCAGCTGTGGCATGGATCAGTGACATGGCAAATATCTGTCCATCCATCCATCCGTCCATCCACCCCTCCGCTCTCTCTCTCTCTCGCTGTCACACAACAAACCCCTCTCTCTCTCTCTCGCATAACTAACCCTAGCGATCCACCTCTCCCCTCCCCTCCCCTCCCCTCGTGCAGCCGCCACCCACCTCCACCACATCGCCGCCGCCGCTGTCGCCGGCCTACGCCCTCCTCCCACACCGCCGCCGTGAAACCCCCTCCTCACCTCCTCTCCCCGGTCAACCAGCAGCAGGTCAGGCGGAGGCGGCAGCCAGATCCGCCGCGTTGCTTCTGGATCCGCGCCCTCCCCACCCCCGATTCATCTCCAATCCCGCCGCCGACACCCAACCCCACCCCCATCGGTGACCTCCCTCCCTTGCTCCTCAACCCAACCCAACCCCGATTCGATTCAGTTCATAGACAAATCCCCTCGCACATCGCCGCCGCCGCCACACACTACCGATCCCCTCACATCCGGCCGGTGGCCATGGCCTCCGGTATCTCCCCGACAGCCGCCACTCCGGTACCCTCTCCAGTACCCTCCCCTCCCCTACCCTCACCAGAAGAGCAAGAGAAGAGGTAGGGAGATCGAGCGAGCTGGTCAGGCGGCCGCCATGGCGCGGCCAAATCTGCCACGGTTGCCCATGGCTTCTTCGATCTGGGCCTCGACGGAGGTCACCATGGCCTGCTCCGTGCCGATCCTCTCTTCCTCAACGGAGGTGCTCGCGTGCCGGCTTCCTCCTCCTACTTCTGCTCGGCCGTTGCCGACGCCACGGAGCTTCCTAGCCTAGCAGGAAGGGGGAAGATGAGACAGCGGGACGGAAGGAAGGAGGCCGCCGAGGAGTGAGGTGTTGTACTCGACAGAGATACCTGACGCCTCTGTTTGTGATGCCACATGAGAAGCATAGGGAAGATCCCACCATCACCAGCTTGCTCCACCACAAGTCGCGCTTGCCCTCCGTGCTCACCATGGTACTGCTTGTCTTGGTAATCACTTTTCCCCAATCTCCCTCTAGTAGGAGTGCTGATGCAGTTGTTTGGGCTTGTACGCCTGTTTGGCTGCTGAATGCTGACGACGCTTCTACCGCTGTTTGTTTGGTTGCAGGGAGTGATTATTCTCATTGTATACTTCAACAATGGCTTAGGTGGGTTGGAAATTCCCAGCTTCAGTACACATTTTACTTGCTCTGTGTGTGTGTGAGTGTGAGTGTGTAACTGTTGTGTAGATCGCAAAATGGCTAGCAAAAAAGGCTTTGTATAAAATGATTTATCTTGTACATTGCTCTACCTCACTTGTGTACATGAAACCATACCTGCCAAATATCAAGTACACTGCTGAATCATAACATCTTGTTTTCTGTTCAACCAAGCAATGTCGAGCATAGCTAGCTGGGTGGCCCTGACCTACCATACCTGCACTGCATGCATAGTAGAGTAGAGAAGCAAAAAATATACTATCTCGCAGCTAGAGAGAGTTGTCCAATGAGCAAATTAGGGCATCCAATCATCCCAATGAGAGAGCAGAAGAACTGAAGTTTTCTCTAATCTAGATTTCCCATAGAAACAATTATTCTTATTTTCATAGCAGAAAAAGTATTCTAGGCATACTAATTTGCCAGGACAGCCGGTGTTCCATTGCTGTCGACCACAATATTTAGCAGCGGTGGTCTCCCCAAATTATGTTAGACATGACAACCCACTATCTCCTTTACTTACAATGTGGCTTGCCTTGAAAGAAAAGAATGTTCAGGTGTTTGTACATTTGTGAGGTGTAGTGATATGGATTTGTTTGTACATTTGAAATCAATGAGTGTAGGTGTGATCTTTGTACATTGTGAGGTTCAAGACTAATATCTCCTCTAGGAAAGAAATATTTCACAAGGCCTGCTCTACTTTGAGTTGGTTCTAATTTGAATGGTTCGTTGTGTGTAGGTGTGATCTGAATTCTAAATGGGTCTTTTGGCAGGTACACGAAGGCCACGAGCGCCAAGGCGCACCTCACGTGCGGGGGCTGCCGGCAAGAAGGACGTGGGAGAGGCCTTCTTCGTCTTCATGTACGTCCCGTCCTTCCCCTCCCCTTGCTTCCTTCGTCAGATTCTATTTTTCCGTTGCTGTTTCCCCATGGTTCCCAGGCGGCCCTTGTTCTGAACCTGCTTTTTGTTGATTGGTTGCCATCAGGGGCGAGTTCCGCAAGGAGTTCAAGCATAAGAACCCCAAGAACAAGTCTGTCGCTGCTGTAAGTTTCTTACAAAGACTAATTCCCACTCTCAATTTGCTTTCTATACCAGCATGTACACAGTAGAAATTAATCTGCCAGGTGATGTATATTGGGTCATGATGGTGGAGCTAATTAGTTGCTTCCGCTGTAATTTTTTTATCCAGGTAGGCAAAGCAGCCGGTGGGAGGTGGAAGAGCTTGAGTGAGTCGGTAAGTTATTGTGCGTTCGTTTGTCATTCGTTTTCTAGATCTTGCACGTGAGGTGTTTGTTTGAATGTGCCGACGGTGTTTGATTGACTGATTCGTTGTTGGTGAACTTGCTGGTATTGTGCATGTAGATCATAGTGTACCAGCTTGCAAGGGCGTTGCTTTTTTGCCACGGACGCGGGGTCCGACACCATGACCTTGAGCCACACAACCTGCAAATTGGTGGATGGGTTGGTATCCTCTGGTTTGATCCCAGGAAGAGGAAGTGTTCTCTTCTCTTTATCAACCAAAGGCACTTTCTTCTCCCATGGATGGATGGGACTCCATCAATTTAGTATCAGTTTAGGTTTTAGTATGCTATTGATGCTTGCGTTGATGCCATGCTTTTTGTCTTGTCATGTGCTGATATTAACTGGCAGCATCAGCTCCCATGATTGCTTGCTTGCTTACTCTATAACCTGTACTGCTAAAACATGTTATCTACTCCATGATGATATATCATTTGCAAATACTCCTAGACATCACCTCCCATGATGTTGCATTAGCTATAATCTATACTGCTAAAAGAGGAGTGTAAACTGGAGTAATTTTTCAGCCATTCTATTTGTTTTATTTTGGGCGGATGCTCTCCACTGGAGTACAGCTGGGTACTGCATTTCTTTTTGCATTCCTTTTTGAGTCAGTGCTTGAACATTTTTTTAAAGATGAATTGGAATACTCTTGGACAGCAGTACATGAAGTATAGCTGTAACTTCTTGCAGTATAGCTGTAGAAGTCCATTGGGAGTAGTTTTGCATAAGTAGCATTAGGAGTAACTTCTTGCAGAAACTCTTTGACACATATTGTCATGCATCAGTAGCATGTTTGATTGTTTTGGAGCAGCGATTAATTACTTGTAATGTTTTTCTTGTCTGAGCACACACACTAAATGGTAGTTTTTTAGATAATTATTATTAACTGAAACTGTTATGTACATGAATATAGTCTATCTACAGCTAGTTACATATGTGGTGCAATTGTGTAGAACTACTAGTACTATGCTTGAGATTTGATCATTAATATAGTGTATCTACAATTGTACATGAATATAGTGTATCTGCAGTACTGTAATATTCTTGAGACTTGATCCAAACCATATTAATTGTTGCTAGTGATTTTATTATCTACTTTTTGCATCATCTAAACATTTTTTTGTTTCTCACTCATGATTGATATATTGCCAGGTGAATGAGGTTTTCAAATATTGAAGGAGGAGGAAAATATGAACTTCTGTTCTGTCTTATCATCTAAACTTCTGTTTTAATTTTCTTTGTCGTAGAATAGTTTTGTTTGGCACTGACTGTTCCTCGGATGTAAAGATATGTATTGCTAGAATTAATGGTTGTAATATAAGCAATATTATATTTTGGGCTCCTATAACATTGCATGTTGCTTTGAAAATGTATCAGAACTGGGCTAGGCCCAAGATAGCTTGTGGTCTGATATGTTTTAATGTCAATGGCATAATATTTTTTGGATTGGATCAGTTATTTCAGAACTGGGCTGGGCCCAAGATATATTGGACAATTATTTCTGAGGGGAAAACGTGAGAAGCCCAGCAAAGAAACGGCCCAGAAAAACACATGACAAAAAGAAAAGGAAACGACCCAAAATAATACATGACAAATAGAAAATATGTTGTTAAAAGGGCCAGGCAAGGAAATTAACGAGGCTGAATTGTTCGGCCAGGCCCATGTAGCCGACCAAAAATTCACCTGAAAAAACAATAAATAGGCTGAATTGTTGGGCTCGGCCCATGTAAAACATCAAAATGGACCGGGCTGAATCTTATCAACGACCTTTTCAATTGGTCGCAATTTTTCCATGTCAGATTGCCACGTCGGATCCGGCGTGGCCTGGGTAGACAGCTAGCGACCAAAACAGAAGGTCGTTGAACCAATGACCTTTTCATAAGGTCGTTGCCTTCCATGACCTTCTCACACAGAAGGTCATTAATTTCAGTTTACGATCGTCAGCTTTTGACCATCTGTTTTTGGTCAAAAAAGGTCGCAAATGAAAAACAATGACCTTTCAGTGACCAATAGTGATGGTCGCAAGTTGACATATTTCCTATAGTGCAGGCGAACCTCTCCTCCATCCAGGGGTCGCTCTCTCCGGCTATCGCTGGGCTTGTCGTCTTCGCTAAGACGTCTCATGAGGCATGGACCATACTCGAGCGCTCGTTTGCGGCGCAGTCACAGGCTCGTGTCTCCGCACTTCGTCGTCAGCTTGGCGAGTGTGAGAAGCTCGACTCCACGGCCACGGAGTTCTACAACAAGGTCAAGGGCCTTGCTGACACGTTGGCCTCCATTGGACAGCCACTCACCGACTCCGAGTTCAACTCCTTCATCGTCAACAGGCTCAATGAGGAGTATGATGCTTTGGTAGAGATCATGAACAAGCGGGGCAACTCGACCCCCATGATGGCACATGAGGTCTACTCCTGCCTTCTCCTCACCGAACAACGTGTCGAGGCTCACCGTGCCAAGGCCAGTCAGGGCCCCCTGTCCGCGAATGCCGTAACCAAGGGTGGCCGCAACTCGTCCAAGGCGCCGCCCCTGCATTGTCTTCGTCACCCTCGGCTCCCCCCTCGTCCGCAACCCTACCAGGGCCCGGTGGTCGGCGTGTGTGTCAGCTATGTGCCATTGAGGGGCACTGGTCCTCTAAGTGTCACAAACGCTTTCAGCAGAGTTTTCTTGGCCTTGGCAATGACGACAAGGACACACGCAACTTTGCGCATCAGGTGGCCATGGCTGATTGTCCGCCGCCGCCGAGGCAACAAGGACACACTCAGTCCTACTCCATCGATCCCCACTGGTACATGGATTCTGGGGCAACGGAGCATCTGACGAGCGAGATGGGAAAGCTTCATACTCATGAACCCTATCATGGCTCCGATAAGATCCACACTGCCAATGGAGCAGGTATGGACATCTCTCATATTGGTCAAGCATCTCTTTTCACTAGACATGCAAATAGGACTCTTCAGCTTTGCAATGTTCTTAGAGTTCCATCTGTCACACGTAATCTTCTTTTAGTTCCTAAAGTCACACGTGATAATAATGCGCTTTGTGAATTTCATCATTTTGATCTTTTTATTAAGGATCAGGGAACGAGGGACATTCTTTTTAGCAGGCGGTTGTGCCAGGGCCTCTATCATCTGGAGCTGTCGACGTCCTGGGACTGGGGGTCCCCAGACTTGCCTACCTACGGCCCACGACGTGGCTCCACCAGCGGCCCTGTACGACCCATATTCACCAGCAAACACTCAAGACCCTCGCGAGGCGGACGACGCAAGACCTCCTTGGGGACGACATCACCAGGATGGCTTGCGAGGGGCGGAGAGATCAAGGTAAGGGGCACCTCGCGAGGTGCGTGTGATGCAAGCCATGACGACCAAGGCCAGGCGGGCGCCAGTGGGCGCAGGGAGCCAGTTTCCTCTTTGCTGCTAAAGGGGCAAGCGCAGGCGAGGAGTCCCGAGGCGTCAGGCAAATGTTTCCATATCGATGCGACGAGACCAAGACCAGTAGGACGGCAGGACGAAGGTCACCACGGAGCCCACGACGGCGTCACCACCAGAGCCTTTGGTAGGCGAAGACCACCTTTTGTCAGGATAGCTTATACTAGTTGTCCCCTTTCGAACTTGGCCGTTGTGGGATCCCTTTCTATCGAAGTAATTGGACACGGATACCCCGAAGACGGTGAGACGATATTTCAAGACATCGGGGCTGGCAAAGCCCCTCAGTCCGACTGCCCGGCCGCTTCTGCCGGCTCCCCGTCCGACTGCTCTGCTCGGCCGGCTGCCGACTGCTCTGCTCAGCCGGCTGCCGACTGCAGCCCGACTCGACATCGACAAGACACCGACAAGACATCGACAAGACAGCCATACCGTGGCCATGCCTGACCACTATTGCTGCATTGGCATACACTATTCATCCATCACCATCAATAGTGTGTAGTACCATCAATAGTGTAACTTGTCCCCTGGGCACTAGTATATAAAGTGACCCAGGGGAGCAAGCCATCGGGCCATGGCCACAAGGCCTCACACAGGCTAGCAAGCTAATTAGCTATCCATCCATCCATCCATCCATCCATCTATCCAGGGGAGTCACCCTCTCACGCATGCATGCTAGCTAGCAAGATAGCTAGCTAGCTCACACATACATCTATTCATCCATTCACCCACGACCAAGCATACACTTGTGTCCATATGCATATACCAAGTCAGATGCACTTGGCACTGATCTCAGATACAGCTCCAGGAGCACTTTGTACCAGATATACCAGATATATTCAGACATGCAGGAGTAGGGGTATTATCTCTCCGGAGAGCCCCGAACCTGGGTAAACTAGCACGTGCTACTCGCATACCCGCTCCCGGTCCTATCAGCAGCAGTCTTACCCTCACACTAAGCCCTTGTGGCATCTGTTGATTCACAAGCCCCCCGTGAGAATACCATGACAGTTGCCGCCCACAGTGGTGCGGTACTATGCTACCGCGCTGCTGCTGGTTTCGCAGTCCGGGCGGGACCATCTTTGTCATCTCCGCCGCGACGTCACCGTCGTCTCTCCGGTAGCGCTCGGGGGCTCGACATCGACACGCCCCCGGAGCAGCCGCGAGGGGCGGCGCGTCCTTGCTGCCGGCGTCGCCATCTTCATCATCACCGCGACGTCGCCACCTCTCCAGCGTCGGTCGAGGGCTCGACATCAGCACGCCATCGGCGTGTCCGTGAGGGGCGGTGCGTCTTCGTCATCACCACCGCAACACCGGCTGTCCGTTTGCGCGCGCCGCGCGCGGGGCCTTGCTTTGGTCGGCCGTGTCCGTCCACACGCCACTCGCGTCTGCTTCCCTCCGTGTTGCGCCTTGCTCCGACCGAATCGGGCGTTCGCTACTCCAAATATCATCTAGACAAGCTAGCTAGATGCAGGTCAACCGTGGTCATACACTACCATGCACCATTCGTATATAGGCTGTACACTACCCAGACGCAAGCAAGATGTGCCTAGTACACTGCTCATACAGTGGCTGGATGCGAAAAGGACAACGCACGCACGACAGCCGACCGTGGCCTGCACGTCCTGCTCGCGCGCTATTCCCGCCCCTGCACGCTCACGCGTGACCCCGTGTCCGCGCGCCCGCACACGTCCCCGTGGCTGCGCGCCTGCCGTCTGGGTCCCCGTTGCTGCCTCCCGCAGCTCTGCTCCTCCCCGCCGAGGCCGCCGCCTACTCCGCCCATGCCAGCTGCCTCGTCGCATTGACGTCACCCTCCTGGCCCAGCGCGCGCCTCCCCGTCCCCCTTCGCGTCCGTCCGCGTCGGACGGCCACGGCTGTCCGTCCCCGCTGGCTCCAGGCCCCTGCCGGCTGATGGATGCTCCGCGCCAGCCGGCTTCGGGCCCTCGCCGGCTCGCCTCCGCCCCGTCGGTCTGCTGCTGGCTCCGCACACCTTGCGCGCCCACCGCCGGCTCCGGCGCTCATCGCGTGCGCCGCTCGTCCGGGTTGCCGCTGCCGCCTCCCGAGCGCCGGCCGGGTGGCTGCTGCCGAGTCCGCCTCGCCTGGCCGGCCTCCTCCCCGACGGCTGCTCCTTCGCCCTTCTCCGGCCGCCCCGGGCCCCGGCTCCGCCCGTCGTCGGCTCCCCTGCACCCGTAGCCGCCTGCTGCGGTCCTGCTGCGCCACTGCGGTGCCCCAACGCCTCCCCGTCGGCTCGGTGCGCGCGCGTCCACCTCCACCCGACATTTGGCGCGGCTGCTGCCGAGTCCGCCTCGCCTGGCCGGCCTCCTCCGCGTCGGCTGCTCCTCTGCCCGTCTCCGGCCGCCCCGGGCCCGGCTCCGCCAGTCGCTGGCTCCCCCGCGCCCGTAGCCGCCTGCTCTGGTCCCGCTGCGCTGCTGCGGTGCCCCGACGCCTCCCCGCTGGCTCGGTGTGCGCGTCCGCCTCCACCCGACCTCACTGACGTGTCACCCGCCGCGCCGACTGCGGCTCCCCACCGCCTCACGCAGCACCACCGGCCGGCCTCGCCGTGCCTGCCGGCTCCCGCAGCCGGCTTGCCACTGGCCGGCTTCACGCATGCGCCGTGGCTCACCCGCCGGAACACGCCCAGCCGGCTGTTCAAGAAGAGAAAAGGGGCCGGCTGGAAAGAGTTCCCGGGTTAAGAGAGAGAGAAAAGACCGGCTGCTCAGCCGGACAGAGAAAGTGGCCTACTACCCATGACTAAAAAAAGAAAAGAGAGGGAGACCGGGTGAGATGGCCGGCTGCCCGAGAGTCGGCAGAGAAAAGAAGGTGGCCGGCTGGTGGCATCCGGCTGCTCACATGCAATCGGAAAAAGAAAAAAAGGGGAGTATCTGACTGTGCAGACCGCTGCCCAGCCAACTGCGCTGGTCGACCGCCCGCATCGCCGCTCGGCCGGCTATTTCGTCTGCCCGCTTCGCTGCCTGGCCGCTGATGAGCCGGTTCGGCTATGCATAGCCGGCTGACGAGCAAAAGAGAAGAAGACAAAGTAGTTGCTGGGAGATCCGGCCCGACTGCTCAGCAGTCGGCCCACATCTCGGGGGCTACACCCAGCGGGTGCGCTGACGCGCCCCCGCGAAGAAGAAGATAAAGTAGTCGCCAGGAGATCCGGCCCGACTGCTCAGCAGTCGGCCCGAATCTCGGGGGCTACACCCAGCGGGTGCGCTGGCGCGCCCCCGCGAAGATTGCAGACAAGAGAAGAGTTTTGTCCGGTTGCCAGCAACCGACAAAAGAGAAAAAGAAGAAAAAGGGCGCTGCAAGCCGCCTCGCCGCCTGGCCGGTTGAGCCTGACCGACCGGGACCCCCCTTCGAGCACCCGGGGGCTCGAAGGCTACACCCAGCGGTTGCGCCAACGCACTCCGCGAGCGCTGAGCCGTGATGGCTGTCTTCGATGACCGCGACTACACAAAAATCAATGTGAGCTCTTCACCCGCATATTTTTGCACTATGCAAGCACGGATAACCCCGAGCGATGCTTGGGGAACTATCTCCGCTTTTTATTACAGTAGCATCACTGTTCGCCCCGGCTCCAGCCAGACTTGGCCCGGGGGCTGGCCGCTTGGCCTGAGACGTTAGTTCCCGCAGACGGCTTAGTACCGTGCGCGGTACCAAAGGCTCACTCTTAGTCACAGACTGCAGAGCGGCTGTCCGGCTAGCAAGGGTGAACGCTGGAGGCCACCCATGCGAAAAACGTCCGGGAAGAAAAACGGTTCGGGTGACCCGATCGTTTATTTTATGAGTATCTGCTCGGTTAAATTCGCTCCCAGAGTCTGAGTATTGTACACTCCACTCCGCGGTCCACTCTCAGCAATAGACCGCAGAGCGGCTGTCCGGCAAGCGAGAGCACGAGCCAAAGAATGGAGGGAACATGAAAAAGATTGAAGGGGGCTCGGACGAAACTGAGTCGGCACCCTCCGCATAAAACTTGCAATGCTAAAAGCAAGCATATGATATATCTGCGTGGACTAACTTTGTCTTTTTCATGATCATTTCCATGACCACTCGCTAAAAAAACCTCCGCCCAACTTTGCCAAGTTGCCCGGAGGCTTGGGGGCTACTGTCGGAGTAATTGGACACGGATACCCCGAAGACGGTGAGACGATATTTCAAGACATCAGGGCTAGCAAAGCCCCTCAGTCCGACTGCCCAGCCGCTTCCGCCGGCTCCCCGTCCGACTGCTCTGCCCGGTCGGCTGCCGACTGCTCTGCCCAACCGGCTGCCGACTGTGCTAACCAGCCGGCTGCCGACTGCAGCCCGACTCGACACCGACAAGACATCGACAAGACAACCACACCGCGGCCATGCCTGGCCACTATTGCTGCATTGGCATACACTATTCATCCATCACCATCAACAGTGTGCAGTACCATCAATAGTGTAACTTGTCCCCTGGGCACTAGTATATAAAGTGACCCAGGGGAGCAAGCCATCGGGCCATGGCCACAAGGCCTCACACAGGCTAGCAAGCTAACTAGCTATCCATCCATCCATCCATCCATCCATCCAGGGGAGTCACCCTCTCACGCATGCATGCTAGCTAGCAAGATAGCTAGCTAGCTCACACATACATCCATTCATCCATTCACCCACGACCAAGCATACACTTGTGCCCATATGCATATACCAAGTCAGATGCACTTGGCACTGATCTCAGATACAGCTCCAGGAGCACTTTGTACCAGATATACCAGATATACTCAGACATGCAGGAGTAGGGGTATTATCTCTCCGGAGAGCCCCGAACCTGGGTAAACTAGCGTGTGCTACTCGCATACCCGCTCCCGGTCCTATCAGCAGCAGTCTTACCCTCACACTAAGCCCTTGTGGCATCTGTCGACTCGCAAGCCCCCCGTGAGAATACCATGACACTTTTCGCTCAATATTTGGGAAGAGGACCCGGGCCACTATAAATAGGACTTAGCTACCACCATAGAAGGGGATCGACTCAACCAGAAGGGGATCCGGCTCAGAAGGATCATCTAGACCACCCTAGCACCCACCAGCTCACTGAGTCCAAGAACACCTCTCCTCAGGAGGTTGTTCTTCCCGTGTACTTGTTCATCCTCAGCCTACAAGGCAATCTACCACACCACACTGGAGTAGGGTATTACACCACAATGGTGGCTTGAATCAGTATAAATCCTTGTGTCTCTTGTTCTTCGGGTTCGACGAGCTAGGCCTAGGAATCGGTACGAGAGAGAGAGCTAGAGCGAGAAGGAGAGATCTTCGTGTGCACCCAGTGTTCGAACCACAAGGGTTTGCCAGAACCCACGATCCAACATTTGGCGCGCCAGGTAGGGGGTGCGCCGGAGCTTCCCTCCCGTTGACTAGCATTCCATCGTCCAGCCATTTCCATGGCCGACGCTCGCCGAGCCATGCTGAGCATCGGGCTGCCCTTGCTGGCCGCGTCGCCCAAACGGCTCCCGCTGGTGGACCTCCCCGTCGTTCGCCATCACCTGCTGCCAACGCCGCCACAGGACCGGCGAGGCACGAGCAACATGCCTCGTCTCTACACTCCTTCGTGCGGCGGGACGGACGCACTGTCACCCCATCGCTGACTCCAGCGGCCTCATCGTCCCATGCTCGTCGCGGACCTGCGGGCGCGCATGCTGCGTTACTCATGGCGTGCGATCTCCTGTGCTACCGCCTCGTCGACGACCTCTACGAAGACTGGATCGACCGCATCGCCGAGCTCGTCAGCACCGCTGGGGGCTCTCCTGCACCGTCCCTCTCGCTACCTCGCCCGCCTCCCTCTATAGGCGAAGTAGCCCAATGGAGCACCTCCGCCACCTCCACGACAAGATGTCGCCCTCGCTCCAAGGCGTGCGGCCCCGCGACGTGATCCACCGCTTAGGGCGCCCTCTCAAGAAGAAGGAAGCGGCCAAGAAGTCCAGCGGTCACAAGCAGGACCCCCTGCATTCACACCACCGCCACGTCAAGCCCGCGCACCCCCTACGGTGGCATCACACGAGAACCGAGACCAAGACCAAGCTCCGCCTCCATGTTGGGCTCCGGTGGCCACAACAGGCTGCCGAGCCTTCACTCTTGAGCTTCGTACTGTCGTCTGGCCCGGGAAGTTCGAACCTGACCTGACTCCGCGCTACGATGGCACCCCCGACCCTGCGGAGTTCCTGCAGCTCTACGAGCTTTGCATTGAGGCGTCCAACGGCGACGAGAAAATAATGGCGAACTGGTTTCCCATGGCTCTCAAGGATGGTGCTCGCTCGTGGCTCTTGAACTTGCCCGCGGGATCGATCTCCTCCTGGGGTAAGATGCGCGAGCATTTCATCGCCAACTTGCAGGGCACTCGCGACCGCCCGCCGGCCGCGGGTGACCTGCGCGCATCAAGAAGCAACCCGAGGAGACCCTGCAAAAGTACATCCAGCGCTTCAACAACGTCCGCCTCAAGATCCCCAAGGTGACGGACGAGGCCATCATCTCCATGTTCTTCGATGGCGTCCGCGACGACAAGATGAAGGAGGAGGTTGCCATCCATGAAGACCTGTGCACAACCTTGTAGCTGTTCAACCTAGCGACCAAGTGCACGAGGGCCGAGGAAGGGCGCCTCTCCCTCGTCGAGCTCCCAGCGGTAGACCCAGAAGACAAGAAGGCCAAGGTTAAGGACGTGAAACGCAAGGGTGCGGCCGTGCTCGCAGCCGAGCCAGAGGTGAAGCGCGGCCACGATCGCCCAGAATCGTCCAGGGGTGGCCGCCCATTCTATGCCTTCCACAACGTGCACAACACAACGCCAACGATTGCCAGGAGCTCAGGGCCATCCGCGACGGACGCTTTGGCCGGCGCCCCGACCAAAGTGACCGAGGCTATGGCCCTGGAGGAGGCCGAACAAGAGGACGCTGGGAGGACTGCGGCCCGCGCCAGGAGTGGCACGACCAGCCTCGCGAGGATCACTGGCACGATCAGCCTCATGAGGATGCCTCGAGGGACCAGCCTCGTGAGGACCGCCCTCATGGCAAGGCTGGCCTTCCTCCTCTGCCGCCACCACCCAGGAGAAATGACGACCAGGACGAGGGGGCTGGGGACTTCCAGGAGCCGCGCGCCATCACCTGCATCTTGGGTGGTGCGCAGGCCCTAGCCTCTCAGCGCCTCTTCGAGGAGTTTGCCCGAGAAGTGAACGCGGCTCTCCCCAAGCTCGAAGCCACGCGTCCACTCAGGTGGTCCAAGTGCGCCATCACCTTCAGCTCAGCAGACCAGCTCAAGTGCGCGTCGACTATCGGAGCCTTCTCGATGCTCTGATCACCCATCATCAGCAACGTTCAAGTCATCAAGACCCTCATCGATGGCGGCGTAGGGCTCAATGTTCGGTCCATCGAGACATTCAACAGCGTCCAAGTGCCATACGATCAACCACCCCGACAGGACAGGTTCGCTTGCTTGTTACCTTTGGAAAGCGTGACAACTACCGCACCGAGCTCATCGGCTTCGATGTCGCTCACATTCATCTTCCCTACAACGCCATCCTCGGGTACCCAGCCTTGGCAACTTCATGGTGGTGACTCACCATGGCTACAACGTCCTCAAGATGCCAGGAAGCGGCGGTGTCATCACGGTTGCCTGCGAAGATAAGGATGCGGTGTTCTCACTCGAGCACGCTTACCAGGCTACGGTAGTTGAGGATCCAGACAATGATGACACCATCTACCCTCCTGAGGCCGTCCCCAAGAAGAAGAAGCAGCAGCTACACCAAGGTCCTCAGGAGAGCAGCATTACCACCTCAGGACCTGCGGCCATGGGTGGGGCGCCTCCCTCCCTCACATAGGAAGGCGCGCCCTGCACCGTCCTCAAGCCGGGCTCAGGGGCTCTCTCCCGCAGGGCCTCAGACCTAGCCAACATCACGAGGGAGGTGCTCGGGCACCATGTGGGGGGGGGGGGTGCTTCGCTGCACGCTTCCCTCAAGTGGGCACGAGGCATGGGGCGCCTAGTGCTCAGGAGTTCATCACCAAGACAACCCTGGAGCTTCAGAAGCCGAGGGCCATGCGCGGCGACCGCCGCCCACCTGGCGCAGCTCCCCATCCAGGGGAGGATGGCGGGCTGAGCGTCTGCATCGACATCCCAAGGCTCAACAGGGCCTCATCTCAAGACCTCTTCTGGCCTACGCGCGTGGGATGTTGCGAGGGCCCACCTCACACCTATGTTCGCATGCCATTCGGCCTCCTGAGCATGGCGGCCACCTTCCAACGCAACCTACGGAGCGTCCTGGCGACCCAGGAGGCCAGGTATCACGTGGTCCTGGCGGAGATGGAGACGGTCCTCAAGGAACCGCCTGGACCCCCAGAGCCTCCCGAGGCTCAGGCCCCAGTGGCTCCTGAGGAGCAACCCCCTTCGCCACGCATCTCCATCTACCCTGACATCTCTTCAGCAACTATGCCAAGTGACATTTTCCAGTCTTGTTCAGCTGGGAGCACCCCTCGGGCTGCATCACCCCCAGGCCGCTCGGGTCTGTCCGATGGCATGCATCGTTCTTGCATTTACTTGAACTAGCGTCACCCTTCCCATCAGCTGCCATAAATTATTATTATTATCTGCCTGACCGGCACTTTGATGCCATGAACATTGTACGCCCTCGCGAACCTACCCGCGCTTGCCTCATGATCAAGGGCAGGCATGGCGCCTGTGCCCGGGTCCGTCCCTGCAGCGTCGCCAAATCCAAGCGATTGAGCTCTGGCTCACGGGCCAGATCCATGTACGTCACCTCCCATGGTCCTTGGTGCCTCGCCCTCGCATGAGCTAAGTGTGAACAGGTGAGCAAGGGCGCACGACATGGTGCCTCGTCGCTATGGGAGCCGCGTGCCAGTTGTCTTTCTTTAGGATATGCACATGATAAGACTAGGCATGGCTTCTGTGCTCGGATCCATCCCTGCAGTGTCGATAAATCAAACGGCTGAGCTCTGTCTGGCGGGCCGGCCCCGTTCACGTCACCTCCTGGGGTCGTTGGTGTCTCGCCTTCTCATGTGGCAGCATTGAGGGATTCACTCAGTGCAGGTTGCCTAACCATCTCAAGCGCTCTCAATCAAGACCAGGCGCAACCCGGCTTGAGGTAGGGCCCCGTGAGTCCCGAGCTGGCTCACGGGTGCCCAGATACACCTCGTCCAGCCCTGCCGTGCAAGCCACATGTCAGGGCGGGGCTGTACACGCCCCGGGGGCTCTCCACAGTAGGGAGTCCCCTCCCACGTGCCAGTGGAAGCACCATGATCCGCACTGGCAGTCGACACGGTCGAGGAGCGGCTATGCCCGTGCTAGAACCATAGCACCATGCTCCGCGCTGGTGATAAACAACTGGGGGTGGCTTCACGACTGCTTTAACCTTAGGAAGCCACCAGGCTCAGTGACTAGCCTCACCGCGCTGCTTTCCCTTCGGGAGAGTAGCATGAGGTGGCTGGGCATGGGGGCTAAGCTCAGGTCATGCCTGGCGTACGCCTCGCCAGGTCCCCCAGGCCTGGTCGTCTTGCAACTCTCCCGAGTGAAAAGCTGGGCGAGGATAGGTATGAGGCCCGTTCGTACGTCAAGGGGGACCCTTGGGCATCGCGACCCAAGGGCCTAACTGGTCACGTAGCCCCTCACCCCTTGGTCTTGTCCTGGCGATCCGAACGACCCAATGGTTGCTGAGGTACGCGCAGGGCCGGGCCCTGCCAACGCAGAACGCCAAGGCCAGCTCTTCCATTTCCTTCCCAAAGGTTGTTCGTACGTCAAGGGGGACTCCTGAGCATCGCGACTCAGGAACCTAACTGGCCACATAGCCCCTCACTCCCTGACCTCGTCCCGGCGATCCGGGCGAGTCACTGGTGGCTGAGGTACGCGCGGGACCGGGCCCTGCCGACGCAGAACGCTAAAGCCTGGTTTCGCGTTTCCTTCCTAGAGGCTGTTTGCACGTCAAGGAGGACTCCTGAGAATCGCGACAGAGGAGCCTAACTGGCCACATAGCCCCTCACCCCCTGACCTTGTCCTGGCGATCCGGACAAGACAGCGGCGGCTGAGGTATGCGCGGGGCCGGGCTCTGCCGACGTAGAACGATAAAGCAGGGAGAAAACCACGATAATCTAGCAATTATTACAAGCCAAATTGTTCTTCAAACACCAAATAGAAGTTTTAACGCCTCCACGAGACACGTCGCATGTCGCAGGCAAGTTCGCAGGGAAGTAAAAATGGGAAGGAGCATCGTCGCCCACCAGCAAGCCCCTTCCTCAGCCTTGGGCGCCGTCGTCAGGAAGAGCCTTTCCGTCAGTGGCACTGCCATGGCCCGCGTCGTTGGCCTTGGCCACAGGATCAGCGACACCGTCGGATGGAGGTGCAAGGTCGATGGTGAGGAATTTCTTCAACAAGGCCTCCACCCGACCCTTCACGGCTTCAGCGGCAGCCTCTCAACGCTCTTCATCCACATGCTCGAGCAGGGCACCAAGGTCGGCATTGGGATCGCAAAGATGCAGGTGGCTGAAGACGTGCGTCAGGGCTGAGGAGAAAGCGTGCGGGGTTCCCCCTCTACCATTGGGCCGATCTCGTTGATGACACCCTCAAGCGCGACAACAAGACACTACAAAAAAAATTCACTTTCGTGATGATACGTGTTTGTCACAGCAGGTCGTGTTTTCTATCATGCATGTACATCCATGACGATTTTATGACAGAATCCAGATAGTCATACCTATGCTATCGTAGAAGTGTTCCATGACATTACCAAAAGTTTCATCACGGAAGTGTCCACTTCCATGACGATAAATTGCGCGTCACAGAAGTGCTTTCGTCAAGGGTGACCGACACGTGGCATCCACCGTAACGGAACACCGTTAAGCTATCGGGTTGGGTTTTGGATCCGATAACCTGTTAACAACCCCAACCAATGGGGATTTTCCATGTGTAAAATCATCATTGGCTGGGGGAAACACGTGTCGGCTCATCGCTGGGACAGATGTCATCCACTCATTAGACAGAAGGCGCCTATGATACGTCGACACGTGGCACGACCCAACAGAGTCCCATTCCTGTGAAAAGGCCGGCCCGTTTGACTTGGTCAAAAGGTGGCGGGTCGGCCCATGGAAAGCCTATTAACGGCCTGTTCGCATATAGCCCATTTACAGCCCGCTAACCCAAGGCCCGTTACGCCCTATTCGAATTAGGCCTAGTAGTGTCATCTGGGCCATCCAATATGATTCCAGCCCGTTTTCACTTCTGGCCCATGTATGGCCCATGACGTCTTTCGGCCCATATGAGGCCCTATGTAACTCTTGGCCTATTAACGGCCCGTGGTGAAACTGGCCCCTAATGAACAGTGTATCACTTTACATGCATTAACGGCCCGTGGTGAAACTGGACCGTAAAGAACAGTGTATCACTTTATACCCATTAACGGCCCATTATTCCGTTGGGCCGTTTCCAGCCCATGTTATCTTTCGGCCTTCTTAGAGCCCATTTATTCTTGGGCTATTTTCCAGCATTCGTTTACTTACGGCCCGTTACTATCATTTTCTGCTTGTGGGCCAAATTTAGCCCGTGGTTACAGTCGGCCCGTTTGTGGTCCATTAATACATTGGGCCGTTTTCATAGCGTCATCAAATACGGCCTATTAATGATGGCCCGTTATGGTCGGCCCATGAATGGACGATTCCAACTCTAGCCCGTTTACGGCCAGAATGTGGTCTGTTTGGCCCATGTTTGGCCAATCGATCATACGGCCCGTATAAGGCCCAT
Organism: Triticum urartu; assembly: GCF_003073215.2. Classification (NCBI taxonomy): domain Eukaryota; kingdom Viridiplantae; phylum Streptophyta; class Magnoliopsida; order Poales; family Poaceae; genus Triticum; species Triticum urartu. Next base: position 142,668,744 of record NC_053023.1, read on the forward strand.
TGATAATACGGCCCGTAGAAGGCCCATTGTTTCTACGACCAGTAGAAGGCCCACTATTTCTACGCCTCGTAGAAGGCCCACTGTTTATACGGCCCGTAGAAGGCCCACTGTTTCTACGGCCCGTAGGAGGCCCAGTGTCACTACAGTAAATATTAGCCCATGGTTATTGTGGCCTAGTTTTAAAAAATAGGTTATTGCAGCCACTAGCAAACCATAGAAAAAGAACTGCACTGACTACAAGCAAACAAATAAACAAGACAACAAGGAAATAAATAAGCAAGCAACTTACACTAGGCTATCACGGCTATTACACATATTACATCCACTGGGCATCAAAGTTCGCCACCAGTGCAAATATAGGGAACACAACAGCATATAAACGCCGCAGCAAAACAAGTCCATAACTGAAACCACTTAGGAAGAGCTCAAGAAACAATATCCTGGTTACCCATAATGCTAGCAAGATGCTTAGCAAGCTTATTAACTTTCTCTTGTTTGGCGCTTAAGTCCTCCAGCGATTGCTGTTGCACCAGAAAGTATGCATCTGAATTCTGCAGGGACTTCCTCAGTCCTTTGGCTTCCTGTTGCATAACATCTAATCGATGTCTTTCAACTTGAAGTTGAGACTCAAGAAGCCGAACTGATTCAAGCAACGAGTTCGAAGAGCTGGTGCCAGCAGTGGTAGCCAGTAACTCGAACATTACATCAAGACAGGACTTTGGGGTTGTCTTAATGTCTTCAATATAGTTTTTATCAGCTTTCTTGGAGACCAACAGGGATGTCTCACTATCTTGAACCTTATCTGCACTACTTCCTTTACCATTGCATAACAAGGTACTCTTCTCCAATATTTTATCCGCGTTCTAAAAGAGAAACAAACAAACACATCTCAGGTTTACAATGTAGTATATGAAACTCATTTTGGTAAACCAGTTCAGTAGTAAGGTGGACAGGATAACAACATGAAACAAACATATATCTATGTAGTATGATCACTGTATGGTCTATATCATTCTAGTTTATGTTGCCAAATCAAGATAGATACAGTTCGAATCATATCTATTTAAGACAAAATAGCATAGACAGAATATAAGTGTGGGAAACTACACAGCAATAACAACACTTGTAATGTGCATGGCATGAGAACATAACTGTTTATTCAATTGAAACTGAAATCAACATAGAGCAAGTTACAACAGCAAACAACCAAACACGTTGAAGAAACATGTTTAAAACATACCTGTTGCACCATTGGAGTTTCAATTGCAGACTTCAAATTTAAAATTAGTTGGTATCAGTAAATACAGTTATGCAAGAGCAAAGTAGTATGAACCATAGCTACGGAACCTGAACTGAGAACAATTCTTCTTCTGCTTTAAGCATTGACTTCGGGTTCGGAGTGGTGGTCCTCATGATTTGGGCACTGTAGTTGCCTTACTAATTGCTCTTGTTTGGGTGCTCTGTGGTGGAGACGGTGCTGTGTCAACGGGAACTGGGTGTCTATCTGCCGGGGTTGGGGTTAGAAGGGGTGTAGCTGGTTCTCTGTCCAACTGGGTAGGGGTACAATCTGCATGAGTGTGGGTTATGTGTGGTGGGGCTGGTTCTTGGGCAAGTACAACCATGGTTCTATCTGCATCGACAGGTAGCATGATCTTTTTTGAAGACCGTGTTTTTACTCCCACAGATACTGCCATCACTCCCTCCAATTGAAATGGCTGATAAACAAGAAAAGTAATTGAATGTACAGACGTTGTAAGATAGACATGTGCAATGGATAGTAGGGAACAAAACATGGCATGAAATAATTCACATTTATGTTGTCTAAGCAAACAGAATAGCAGGACATAATTTCACATATATGATGGCTAATTAAACAGGATAGCATGACACAATTTCACATGTATGATGGCTAACTAAATAGGATAGAATGACATTGTCGGCGTTCTGGGAACGGGGGTCCCCAGACTTGCCTGCCTGCGGCCTGCGGCGTGGCTCAAAGGGGTCCCAGCACGGCCCGTCTTCATCAACACAGACCCAAGACCCTCGCGAGGGGCCAAGCCTCGCGGGGCGGACGACACGGAGCTTCCTCAGGCACGACCTCATCAGGCTGGCTCACGAGGAGGCGGAGAGATCAAGGCGGGGTACCTCACGAGGTGCCCGTGACGCAAGCCATGATGACCAAGGGTGCCAGGCGGGCGCCAGCCCGTGCAGTGTCCTCCTTTCCTCTTTGGTGCAAAGGGAGCAAGCGTAGGCGAGAGCATCAAGCAAAGGCACCCGTTTCGGTGCAACGAGACCAAGACCAGTCCAACGGCAGGGAGGAAGTCATTGTGGAGCCCAAGCCAGCGTCACCACCAGAGCCTTTGGCAGGCGAGGACCAACTTTAGTCAGGATAAGTGTACCAGATGTTCCCCTTCAAAATGGCCAATTGTTGGCGCCCTTCCCGCTCAATATTTGGGAAGAGGCCCAGGGCCTTTGCCTATAAATAGGACTAGCCACCCATAGGGTAGGAGGATGGAAATGGAGATCGGAGAGAGAATCGAGAAGAGAGAGAGAGAAGGGTGATTGAACTCCTCCTAGAAGTTCATCCCCTCAGCCAAGAACAGACCCTCGCGAGGCTGTTCTTCCTTGTATTGCTCAACATCATCAGCCCAAGAGGCAATCCACCACACCACACACTGGAGTAGGGTATTACACCACAGCGGTGGCCCGAACCAGTATAAACCCTGTGTCTCTTGTGCTGTCCTTTCCATAGCTTAGATCTTAGCGAGGCGGAGGGGCGCAGGTAGGTAGAAGGCAAAATCTCCGCGCGCACCCCAGTGTTCGAACCTCAAGGGTCTGTCGGAACCCGAAATCCGACATTTGGCGCACCAGATAGGGGTGCGCCGGAATCCACCTTCTATCGCTTCGTGTCCCGTCGCGTCGTCATCACCATGTCCGGCGACCAGGTGGGCAATCCAGATCCTTGGGCGGTGTGGCCCGCCAGCGCAGATACCATACGCACGATATGAGCAACATAACCCTGCCAATTTAGGGCATGCACCTCGGGGGGGGGGGGGGGAAATATGACTGGTCATCTGTCTCTGAATCCTCCTCTGAGGAGCTATCGGTAACCAACAAGACATGCGCTTCGTTAGATAGCATTGTCTGCTCTGAAGACCTTGTTTCCACTCCAGATTTTTCCATGACCGTGCCGAATGGCTGATGCACAGGAAGAGTAATTGAATGTACTAAAATTGTTGACAAATTTAACACGTAATAAAAAAATGATGGCATGATATAATTCACATATAAGATGACTGGCTAACCAGGGTGGCATTGCAAAATTCACATATATGATGCCTGGCTAGACAAGATGGCATTGCATGATTCACATATACGATAAAGAAACTAAACAGATGGCATTGACACAAAGCATGTCTAAACTAAGCAGATGACATCTTTAATGTATACAGTAAGCAATGCAAGGCACCATATGCATGATATTATCAACATCAACATGCCAAGTTAGAGCGAAGACCTCATGGGGTAAATAGGAGTGGTCTTCTCCTTCTGAATCCCCCTCAGAACAGTTATCTTCCTCTTGATTACCATCCGAGATGGGTGGAGGGGGGCTGCCTTTGCGCCCACCATGGAACGACGTCTGCATGAAATTTTATTGCCACGCAAGGCTCGTCTCTTTTGCTCTACATGATCAGTTCCGTTGTGTACAATAACTGGCATGCATAGGAATAAAACATAATGAAAAAATGTAAGGAGTGCATGCACAAATCCAGAGTGATGGTAGCAAACTGTGGATAGACCCAAAACCAATGATAGCAGGCAGATAATAGCTTTAGTTAAAAAATACAGATAATGGCTCCTTTAATGTTTGTTTTGCACCCAACATGAAACTCATAGTAGACACCGGAGATTAAGCAGATAGTGGACAGATAGTACTGATTGCTGCCCCAATATGTACCCCACAACCATTTAAAAACTGAAGTTTTAGCATTAGTTTGGACCTGACTCAGAGTCTAATAGGTGAACACGACGATAATGTAGCATGTCATCATATTAAGAGACGCATAACGTAAGCAGACACGGAAGAGTGCGACCTCTCTTGCAGACCCGTGTAGTCCTCTAGGTCATCTGCTTAGTTGATGATAGTAATGCAGTTGCTGTGGCTGCCGGCGGCGGGGAAGAAGATCTAAGGCGGCGAAAGACAGTCTGGAGAGCGGATCCCTGCGGTGTGAACCCTTCCGTCGTTGGAGCAGCTGAGCTGGGGTGGAACACAGTGCCGGAGGAGCAGGACAAACCACACACGGTTTTCTTTGACACATATCTGTAACAGAAGTAATTGGGTAAGGGCTTGTTTGAATTTGAGGATTCTAACAATGCAGGGATAGGAAATAGACAGGAATAGGATAGGAATGCACGTGCAAAACAGAGAATTTAAAAACACAGGATTTCTGCCAATCTGGGTGTTTGATTCACAACAATTGGAAGATCACAGGATGCAAAAAAGCATGGTGAGATTAAGTCAAACCACAAGAAAATGTACGGTTATAATGCTATTATGCTATTATCTCTTAGTATTGTGCTTGATGAATCGGAATATGAAAAGGAGGAGAAGTGGAAATTAGAATTTCTACGGTTTTTCTTTCAAGGAGACACTAAAGGAACAAATCCTACAGTTTTCCTTTGCTCCATTCCTTTGCACCAAATTCATGAAAAGTAGTACCATAGGAAACTTTCCAATTCCGATGTTTTTCATTCACTTTTCCTTTCAAGCACTGGCGATTCTAGTAGGCAGGCTTGAGCAAGGAAAATCCTACACTAAAAAAATCTTTTTGTGCTACTTCTATTACTTTGGACCCAGGCCACTGCCATACTAGCTCAACTCCCAGGCCCATCGACAAATGCACAGCTCAAACGCGCAGAGATAAATAATGATGACGTTCAAGAGAGTCCATCACGGATAGCTAAGTTGCCTGGTACCTCACTGCTTGTCATATAGTAGGATAAAATAATCGTATTTCCCGTTACTGCGAGTGCTCAGTGGACAATATATATATAACATCTAGAGTAAAAAAGAGATGCAACAAGTGTACAACCTCTTTGGCGAAGCCATGTCGATCTCAGCGTGATTGGGTTGGCCGGCGAGGATGCTCCGGCTCACTTGGCTGTCGGAGGAGGGGAAGAAGATCTTAGGCGTCTGGATATGGAGCCCGAGGTACTGCTCCGCTATGATGGAGGGTTTCATCGTTGGAGCAGCTCCGGTGAGTTGTACGACGCCGAGGCTGAAGCAGGACAAGAGAGACAACGAACAACGTTAACCTGAGTGGAATTCTAATAGCATCTCCAATACATGACGTAAAAATACATAACCACAAAGTGCTAGATGTAAAATACATCAGCCGCTCATCTCTGAATTTAACTGTCGAAACTGAATTTAACTGTCGAAACTGAACTTAATTGTCGAAACTGTATTTTGCTGTCAAAACTGAATTTTGCTGTTGAAACTGAACGCACTAGCAAGGTGAGGCTACACGTCGGCTGACTGACTTTTTCATCTCTGGTCAGCCGATTTTGTAGCCGTTGGATACGAAAACAAGGGCCTGCGGTTCATCTTCAACCTCCACCCCCTGAGCCGCCAGCCACCACCGGCCAAACAGCAGCCCCTCGCCGCCCGCGGCCGCCGAGCTTTTTCTCCGGCGATCCCCACGCCACCGCCCCGCCACCGCCCCGCCACCGCCGGTGACCACCGCCCCCATCCTGAACCCTAAGATAGATAGTGGGGTACCTCTCAAGCGAGCCCCCCTCCCCGCTGTGGCTGGTACTTCCTTCACCCCGGCGAGCCCCCCCACCCCCTGAAAATCGACTGACCCAAAAGTCGATTCAGTCGACTGAAGTGTAGCTAAATCGGAGCAGCATCACAAGAAAGAGTAAGAGCGAGAGCAGCAGCGCGAGCAAGAGCAATAGCAAGAGCAGACCAGGCAGGGGACCGAGAGCAAGAGCAGAGCAGCAGCGCGAGCGAGAGCTAAAGAAGCAGCAGCTCCTACTGATGTGGACGTCGCCGCTGAGGGAGCGACGCCATGGAGGAAGTGGCTGGCGACGCCGCCGTGGATGGAGCCGCGCCGTGTCGGCTCGGGACCGAGCGCCGGCAGCACCCTGAGATCGAATCAAGAAGAAAATGCGGCGATTAGTATACAACCTCTTTGGTGGCGCCGATTAGGCCGTAGCTTCATCCGGGGAAATGGTGATGATGATGCTCTTCCGGCGGTGCAGGTGAAGACGGCGGTGTGGGAATGGAGGTGGTGCGAAAGACGAGGGGAATGTCGGGGCAGCTCCTCGGAGGTGGAGGACAGGGTGGCTGAACCGGCGGGATGATGAGATCGACGACGGATCCTCATCCGGTACGGTGGATGAGGGACGTCGAGGTGTTGCTGTGGACGTCGTCGTCGGGGAAGAGGCTCCAGCTGGGTGGCCGATGGAGCAGGGTGTGGGGTTTTGTCGCGGGTTTTCGCGGCCTCGGTGTACGAATGGGTGGGCGGATGGGATGGCAGTGGGGAACCATGGCTTAGAGACGCGCTTGTTCAAAATGTGGGGTAAGTTACGAAAGTACCCCCACCGATTTGAGGCGGTTCTTTCGGTTTAGGGGTACCACGGGCATTTCGCGTGTCGGGATTTCACAGGAGGTGTGAGTTTTCGCGCGCTTTGTATTTTTGGAATAGCAAGGCACGGGTTGATATGGAGGGAGTTGTCGGAGCACAACGAGACAAAGATATATCTTAAATATTTCGGGCTAACAAGGCACGGGTTGAAGAGGCGGGACTTTCGCAACACGATAAACAGAGACGCTAGCTTGAATTTTCGACATAACAAGTCGCGGCTTGAAATTTCGGAAGAACAAGCTTAACGTGTACCCAAAAAAAGAGACAATTTGCACCTCAACACGCACAACACACACACACACAAACACCATTTAGACTAGAGTAAGGTACACGTGCATTGCACGCATGAGATTTGGCAACCAAATTATGAATAAATACCACATTATAGCATGCAAGCTTTGAGTCATATATGCATGATGTAGATGTTCGTTTAATTCTTATAGTTCATTTCATTCAAAATCATCTAGTTTTTATAAGAAAGCCAATCTATTTTAAGATTCATGGAATTGTGCATCGTAATACATAAAGTAAAAACAAATAATGGCAAATCATGTAGAAAAACATTTGGGCAATTCTGATACAGAAGATTCTAGAACACATAAGAAGTGTTTGTGTTTTGATGTTTGTGCATTATGCTTAAGTTCAACCATGGAGTCTTCTAGATTATACATGTGGCGAAATCTGGTGGAATCTAGATGATATCCAACGGCCAGTAGTGCTCAAATTTTCCATCTTTGGACCATCGGATTCACCTCATCCAACGACCATCTTTCAAAGTTAAAGTTACCCGCACACAATATAAAAAAATATAAAATATAATATATATATAAGGGTATAGATATAGATATGTGATGCGAAAGCCGCCCATCATCTCCAATTAGAATAGTGTGTCCATGCACGGATGCGACGTGGCCAAATGATGTCTGCCATGTGTATCTCAAATTCAAATCAGTCTGACCTTGTTCAATGTGTATACATTACAACATGCTCGTTTCCAAACCACACCGCGCAGATATCCATTATATTCATGCATGCATGGGTTTCAAACATCAGGATCTCTTATTCAAATATTTGAATTCAACTTTTTCTTCAGGTCGGTCTCCCATGAAGGCACACACCCACACACATCCCCCTCTCCATCATATCAGGCATTCTTTATCTCTCACGCGTGCATGCGCAACGATCGATGTTCCTCTATGTATGTGTGTATATAGCTAGGTCTTTCATAGTTTTCCACACAAACCGATCAATCGATATATCCAGTGAGGTCTCACCCTCTTTCCCACGTCCACATCGATCAATCTATACCTCTCTATATAGGATTAACATATATAGCTAATACACCCAAATTAATTATATATCCAACGTCCCCCTCTCATCATCCATGCCTTCCGCTTCATCTCTCAGATGCGTGCACAATGGCGAAGACATGGGCAGTAAGGGCCCTGCCCCCTCCCCCCTAACATCACTATATATCGAGGCTAATATGAATGTGATCATTAGACAATTGCTGCTAAAAATGGTTTAAGTTCATGAATTGACCCTCCTCGTAAAGGATTAGCAATGCTTGCCCCCTAGCTCATTTATTTTTCATGGCTCCGCCACTTCACGCAACAGCGCACATGTTCGCCCCCTCTCTCTAAATATCGATCTCGCACTTGTGCATTCCTTCATAGTCTCCCTCCACTCGGCCCCTCGCACCATCTTCTAGCTCCCACCGGATTTTGCCACATGTACAATCTAGCAGACTCCATGGTTGAACTTAAGGATAATGCACAAACCTCAAAACAACAGTGGTTCTATTTTGTTCTAGAATCTTCCGTATCAAAACTGCCCAAACTTTTTTTCTAGTTGAATTGCCATTATTTGTTTTTACTTTATGCTTTACAATGCACAATTCCATGAATCATAAAATAGATTAAGGGCTTCTTTTATTCAAAGGATTCTCAAAGGAATTTTGGTGGATTCTAATCATTAGGAATTTGTCCTATCTTGGTTGTTTGATTCGTAGGATTGTAAACCATAGGAATTTTTTCATATGATTCATTTGCACTAGATTTCATAGGAAACATCCCATCCACTCAAACCTCTTTGAAAGAATTCTACGTTTTTTCTATGCACAATCAAACACTCGTACAACCCTGTAGGATTCAAGACGACATTCCACTATAATCCCATGTTTTTCCTATTCCCGCATTCTTAGCTTTTTTATAAAAGTAATTGATTTTGAATGAGATGAACTATAAGAATTAAACGAAGGGCTACATCAGGCATATATGACTCAGAGCTTACATGCTATAGGGTGGTATTTATTCATAATTTGGTTGCAAAATCTGATGCGTGCAATGCACGTGTACCTTACTAGTACTTCGAGTATGTGCAAAACACGTAAATTAGAATACCAATGGCACGCTACACAGCGTCTATCTTACAGTTCATGAAGCCACGTGGCACATGTGGAGGCGTTGTCGCGACCTCCTTGTGTGGATTGATCACAGTGACATGCTGCTGGTTCCAGAAGAATGTACTCGTCCTCCCTGAGCCATACTGGCGGTACATGCATGAAGAGAAGATGTGAACGCACGCCACACACGCACTCATTCCCTCGCACGCACATGCGGGTACACGGGCGGACGCAATTTTGTACCAAGATCCACCCCATGTGATAATTTGACGCGTGTAAAGTCGTTCACTTCATTGATGGTCAATTAATACAGTGCATGCAAATTGAGTGGACGTGAGGGCGGAAGAAAGACATTATTACTCCACTGCGCGCATGCGAGTAGTTAAATCGTGGGTTGCTAGTAGTGCTTCCATTGGTCTCCTTCGTATTTTGTGCCAATTTTTGACAGTAACATAATATTTACGCATTTGAGCAGTGTAGTACTTGAAATTTATGTTCTGCTAAACTCATCGGCAGCCGTTTCGGGCCTCGAAACCAAAACCATCAATTAATCTTTACCTTGTTCCCATCACATTCGAAAGCCTGCTCACACCTACTAGTATGTACCAAACCTGAACGTGTTCCCACTATGCAGGTATTAGTACTAGTCCTAGTACTTAGGTTATAAAAAGGGGAACTACCTAACCGAAAATTACTCTACCTTTCCTCCTCATAAGTGCTTCTTCTTAGTCCGTCGTTGCCATGGCCGGTGAGCAGAAATCTAGGTCGAGAACTACTCGTAACAAGGGAGCGACAACCAGGCCTGCGAAAAAAAGAGGGCTCGCCGCCACGCAGAGACCTCGAAAGATCTCTCACGGGCAGGCGATGGCTCCCAGGAGCACCCTAGCCGCTGTAACATCCCAAATTTGCAATTTGGAATGTTATACACTAGATCATCATGCATATCATATTTTCTTGCATTTTGGTTGATCCTAGAAATTTCACGCAACTCAAGGACCCTCGGAGAGAGTTGGAGATTTCGTTATTTTCATATTTGAGAGTTTTCTCGAATTTGAAGAGAGGATCATTTGATTTATTTATTTTATCTTCAATTTTTTTCCGATGTCAAATTATATGAGAGAGGGAATAATATGACTTTCCCAAATTTAGGAAAAATGAAGATTTAATAAATAGATCAAGTTTTGGATTTGCCGGAGTTTTATTTGCTTTTTATTTGGATAGGGAAAAGTGCGTGTTTTAAAAAAATTGCATTTTAGGTCCGTAGAAAAGTTCATTTTGTTCGGCCCATTTTTAGGAGTCGGGGAAAATTTACTTTATTAATTTTGGAGTTCGTTTAGTTCTCTTTTTTGTTTTTTTTCTGCGCGCGAAACCGTTTAAAAAAAAAGAGAGCCAGGCCAGCCGGGCCAAAGGCCCAGCCAGCCGGCCGGCCACCCCAGCCCCGCGCGCGCGCGTGCGCCTGGCGCAGGAGGCAGCCGCCTCGCCTCTTGCCTCTTAGCCGAATCCTAGTAGGATTCTTAGCCCTCTTTCCTTTGTTCCGTTTTCTTTTTCATCTAGGATTCCTATTCCTACTCTATTTCTTGTCCCCTACCCCAAGTCTCCTCTCCCCTCCCCAATATAAATACCCCAACATCCCCCTCTAAACCCATCAAATCAAACCCCAAGCCCCAAGCTCCAAGCCCTCCACCGCACCCCACCCTGCGCCATACACCGCCGCCGCGCCACCCCACACCCGCGCCGCCGCCGCACCTTGCCTACGCCACGCCGCCGGAGCCCCTCGCCGGAGACCTCGCCGGAGGTTGCCCCGCGTCTCTTTTCCTCGGATTGTTTTCTTCTAATCGTTCCGATTCTTTTCTTCTCTTCCGATTCGTTTTCTAGATCGGTTTTTCGTTTCGGTTTTCTTCTCCGAAACCCTAGATCGGATTCGTTTTCTTTTCCGATTTAGTTGCCTTTGGACCGTTCGCCGGACCGTTCGTCCTAACGAACGTGATCACCGGATTCTTCTAGGTTAACGAACGTCCGTTCGTATAACCGTTTTTCTTTTTCTTCTTGTCGGATTTATTCCGCGTCTTTTCCGCGATCGCGATCTCAGATCCGATCTTCTTTCTAGTCTTTCTTCTCGCTCGTTTATCGGAATCAGGTGATTCAAACGCCTGGAGTTTCATTTCGAAACCGCCGTTCCGTCTAATCAACTTAAACAAGCTTTTGCCCCGGTAAAATTTGACCTAGTTTCAACTTGCTAGAACCGAGTTGTTTTCTTCCGCCGTTTGTTTTTCCGTTTCTTTGTTTGGTTCTTTCTTTCTTTGCAACCGGAGTTCTTAAGTTGAACTTTCTGGTTCGATCTCTTGTTTGAGTTTTACCTGTGCATTAGATGAGTACTTATTGTGTGCTTGTTGTTTGTCTGCGATAGATCACCCGGATTGCGCCGCTTGTTACTTCGAAGCCCTAGGTCTCGCGGATCATCAGCAAGGCAAGTAACACTTTGATCATACCTTTTCTACAACCCAGTTTTATTGCATTAGATCAATCCTCACACATTGCATGATTAGGATCTAATTAAATTGTGGGATGGGAAGTAGATGAGGTAGTACCTATTACCGGTTTATTATGAAACCTTTGGGAGTTACTTCTACGTTTGCTTTTTATGCCATGCTATGCTAGTAGACGTGGATTGGGTGAGTGATATCCATGACAGATGTGAGATTGATAATTAATGGTTTATCTAAGGTGGCAACTTAAACACACATCTGGGTGGATTGAGGCACTTGATGTCTATCAGGACTTGCCTCTTTTTATTTCGGACCGCCACCCAGGCTCAAAGGGATCATAAGATCTTTCATGCTAGAAACTTCCGTGTGTAGCCACAAGCCATTATGGGCTCTGGCATAGTTGAGTACGCTGTGCGAACTCTTACAATGGTAGACTAGCAGATGTAGGGGATGTAGGTGTACCGGTCTACCCGATCGTAAGGTGCTAGCGCCGCTGAAAGACTATGTCTCGGTCATCCGTCTTCTCAAACACCATGTAGTGCGAGAAACCAAACGGAGGCGATCGAGTCTTGTGGGGAAAAGTGCGCAAACCTCTGCAGAGTGTACAAACTAATCATGATTAGCCGTGTCCCCGGTTATGGACAACTTGAGTATCTAGTACTTGAATATCGAGTGAATCTCAACATGTTACTTCTAATTAATGTTGTTGGGTTTTAATTATTTTTAATTGGGATTGAGAATGCTGTCAACCATTCTCAATGTTTAACAACCACCATGATAGTTAAATAAACTTATTCCTTTGCAGTAGGGAAAAACTGGCTTTACACAAAACTGTAACCATAGAGCTTTCCACCAGCCATATATGCATATAGTATAGCTGTTTCATTGCATTACTCTGTATGTGTTACATTGCCAGCATATTCCATGTGCTGACCCGTTTTCAGGCTGCAACTTCTCATGTTGCAGACTTTTCAGACGACGATTGAAGTGTTTTTAGGTCGTGGCCCTATACTCAGTGATGCCGTTGGAGTTGATGGACCCATTTATCTTCCAAGTCTTCCGCTGTTATCGACACTAGATGGCCTTAAGCCATATTTATTGTAATAAGTTCTCTTTTGAGACAACGATGTAATAAGTGTGTGATTGCCACTCTGCTATAAATCCTTCGATGTACTGTGTGGTGTCAGCATTACTGATCCAGGGATGACACCTGAGCACAGAGCACTTGATCCATTCGGGTCGGGTCGCTATAGCCACGGAGGCGAACATGCCGAGCCGGCAGAGCGGGAGTCATTATCCCTCGACGGCATGCCCGATCAGCTCAATAAGCACCTCAATAAGCAGAAGGAGTTCATCCAAGGCTTGATGGAGTTGCTGAAGGAGAGCCTCGACGACATGCCCGCTGAGCTTAGTCAGCAGGGGGAGTTGACCACCGGCTTGGTGATGCTGCTGAAGAAGAGCATTGCCTCAGAGAAGAAGGCGACCGGCGAAATCCTGCGACTTCGGGAGGACAAGGCGAAGCTCTGCCACGAGATCGACCTATTGAAGGAGAAGAACGCCAGCTGGAAGAAGCTGCATGAAAATAGTAGTTCCTCGACGAAGATGCTGCAGGCCCTCATCATGGAACAGAAGGAGGAGTTGGCGAAGCTCCGCATCGAGCACCCGACTGCTGTCAAGGTACGTAATACGGCCGTGGAACAGATGATGAAGGCTCGCGTCGAGGAATCCCGCGTCATGGACAGAATGAAGAAGATGGTGGAGGAGACGCTCAAGAAGATGGAGGTCGTGGAGGCGATGAAGAAGCAGTTATGACTCCGCAGCGAATTAGATCATTTGGGGTGATAATCTTCCTTCTTCTTTTGCTCCTGTGTTCCATCTTTTGCTTCAGGTGTTTCGCCGCACGTGTCACGTTCTCTGCGAGGCATGAATAGAACAATGATAACAATGAGATGACTAGCAAATTAAATCATTTTGTCGCCATATGGCACTGGGTTGCCGTGTTTCGTGCTCCTCCGTGGCAGTACTACTCCAGTGGAAAACTTGAGTATACCGCACGGTTCTTTGCTCCTCCTCGATCAGGTCGTCGGCGCATTTATACGAGCAGTCAAATCACAAGGCCCCGCCTTCCAGCAGTAATGAGCCATCAAATCACAAAGGCCCTCGCCTCTCGTGAAACCGACCAAGCTAGACTGCCCTGCCCTCTAGCCTTTTAAAAAATGTATACTTTTGTACAACAGTAGTATCGATGGATTGCGCCATGGAGAAAAACTTGAGATTAAAAAAAGGTGGTTCATATAGAGAGAGCTCGTCGCCAAATTATGCATATAGTACTATTAAAAAGGCTAGTCACAATAATGGTGTCCAGCACAACCCACCCCTCAAATAAAACTAAGAGGGTGCTTGGATACGTTTTAGTCCCATGACTAAAAGTAGTGGGACTAAAACATGCTTGCCTCACCCATGCTTGGATCCAAATACTAAAAAGGCTAAAATCAAGTTAATGAGCATTTATTATCATCCAAACCCTCCAATCCAGAACTCGCCTGTGTTAAAGGAGAGGAGTTAAAAGAGTAGAGAGAGAGGACTAATCCACATTTTAGTACGGGTACCCCTGACTAAAAAAATTTAGTCTCAAGACTAGTTTTAGCCCCTCTTTAGTCAGGGGTGCTTGGAACTTTAGCCTCTTAAAGAGACTATTTTTAGTCAGACTAAAATAAGTCCCTTGGATCCAAGCACCCTCTAAGCATCCTGGAATTCTTTGACAAAACTAAGCACCCTGAAATTCTTTGACAAGTAAACTGCTGGCTATGTGATGTTGGCCATATATATTGTACATATATAATGTGAAGAAACGAGTGGTAGTACTATACCAACTAAAAGATGAAATGTAAGAAATACTAGTATGTACGTACTGAAGAGTTAAAGTAACAAGAAGAAACATAACATAGTTCTACTGGGGGCTCAGCACAACACACCCCTCAAATTAAATTAAGCACACCTAAAATTAAACTTTGCAACTATTCCCATAGACACTGCATTAGAACCACCATGAGCAATGACACTGCCACCTTACTCGGAGTCCTCGTCCACGTCCTCGACTTCGTCCTTGTCCCTCTTCCTCTTGGCCGGTACTTCTTTGCTTGAATCGCACACTTGGTTGTTGATCTTCATCCAACCCTTGTAGATATTGAAGCAAAGGTAGCCATCCATTACAGCGTAGTGGATGTGGTCTATATCAAGTACATTCTGCTGCCATGCATGACGATGAAACGTGTATGGAGGTTTCTCCAGTTTACCGTACGAAGGATGAACCATGGCTCCTGCCAGGGTCAGCATTGAAGGGTGACGAGAGGACACCAACCGATTCTTCTGGAGGTCAAAGGTGTTGCCTACTACGAGGCCTATCCAACGCATGACTTCTTTGTCGTTACCAAAGTCTACAGTAACAAATTTGACTAGGTTGCTCTCGAGGAAGTCCTTAAAATCCCGGCACTCAACGTCGACATGGCATATGTGGTAGACCAAGCATAAGTCATGCACACAAACCTGGATCACGGCGGGCTTCTTCCTCTCTTCGTCCTTTAGATCCTTCTCTCGTCCCAGGACTGTGGTGTACTCAACATCTAGCCCAGCGACTCACTCATCATCTGAGTCTTTGAACATGCGTCTGAAGCAAGAAAGGCATCCTTTCACCGTCGCGGAAGAACGGGTGTAGGTGACGTCGAACTCATCGCTAGTGATGGTTCTAACCTTGTACTCACTGCCGATCGTGGAGATTTGGGACGCCATGGATTTGGGAGGAGGGTTAGGATTAGTGGAACTGCCGTAATGTGAATGGACGGGACGACTAGGAGCGAACCGCCGTAGTATTGAAGGACGTGTGGGGACGAGTAGGAGCGAACTGCCAGCGTGCGAACGGTAGGGTAGTGGCTTTCCATTCTCCCATGATACGGGCTTTCGAAAGCCCTTGGATTTGAGATCAAACGGTTACATGGCATGATTCTAGACCTATGGGTGAATATCCTATCCTGGAGGGTTATTCTGCAAATTTTCAGCAACTTAGCATGCGACCGTTTGATCTCAGATCCAAGGGCTGCCAGCAGCCCGTATCATGGTCGCGCCTACCACGACCGTCGCGTCGCTCGCGCGGTCGTGCCCTTGGATATTTGACACGGTGCGTTAGGCTATCTGATGTTGGCATGTCATACATATTCATCACTTAGTCACTCATACTACAACAAGGTTGGCTATAAGGTTGGCTATAAGTGTATTTTTTACTCCTCTCTATCTCTTTCTTCGTACTCCCTCCATCCCATAATATAAGAATGTTTTTGACACTAGTGTAGTGCCAAAAACGTTCTTATATTATGGGACATAGGGAGTACTAGTATTTATTGCATTTGCCGAGTGACCTCTTCCAATGAAATGGTGTTGCTAAGTTTGCTTCATTTAATTAGCTATAGACTCAAAATTGTCTTTTCACCTAGGTACACACACTTAGCACCGTTTCTTCCTTGGGTCACCAAACTAGTCTCTCTCTTCTTGATTAACTTGCCACATCAGACTTTATGCCTATGTGGCAAGCTTAAGCACTTGTAGGAGCAAGTAAAAGTAAGTACAATAGTGTGCTTTAGATGGCATTTTTGCATATGTGGAGGAAAGAGAGGCAAGGAAGAAGTGGAGAAGTGGGCTCTCATGCAAGAGCCAGCCTCTACTACATGGTGGAGCATTGGGAGAGGCACCTGTATGGAGGTGGTCAGAAATCGGGAGACTCACGCCAGTCGTAGCCCCGTAGTTAAAATGATAATGGCAAGTCAAATCACGGGGCCCCACCTGTCCAGCAGTAACTCGCTGTTAGATCACACAACCCTACGTTTGCAGTAGCCTACTCCCTCGTCTTCTCGCGTCTCTGTCGAACCGACTAGGCGGAACTGCCCCGCCGCCTACCGCACAGGAAAAGCCCCGCCCTCGACTTTTAAATAGTATACAGTATACTAATTTTGTATCCATGGATTGCGCCCGCGCCATGGAGCAAAGCGTGTAGAACACGGCGGTACACATGTATGGAGTATACAGCACGCCCGTCGCATTCGCGTCGCACCCCAGATGGTCGGTCGGTCTGGCACGCTGCTCTCCGAATGGAATGCGCGTCATATTTCGTTTGCACACACATGTGGGACGGCAATTGAGAACCGACCATAGGCACACTCCCTGGCCCCACAAGTCAGGTGACTTAATAGAAGAGGTAGACGAGCAATAGTACTAGAGAAGTGTTGTACTACGTTGGTGCCTGGACGATCCCTGCAAGACACGAAAGATCAGTTCGTCCATGCATGTGACCAGACTCCAGCAGACACGCCTGGATTGGCTATCGTCTACATATCGTGCAGGCTGTGTTGTACATGGCTATAGTGGTGGTGAGAAATCTAAAAAAGGTTTCTTGTCATCTCGCAAAATTAGGTGTCATGTGCTTCGGATCACTGCAAGGGTTAAACAACGACAACTGAGTTGGGCTAGTCATTGGGGGCACATGCACGAACAGTGACTACACGGCTGCCATCTAGGTCAAGCCGGCTATGTTAATTAGGACATCTATCGACGGACCCCTTTTCTACGAGTTTATCTTTAATTTGAGCTTTGTTCCTCGTCTAGTTTGTCCGTCGGGATTCATGTTGTCTCCTTTGGCCAGTGAGGTTATGATTTCTTGTCATGTGGCATTTTTTGTGTTATATGTTATAATCCGGCGCTTCAGATCAAAATGAAGACAACAGCGCCTCCGGGCCACGTGCATGAACACTTCTCGACAGTCATTGACGAGGTCAAGCCGGCTCCGGTAGACAAAAGAAAACTAGTACTACTCCACTATATAGGCAGGAGCCTCCGCGCTTGCTTGCTACTGTTTCTCTCTTCACATTGTCTTGGCCTCTCCAGATCTAAACACGACAGCGGTGGCCACACACTCTCTCTCTGCTCACCGCTGGTCACAGATCTAGCCGGATCCTCTTTGCCGGGGAAGGTGAGAAGGTGCAACGTTCACGCGGTCGTCCTCAGCGACGGCTCTTACCCACTGCTGGGCGCGTCCCGATCAGCCTGCCTTGCCATTCTCTCCCAAGCACCGCTGGTGAGGGAGGGCCTCCGACCCCTTCTTCCTCGCTGCCATAGTGTGGGCAGATCCGGCCTCCCGCCGCTCACCTAGCGACATCCCGGCGACCATCAGGTATAACTTCCTTTGAAACCGGCCTTGCTCTACTTCCCGAGCTCCTGACGTCACTACATTTGTATCTTTTACTATTTCTCAGGCCCCCTCGTAGATAGGATCGATTGGCTGTTCGAAAACCACCTATTTTTTTATGTTTAAGAGGTAAAACTAGTTCATGCACTCGAATCTAGTACTACTTGGTTCAAACAAGGAAGAAAGGGGGTGGGGGTGGGGAGGATTTGTTACCTGAATCTGGGACTTGGTCGAAAGAGGAAATAATGGGGGCGAAAAGTAGCAGAGACTGGCTATCCAACTGGTCTCTAGGTCTAATAGGGAAATAAAGGGAAACACAGTACAAACTCAATATAAACCCAATCTATTGGTTGAAAAAGGAAATAAAGTGGGGACTGGGGGACAAGTCAACAGAGTAAGTCCGGCACTAGATTTGCTAGCCTCACACAGTATAAGGTGGCTATACCGAACAAAAATGGGACCAACCCAGATATCCTGTTCTGATGTTTGTTGCCCCAAGCCACTCTTATGTAATGCCACTGATAAAATGTAGCAGTCGCACTGTTAAAAGTAAGGGCACGTTAAACCAATGTTGTTTTCAATGTAATGCCTCCAGTAATATGAATCAATGGCACTTCTTTACATGTCCTGCTAAAATTTCCCATTAAGATAAGTTGGTTCTTTTCGTTAGAAATGCAACTGTCCTGGTCCGCCTACTCTCCCGTGCCCAAAGTAATGTCGTATTTAACGGTTGTCATAGCTAATCCTAATGCCCACACTAATATCTAGCAATGCCAGTGCTTCAGAAATTGCTACTGTCCTTGTAGGATTTCCATTCAGATAAGGAACATGCTTCTTTTCATTTGATGCATGTTTCATCACTTGTTAGTCACCCTCATTTCCACCTTTTTTGTGCAAACACAGATATACATTTCACGCTCGATCTTAGTTGAACTGCACAAATGATATCCAAATTATAGTTGAGCATTCCAGGAGCTTCACAACCAACCTTGATGTTGCTCAATTTTATTGCAACTAATGAAGAAGAAGCTCTGTGGGTTTCGTTTTCTGATGGAAATAGAACCAGGGCTGGATCCCTTTTCTTAAAAAAATTGAAGAAGAAGCTGCTAACTCACGGGAAATTGCTTCATTTTAGGTGAACTGCACCAAAAGGTCCCATGAATTGAATCATCCATGTTGGTGACTGAAAGAGCCATCTTCCGCATCCCAGTCTAAGAACCCCCGGCATCCATCCTTGCGACGCACGATACACCTCGTTTGCCACCTGCTCGACCCTAGTGTCACTGATAAAATGAAGTAATAATACAGTTAAAATAGAGTGAGTGTCATCTCTATCATTTCATTTCCAATGTAGATAAATAAAGTGCTTCTCTTTGTTAATGTATGTTTCATCAACTAGTCCCATTGTTAATGCTTAAGCATTTCTGCAAACTGGGGTGCTTAATTTTAGTTGATATGTACAAAAATAGAGATTTGAATGTCTCAAGGCGCCTCCTTGTACTACCAATGTACATTGATGTTCATCACTGACAGAAGGTGTATCTGGGAGACTTGGGACGATGTCCAGTATGAGGTGTACCGTATGAGCCGTCGCAGGGCCCATCTCGCCCTCGCAGCATGGCATACTATGATACTATCGCAATATTTTCTTCTATTTATTTTGTGTGTTTCATCAACTAGTGCCACTTTAATGTAATCACGCTTTTTCATTATCTGTGCAAACAGGGTTATTCAGCTGCATTTTGGTGGAACTGCACAAATGCACGTATGGAACCAGCATACATGCAGAGTGTGAGGTGTGCCAAGTAAAAAATTACCGACACCAACCATGCTGCCTGCACGCATTGGCATCCACCACCACCAGTGGGATGTGTGGCGCTCTCTGTGGACGGATCTTTCTCGGCAGCAAATTATCTAACCAAATACTAGTAGCTTATATTGGCAGTTTTCTAGGGAGTACTCTTTTCTGAAAGAAGCACCAATCTATTTTTCTTTATTTGTACACTGGCGCTCTCTGGCTAACTTTGCTTGGTCACCGCCGGTGATCTGCCAGATTCGCTGCTGCATTCTCTCCATAGATATCCTTCTGAGTGGTCCGGTGCTAGCTTTGGAAGATGGGAGGAGAGACGGTGGTCTTGCAATAGAGAAGATGGAGAGGCGAGACGGTGGTTTTGGAATGGAGATGATGGAGAGGAGAGGAGGTGGTTTTGCAATGGAGAAGATCAGAAGAGGGAGAGGCGAGATGGTGGTTTTGGAATGGAGATGATGGAGAGGAGAGGAGGTGGTTTTGCAATGGAGAAGATCATAACAGGGAGAGGCGAGACGGTGGTTTTGGAATGGAGATGATGGAGAGGAGAGGAGGTGGTTTTGCAATGGAGAAGAGGGATAGGAGCGTGCGGCAGTGATTTAGGATTGGACGAGAGGGCCGGCGCGCTGTGACTGGATCAAAATCAAAATCAATTTACCCTTCAATTAAGAAAGCGACCCCACATTAACTAGTCTCCCTTTTATTCTGGGTCATAATTGACCATGATTTTTGCACATAAAATATATGTTATACGTTGCAAAAATAATATAATTTGAAAGTACATTCAGATACGAACCAAACGATACAATTTTTGGTGACATGCATTCACATTTTGCTTGTCAAATACAGTACGTGGTCAAACTTTGACCCAAAATACGCAAAACAACAAAAAAATACTTCCAAGACCAGCGCCGCTCTTCCGCTCTTCTCCTATTAAACTGCCGCCGCTCCTCTCATGTTCCAATCTAAATTCAGCGCCGCTCCTCTCCTCTTCCATTTCAAAACCACCGCCCCTCCTCTCCTGTTCCAGTCCAAAACCAGCGTCACTCCTCTCCCGTTCTAATCCAAAACCAGCGCTGCTCCTCTCCTCTTCCATTCAAAAACCGCCGCCGACGAGTGAAGGTGTTGTGGAGAAGTAGATCGATGGAGGAGTACAACCGATACGTGAGGATCACAGACGACGACCCTGTGAAGCTAGCTAGGATGTTGGAGATACAGTTATGGTTTGACAACAAGGACCAACTAGCGGCGACGGCGACATCCATGGCCAAATATCTGCAACAGAGCGAAAAGGCGGCGATACTCCCGGAGGGAGTCGCGCCGGAGTACATAGAGCTGCTCCTCTGGGCCATGGAGCAAAAAGATTCACCGAATCCGATCGTGAGGGAGCGGTGGTGGTAGTATCGATCGCAGATGGAGCATCCACCAGAGATTGAAGGATTGAGCATCTACAGGGTGCCGTTTGTGAGGGTGTCTTGCCAGAGCGAGCCGGTGGAGTCTTCGTCGACCGAACCCAACTGCAAGAGGAGAAAAGCAGTTGGCCCGACGATGCTTCCCCGCCATCATCTCCCTCGCCGTTCACATCCTCTCACGGGGCGGCTGTCTACCGCTGAGGAATAGGAGGGGGCTGCCCCCCCAGCCCAATAGTTGGGCAGGTTATGAATTGTCAGGAGGAGCTTAGGGTTGTCAGTATTTGCAGGTTGTGAATTGTGTTTTGTGTTGTGTATTTTGAGAGTACTTTCAGATATGAATGTCTTTTGAATTTCAGATTTGCAGTATTGCAAATGAAGTATTTTATGAATTCTAGAGATCTATTTTTAGCACTTAAACATGTAGTTTCATAGGAGTATAAAAGTGCAGACAATGTGATTCTCAAAGAAGAAACTACAAGTTTCAGTTTCAGATAAGAAACTGCAAGTTCAGTTTCAAATAAGAAACTGCAACTTTCAGAGGCAGAGCATTTATATTAACACGGCCTTTTCAAACAGGGTTAACATCATGTTGGAAGTTTTATTCATGGTCGAAAATGGAACTACCAGCCAGTTAACATCATGCTGATCAACATTCATGCATAGCACATCTTCATATGATGCACAGTCAAAATGCCCACACAATGTCGAGTGTGCGAAACACAAAGAAAACGAGAGACGAAGTTTTGGCAAGTGTTGGACGTGGTTTTGGGCTGCCCCGTCTAGGCTTTCATTTTTAACATGCGCAGCCCACGACCTCGGATGGGAGGTCCATAGGAATGTTTGTATTTTCTTAGGGCTGTCATGTATCGACCGGCCTATGGACCTCCCATCCGAGGTTTTATTTTTGGTAGCCCAATTTATGTATTTTTTTGAAGAAAACGCAGAGGTCTATTCTATTTTTCTATATAAGAATAGGAACGCTAGGTCCAACTTTGTTTCCCTTCTAACTATATTATATATATTTAAATTATTTTATATGTTATTATATATATTATTTTTATTGTCATCATATATTTAACAGATACTGACATATGTAAGAAAACAATATCCCACATCTTATTAACTTATAAAAATAATTTCTTAACAAATAAAATCCTGGATTGTTTTGGCACGAAAATCCTAGTGATTGTGTACAAAATCTTGGTAAGATTTAAGGACAAATGTAATAATATCACTTATTATTTAAATATATTTATAACAAAATGCTCAGCCCCTTTTTATTTTTTGATAACATTGCTGGCCTAACCCAACATTATAATTAGAATCAGCCCAGCAAAATCATGTATTTCGAGAAAGTGCAAATGGCCTGTAATTTTTTAGGAAATAAAATAGATGGGCCGCATGGATGCTACATTATTTCTTCACCCAGCCCAGCTAATGGCTGTAATTCAAAAAAAAAAGATCAAATTGACTGTAAATTCTACCGCGCAAAAAAAAGGCTGTAAATTCTGAAAAAATGGGTTGAATACGTGCCACATTTTTGGAGGCTGAAATGTGGGCCAATAGGTCGAAGCCAACACAAGTCGTTGTCAATTTAGTCAACAAATGATTATGACATGTTAGCCGTTGGATTTACATCCAATGACCGGCATCCATCTTCAATCTCTCATCTTCTTCCTCCAGCACCGCCGGGACCACCTCCCGCCTCCTCCTGCTAGCAGCTCTTCTTAGCACGCTTCGCTATGAAGCGCTACTCCACCATTGGCCAGGCCATCCCTCCACCCCTCCAAACCTCCTGTTCTTCTCCACCGACTGCCGAACCACACCGCACTAGAACCAGTTAACCCACATACACCTCTCCGTCTGCGACTCTACTCCCACGTCTTCCCATCTCCGGCCTATTGCTGTCCGGGGCCTCGCCGTCGTCCACCACCTTGGATGCGCTCGGCGCGGCGTGATCAACGTGGTCAACGAACGACACCATCGGAAGTAGACTGTGCGTGGAGAGGCTGACAGCTGATACGTCTCCAATGTATCTATAATTTTTGATTGTTCCATGCTATTATATTATCAACTTTGGATGTTTATGGGCTTTATTATACACTTTTATATCCTTTTTGGGACTAACCTATTAACCCAGAGCCCAGTGCCAGTTTCTTTTTTTTGCCTATTTTAGGGTTTCGAAGAAAAGGAAAATCAAACGGAGTCCAAATAACCTGAAACTTCACGGAACTTATTTTTGGATCAGAAGAAGCCTAGAAGACTTGGAGTCTACGTAAGGGAAGCTTTGAGGAGGCCACGAGGTAGGGGGGCACCCACCCCCCTGGGCGCACCATCCACCCTCGTGCGCCCCTCGTGGCTCCCCTGACGTACTTCTTCCGCCTATATATCTCCATATACCCTAAAACGATTGGGGAGCACAATAGATCGGGAGTTCCGCCGCTAGAAGCCTCCGTAGCCGCCGAAAGCCAATCTAGACCCATTCCGGCACCCTGCCGGAGGGGGAATCCCTCTCCGGTGGCCATCTTCATCATCCCGGTGCTCTCCATGACGAGGAGGGAGTAGTTCTCCCTCGGGGCTGAGGGTATGTACCAGTAGCTATTTGTTTGATCTCTCTCTCTCTCTCGTGTTCTTGAGGTGATATGATCTTGATATATCGTGAGCTTTGCTATTATAGTTGGATACTATGATGTTTCTTCCCCCCTCTACTCTCTTGTAATGAATTGAGTTTCCCCTTTGAAGTTATCTTATCGGATTGAGTCTTTAAAGTTTTGAGAACAGTTGATGTATGTCTTGCCGTGCGTATCTGTGGTGACAATGGGATACCACGCGATTTACTTGATGTATGTTTTGGTGATCAACTTGTGGGTTCCGCCCATGAACCTATGCATAGGGGTTGGCACACGTTTTCGTCGTGATTCTCCGGTAGAAACTTCGGGGCACTCTTTGAGGTTCTATGTGTTGGTTGAATAGATGAATCTGAGATTGTGTGATGCATATCGTATAATCATACCCACGGATACTTGAGGTGACATTAGGGTTTTGGTTGATTTGTGTCTTAAGGTGTTATTCTAGTACGAACTCTAGGGCTGTTTGTGACACTTATAGGAATAGCCCAACGGATTGATTGGAAAGAATAACTTTGAGGTGGTTTTGTACCATACCATAATCTCTTCATTCGTTCTCCGCTATTAGTGACTTTGGAGTGACTCTTTGTTGCATGTTGAGGGATATTTATGTGATCCAATTATGTTAGTATTGTTGAGGGAACTTGCACTAGCGAAAGTATGAACCCTAGGCCTTGTTTCAACGCATTGCAATACCGTTTACGCTCACTTTTATCATTAGTTACCTTGCTGTTTTTGTATCTTCAGATTACAAAAGCTATTATCTAATATCCATATACCACTTGTATCACCATCTCTTCGCCGAACTAGTGCACCTATACAATTTACCATTGTATTGGGTGTGTTGGGGACACAAGAGACTCTTTGTTATTTGGTTGCAGGGTTGCTTGAGAGAGACCATCTTCATCCTATGCCTCCTACGGACTTATAAACCTTACGTCATCCACTTGAGGGAAATTTGCTACTGTCCTACAAACCTCTGCACTTGGAGGCCCAACAACGTCTACAATAAGAAGGTTGTGTAGTAGACATCAAGCTCTTTTCTGGCGCCGTTGCCGGGGAGGTGAGTGCTTGAAGGTATATCTTTAGATCTTGCAATCGAGTCTTTTAGTTTCTTGTTTTAGCACTAGTTTAGTTTATAAAAGAAGACTACAAAAATATGGAATTGAGTTTGTCTCATACGCTTCATCTTTTTAATATCTTTCGTGAGTATGATGGAAAGTAAAATTGTGCTCAAGTGCTAGAGGAAGAAGTCTATAAAATGTTTGGCACTAAATCTTTGAATGATGAGCATGATTGCAATGTTAGTACGAATTCTTTGAATATCCATGATACTAATGATGATTTCACTAGTTATGATGAAAATTTCTCCTATAAACATGTCAATTTTTGTGGAGTGCATTGGGTTTGCAAGTATACACCAAATAGGGAAGATAGATATTGCAAGAGGCATAAGTATTTAGAAACTAAAATTTTGCAAGAAAGTCTTGATGATTGTGCTGAAAAATTCGATATTTTTCGCACCCCTTGTGAACTTTGCAATGAACATGGTCATTTAAATCTCCAATGCAAATTGTTTCATGACCGAATCGTATCCAAAAATTGTGATAATTTGATTACCCTTGAGCATCATAAAGAGCTTAGTCTTATTTTGGGGCATGACGAAATGAAACGTATAACTGAGGGTATTCCAAAGTTTAATCTTGGTAGATTTCTTGATTTTTATCTAGAGAAAATTTATATGTATTGTGCGGTGAATTGTATTGAAAATCCTTATATTGCCAATTACATAAATAAAAGAAAGCAAATATAAGATGAAGAGAATACTAATGAAAGGGAAGAGACTTCCCAATATCCTTCTATTATTTCTTATGATGAATCAGGTAATGAGGAGGAGCCTCCTATTCAACCAATCTCATTAATAAGGACCTCCAAAAATAGGATTGAACCCACACATGATGTGGTGAAGAATAAGAAAAGAAAAAGAAAGAGAGGTAAAAAGATATCTCCCCCAAATAATGCTGCTCCTATTACTATTGTGCCTCATGAAAATATAATTGTGGAAGATAATGATACTTCTTATGATCTTGAAAATCTTTTTGGAACTTGCTTGGAAGAATATGATAATTGCTATACTATTGGTGCTATCCATACTATTTATGATGAAAGTGATTATGCTTATGATACGAAAAGGCCCAAGCTTGGGGATGCTATGTTTGATGAGGATGACATATTTGAGAATATATTTGCTGAAATTAATGTTTGTCCCAAGCTTGGGGATGCTACGTTTAATGAAGATGATTTTATAAAACCTATCATGATTATGATTACCCCTTTTCTGAACATTACTCTTTTAATGTGGAAACAATTTATAGTATTCGAGTCTCTTATGATACTCCCACTATTCCGATTGAGAAGAATTTTGCTTATGTGGAGAGTAGTAAATTTTCTATGCTTGTAGATCATGAAAAGAATGCTTTAGGTGCTGGTTATATTGTTGAATTCATTCATGATGCTACTGAAAATTATTATGAGGGAGGAATATATGCTTGTAGGAATTGCAATAATATCAAGTTTCCTCTCTATGTGCTTAAAATCTTGAAGTTATGCTTGTTTTGCTTTCCTATGCAAGTTGATTCTTGTTCCCACAAGTTGTTTGCTCACAAAATCCCTATGCATAGGAAGTGGGTTAGACTTAAATGTTCTAGTCATATTCTTCATGATGCTCTCTTTATGTTTCAATTCTTATCCTTTATGTGAGCATCATTGACTTCATCATGCCTAGCTAGGGGCGTTAAATGATAGCGCTTGTTAGGAGGCAACCCAATTTTATTTTTGTTCCTTGCTTTTTGTTCCTGTTTAGTAATAAATAATTCATCTAGCCTCTGTTTAGATGTGGTTTTATGTGTTTAATTAGTGTTTGTGCCAAGTAGAACCGCTGGGAAGACTTGGGGAAAGTCTTGTTGATCATGCTGTAAAAACAGAAACTTTAGCGCTCACGAGAACTGCTGCCATTTTTATTTGGAGATTGATATTTAGTTAATTATTTTTGAAGATGATTAATAGATAAATTCCTCACGTCCATCAATTTATTTGAGAATTGTATGATTTCCATAAGTATACGTTTGATCCAGATTACTACAGACTGTTCTGTTTTTGACAGATTCTATTTTTTCGTGTGTTGTTTGCTTATTTTAATGAATCTATGGCTAGTAAAAGAGTTTATAAACCATAGAGAAGTTGGAATACAGTAGGTTTAACACCAATATAAATAAAGAATGAGTTCATTAGAGTACCTTGAAGTGGTGATTTATTTTCTTATACTAACGGAGCTTACAAGTTCTCTGTTAAGTTTTGTATTGTGAAGTTTTCAAGTTTTGGGTAAGGATTCGATGGACTATGGAATAAGGAGTGGCAAGAGCCTAAGCTTGGGGATGCCCAAGGCACCCCAAGTTAATATTCAAGGATAGCCAAGAGCCTAAGCTTGGGTATGCCACGGAAGGCATCCCCTCTTTCGTCTTCGTTCATCTGTAACTTTACTTGGAGCTATATTTTTATTCAGCACATGATATGTGTTTTGCTTGGAGCGTCATTTTATTTCATTGCGTTTTTCTTGTTTTTTGAATAAAATACCAAGATCTGAAAATCTTAAATGTTAGAGAGTCTTCAAATAGTTGCATAGTTATTCGACTACTCATTGATCTTCACTTATATCTTTCAGAGTAGTTTGTCGTTTGCTCTAGTGCTTCACTTATATCTTTTTAGAGCACGGTGGTGGTATTATAGAAATAGATGAACTCTCATGCTTCACTTATATCATTTTGAGAGTTTTAGATAGAATGGTAATTTTCTTAAATAATCCTAATATGCTAGGCATCCAAGAATAGTAAAAACTTTCATATAGAGTATTGAATACTAAGAGAAGTTTGATGCTTGATGATTGTTTTGAGATATGGAGATGGTGATATTAGAGTC
Source organism: Triticum urartu (assembly GCF_003073215.2). Lineage (NCBI taxonomy): Eukaryota > Viridiplantae > Streptophyta > Magnoliopsida > Poales > Poaceae > Triticum > Triticum urartu. The sequence goes on from NC_053023.1 coordinate 142,696,340, forward strand.
ATGCTAGTTGAGTAGTTGTGAATTTGAGAAATACTTGTGTTGAAGTTTGTGATTCCCATAGCATGCACGTATGGTGAACCATTATGTGATGAAGTCGGAGCATGATTTATTTATTGATTGTCCTCCTTATGAGTGGCGGTCGAGGACGAACGATGGTCTTTTCCTACCAATCTATCCCCCTAGGAGCATGTGCGTAGTACTTTGTTTCGATAACTAATAGATTTTTGCAATAAGTATGTGAGTTCTTTATGACTAATGTTGAGTCCATGGATTATACGCACTCTCACCCTTCCACCATTGCTAGCCTCTCTAATATCGCGCACCTTTCGCCGGTATCATAGACCCACCATATACCTTCCTCAAAACAGCCACCATACCTACATATTATGGCATTTCCATAGCCATTCCGAGATATATTGCCATGCAACTTTCCACCGTTCTGTTTATTATGACACGCTTCATCATTGTCATATTGCTATGCATGATCATGTAGTTGACATTGTATTTGTGGCAAAGCCACCATTCATAATTCTTTCATACATGTCACTCATGCATCATTGCACATCCCGGTACACCGCTGGAGGCATTCATATAGAGCCATATCTTGTTCTAATTATCGAGTTGTAATTCTTGAGTTGTAAGTAAATAAAAGTGTGATGATCATCATTATTAGAGCACTGTCCCAGTGAGGAAAGGATGATGGAGACTATGATTCCCCCATAAGTCGGGATGAGACTCCGGACGAAAATAAATAAATAAATAAATAAATAAAAGAGGCGAAATAAGCCTAAATAAAAAAAGAAATAAAAGAGGCCATAAAAAAAGAGAAGGCCCAAATAAAAAATGAGGGGAAAAGAGAGAAGGGGCAATGCTACTATCCTTTTACCACACTTGTGCTTCAAAGTAGTACCATGATCTTCGTGATAGAGAGTCTCCTATGTTGTCACTTTCATATACTAGTGGGAATCTTTCATTATAGAACTTGGCTTGTATATTCCAATGATGGGCTTCCTCAAAATGCCCTAGGTCTTCGTGAGCAAGCGAGTTGGATGCACACCCACTAGTTTCTTTTGTTGAGCTTTCATACATTTATAGCTCTAGTGCATCCGTTGCATGGCAATCCCTACTCATTCACATTGATATCTATTGATGGGCATCTCCATAGCCCGTTGATATGCCTAGTTGATGTGAGACTATCTTCTCCCTTTTTGCCTTCTCCACAACCACCCTTCTATTCCACCTATAGTGCTATATCCATGGCTCACGCTCATATATTGCGTGAAGATTGAAAAAGTTTGAGAATATCAAAAGTATGAAACAATTGCTTGGCTTGTCATCGGGGTTGTGCATGATTTAAATATTTTGTGTGGTGAAGATGGAGCATAGCCAAACTATATGATTTTGTAGGGATGGCTTTCTTTGGCCATGTTATTTTGAGAAGACATGATTTCTTAGTTAGTATGCTTGAAGTATTATTGTTTTTATGTCAATATTAAACTTTTGTCTTGAATCTTATGGATCTGAATATTCTTGCCACAATAAAGAGAACTACATGGATAAATATGTTAGGTAGCATTCCACATCAAAAATTCTGTTTTTATCATTTACCTACTCGAGGACGAGCAGGAATTAAGCTTGGGGATGCTGATACGTCTGCAACGTATCTATAGTTTTTGATTGTTCCATGCTATTATATTATCAACTTTGGATGTTTATGGGCTTTATTATACACTTTTATATCATTTTTGGGACTAACCTATTAACCTAGAGCCCAGTGCCAGTTTCTGTTTTTTTTGCCTATTTTAGGGTTTCGAAGAAAAGGAAAATCAAATGGAGTCCAAATGACCTGAAACTTCACGAAACTTTTGTTTGGATCAGAAGAAGCCCAGAAGACTTGGAGTCTACGTAAGGGAAGCTTCGAGGAGGCCACGAGGTAGGGGGCGCACCCACCCCCTGGGCGCGCCCTCCACCCTCGTGGGCCCCACGTGGCTCCCCTGACGTACTTCTTCTGCCTATATATATCTCCATATACCCTAAAATGATCGGGGAGCACAATAGATCGGGAGTTCTGCCGCTAGAAGCCTCCGTAGCCACCGAAAGCCAATCTAGACCCGTTCCGGCACCCTGCCGGATGGGGAATCCCTCTCCGGTGGCCATCTTCATCATCCCGGTGCTCTCCATGACGAGGAGGGAGTAGGTCTCCCTCGGGGCTAAGGGTATGTACCAGTAGCTATGTGTTTGATCTCTCTCTCTCTCTCATGTTCTTGAGGTGATACGATCTTGATATATCGCGAGCTTTGCTATTATAGTTGGAACCTATGATGTTTCTTCCCCCCTCTACTCTCTTGTAATGAATTGAGTTTCCCCTTTGAAGTTATCTTATCGGATTGAGTCTTTAAAGATTTGAGAACACTTGATGTATGTCTTGTCGTGTGTATCTGTGGTGACAATGGGATACCACGTGATTCACTTGATGTATGTTTTGGTGATCAACTTGCGGGTTCCGCCCATGAACCTATGCATAGGGGTTGGCACACGTTTTCGTCGTGATTCTCCGGTAGAAACTTCGGGGCACTCTTTGAGGTTCTATGTGTCGGTTGAATAGATGAATCTGAGATTGTGTGATGCATATCGTATAATCATAACCACGGATACTTGAGGTGACATTGGAGTATCTAGGTATCCTCCTCCATGCAAGGGTGATCCCGTGTTTGAGCTTAAACCGTTACCGGATACTCTTAAATATGCTTATCTTGATGAGAGAAAAATATACCCTGTTATTATTAGTTCTAACCTTTCAGAACATGAAGAAGAGAGATTATTGAAAACTCTGAAGAAGCACCGTGCTGCTATTGGGTATACTCTTGATGATCTTAAGGGCATTAGTCCCACTCTATTTCAACATAAAATTAATTTGGAAGAAGATGCTAAACCAGTTCATGATCATCAACGCCGGCTGAATCCTAAAATGAAAGAAGTGGTAAGAAAGGAGATACTAAAGCTCCTTGAGGCAGGTATAATTTATCCCATTGCTGATAGTCAGTGGGTAAGCCCTGTCCATTGTGTCCCTAAGAAGGGAGGTATTACTGTTGTTCCAAATGATAAATATGAATTGATTCCTCAAAGAATTATTACAGGTTATAGGATGGTAATTGATTTCTGCAAATTAAATAAGGCCACTAAAAAGGATCATTACCCCTTACCTTTTATCGATCAAATGCTAGAAAGATTTTCCAAACATACACATTTTTGCTTTCTAGATGTTTATTCTGGTTTCTCTCAAATACATGTGTCAGCCAAAGATCAATCAAAGACTACTTTTACATGCCCTTTTGGTACTTTTGCTTATAGACGTATGCCTTTTAGTTTATGTAATGCACCTGCTATCTTTCAAAGATGCATGATGGCTATATTCTCTGACTTTTGTGAAAAGATTTGTGAGGTTTTCATGGATGACTTTTCCGTCTATGGATCCTCTTTTGATGATTGCTTAAGCAACCTTGACCGAGTTTTGCAGAGATGTGAAGAAACTAATCTTGTCTTGAATTGGGAAAAGTGCCACTTTATGGTTAATGAAGGTATTGTCTTGGGGCATAAAGTTTCTGAAAGAGGTATTGAAGTTGATAAAGCCAAGGTTGATGATATTGAAAAGATGCCATGTCCCAAGGACATCAAAGGTATAAGAAGTTTCCTTGGTCATGCCGGTTTTTATAGGAGGTTCATTAAGGACTTCTCAAAAATTTCTCGGCCTCTGACTAATTTATTACAAAAAGATATACCATTTGTCTTTGATGATGATTGTGTAGAAGCATTTGAAATACTTAAGAAAGCATTGATCTCTGCACCAATTGTTCAGCCACCTGATTGGAATTTACCCTTTGAAATCATTACCTGTTATGGTGGGGCTGCTGGCACTACAAAAAAATACACTTCTGTGATGATACGTGTTTGTCACAGTAGGTCGTGTTTTCTGTCATGCATGTACATCCATGACAAATTTATGACAGAATCAAGATAGTCATACCTGTGCTGTCGTAGAAGTGTTCCATGACATTGCCAAAATTATCATCACAGAAGTGTCCATTTCCATGATGATAAATCGCGCGTCACAGAAGTACTTTCGTCAAGGGTGACCGACACATGTCATCCACCGTAACGGAACGATGTTAAGCTATCGGGTCGGATTTTGGATCCGATAACCCGTTAACAGCCACGACCAATGCCGATTTTCCACGTGTAAAATTCTCATTGGCTGACGGATCCACGCGTCAGCTCCGCGTTGGCACAGGTGTCACTCATCCAACGGTTGAGATGGGCCTATGATATGTTGACATGTGGACCGGCCCAAAAGTGGCCCGCAAAGTTTAAATGGGCCGACCCAACCGAAGGCCCATAAGATTTAGCAGACCATAATGGGTCATCACTAAAGGCCCACAAAATTTAGCGGACCATAATGGGCCGGCCCAGCTAAAGGCCCACAAGATTTTGCGGACCAGAATGGGCCGGCCCAGCTAAAGGCCCACAAGATTCTGCAGACCATAATGGGCCGGCCCAGCTAAAGGCCCAACATTCTCTGTCAAATCGGCCCGTCAACGGCCTGTCCTAAACTTGTCATCAACGCGGCCCATGGTCACTTCTGGCCCGTTAACAGTCCGCTAAGTAATTGGGCCGAATTACGGCCTGGTGTATTTCCGGCCTATTAAAGGTCCAGCTTCATTTGGGCCCATTTACAGGCCGTCAAAACTTTCGGCCCATAAACGACCGTGAAGGATTTGGGTCATATTCGGCCATGTCTGACATTCGGCCTGTTAGAGGCCCACTATAGCTTTGGGCCACATTCGGCCTGTTGTCATTTTCGGCCTGTTAACGCCGGACGTAAACCATGGGCCATATGTGGCCCAACGTCATATCGGGCCCATTAACGTCCCATATAAAAATGACAATAATCTAGCCCGACCGAGGTTTCGGCGTGTTAAAGGCCCGTGTATTAGGTCGGCGCATTTACGGCCCGTCTGAATTTCGGCCTGTCAAAGATCCGCATCATAAATGGGCCACCATTTTGGCCTGCTAAGTCCAGTGGGTTATTTGGCACAATCAGGGCCCAATCTCACTTTCGGTCTATTAAAGGCCCATGTTTTTTATGGGCTCGAGATATTTACACCTGTAAATGGCCTATTTTTACTGAGGGCCTAAATTATGTTTAGGCCTGTTAAAGGCCCACTATGGGCACAGACCTACCAGAAAAATATGAAAGCTTATGCTGATTTAGGCCCAGATATTTTTAGTGGGCTACATGCCAATTTCGGCCTGTAATCGTTACTAGCCCAATTGGAATGGGCCCGACGAATGTTGGCATGTTGGGCTCCTACGAAGCTTTTGGCCGAATACATTACTAAGATAAACCTACACTATATAAAAATAACGTCGTAATTATTGCAGCCTGAGGCAGCAACATAAATGTTGTATCACAACAAAATAAATTCCAACCATACAACAAAAGGCATGTTGGCGTAAAGTTTACAGTCCTTCCAGATAAAAGCACCATCAGATGTATAGAAGCACAAATCATTTGACCTGAGTGCTAATGTTTCAGGCTGTAGAATCTGATGGAGCAGCACGATCTCCACCTTTTTCCGCCATTGCTCTTGAACAACGAAGCGAATGTCTGATAGTCTGGTTTCAAAACCATTCATATCTTGACGACATTTCTCAACCACTATTATTTTTTCCGAAACAATGTCCATTAGGGATTGGACTTATGTCTAGAGCACAGATATATCACTCTGTCTAGCAGGAAGATTTTGTTCAGTAGGCGATTTGGACGAGGTTACCTTGACAACCAACCCAGAATTACGCAGGAAGGTGCTTTTTGCACTGTTAGTGGAGAGATACTGACGCACTGCAGCAAGAGGTGACATTGTGCCTGTAGTAGCCTCGTCACCTTCAGGTGGTTGTCGTTGTTCAATCATTTGTTCCATAGCTTCCTGAAAGTTTGAACTTGTAGATTAGTGTACCAGATAAGTTACTAATGAGACAAAAACAAACAAAGCAGGTTAACCGTTTATACATAACTTATTTTGGTGAACTACTGTAATACATTAGCATGTACTAGTCGTCAACCCGTGCATTCGCACGGGCTGGTGCTTTCTTAGTGGTTTTCATCCCGATTAAATTCTATTGGTTTCACTACAATATGTGCAACCTCTTGTTACCTGAAACGACAATATAATAGTGTCATGGATAAAAAAATGAATTAAATAGTTCATAAGCGAAAACGTTCGGTTATAGAATTTAATAACTAAACTCAATAATTCAAATAGTAGAGGAAGTCCAATTGCACAATTTGCTATTTTGAGTTAGGTTGATGATTTTCTTTTGATTTCGATTGGAATATTGAAACGAAAACAGAATAAAAGTGTAGTAGTCAAATATATACAGGATAGTAAACCATGGAGATAGTAGTATAAGCATATGTGATTCTACTTGTACAACTTCATGAAATATATGCCAGTGCTTAAATAGGAAATACTAAACTGCCAAGATAATAATAAATCCCAAATTACTACCTGCAATCTTGGCAATATAATATTTTGAAGTTATAACGGAGCTAATTGGAATTCACACTAATTTGTACTTGATTTCTTTATAACATATTTCAGATTGTAACATAGTTTGATTCTTGATGATTTTGATATAAATAAGCTAACTAATATTTTACATATAACCCACGGCATTATAACCTGTGTCTGCCGCATGAGCACATAGTTGTACATCTTGAGTAGAGAAAAAATGCCTCATAGTTTAAAAAAGGACCTAAAGTCTATCAGAAAACAGGTCAGGCTTTGCAACTAATTTTTGTTCACAAATTGGTTCTATGGGAATGACCTGATACATAATATTATACCGACGAATGGTTCCGAATTAACAAATTACTATAGTACTGATACAAAACATATAAATTATTAGGTTAACACACGTGCTTTCAAATATGATGGAAATGGCATGTGCAATATGTACTGTGAACGATCTAATAAAATAGGAGTGCATCACACATAGTATTCATGCATACGCGTCCAAATTAAAAGCAACATTCTCGGTCTGAACATTTGCAAGCGTACAAAAAAACAGATCTGGCGTTGGGGCATTGAAATTACAAAATATATGTCATGCATTGGATAAACTTGACTCTGCATCACACTGGATTGAGAATTACCTATAAGTCTAATGATTAAGCACAACGTTGATCAAAGCAAAATTACTCAGCTGATAAACTCCTAGCTATATCTTTGCATGGGCATCTGCGATAAATTTCTTCACCTGGTACTACACGGGACCACGGGAGCTATACAATTCGCCTCAACATTAATGATCTTGATGCCGCGGTTGCTGCTGTTGGTGCAGCATTTGGCATTGGATTTTTCTCCTAGCCATTTGGCTGCAAGATCTGCAACCACATTAGATAAATCGATTGAGGAGAAAAATGAAACACCATGACCGCGGCTCTGTGAGGTAATTACAAATTTCTACGTAATATCAAAATGAACCTGCATGGTACATCCCTCCTTTTCTTAAGAAAAACACATGAATTACATAAACATAGAAAGTTTGTAAAGATGAGAAAATAGTGGAGTATCCAATCCATATGCTCTTGGCCTTCTTGCATTGACTCCTTTGAACCTCACCTTGGCACCACAACACAACATGATGAAAGGTCTCCGAATGTTAACGACCCCATGTGTGTATTTACTATTTTTTAATAGTTTGCATAGCTCACCACATGTGTATTTACTATATAGTAATGTAGGTCCATGTTGTACATATACACGGTCTTTTTACTTTGAATGTGAACAATGGCTGGGTACATATTTAAAATTTCCTTTCAAACTTTCTGATGTCCAGAAATTGTTGTTTATTCTTGTGGGTCTCAATTAGCCCCTGAAAAGGATGAGAGTTGGGTTACCCCCGCCTTTGATGTCTGATTCGTCCATGTGCTTGACCGATGGTTGTACAATTGATAGTATCACAATGCTTGTAATTAAGTGCAGTCCTGATCAGATGATGCCATGATTGAAATATTGAATACAACGGCCAGCACGACTCCATGATCTGTCATTATGACGGCAAGGCCTTATATCTTCTTGTCATGACAGAGACAATTTTGTGTGCTTTTATTCTGTGCTCTCTCTGGCTATGAAACCTAGGGTGTTAGTGTACGCAGGGATAATAGATGAGACAGACGACAAAACGAATGAATCCCATGCTCTTTAAAATTTCACCAACAGTCATAAGGTAAAAAGCACGAAACTAAAGCAGATGCATGCAGAATAATACCCAATGCTCTCAACTTTCGCATTAGCATGTGTATATGTATGTTGTTGTATAGATCAAACCTGGATGCTGCCTTTACTTGACATATAGAGGACTGAGCTGTCGGCGCCGTTGAACGGCGTACAACAGGAGCTCCTCGAGCTGACCGGCACTCATCCTCATGGCTTCATCGTGCTTGGATATTTGGATCATAACATGCGGACCTATGGCAGAGCTTCTCTTTCTCGCTATACACGGACATGATCATGACTGCTTAAGGCAAGCCATGATTCAGTTATTAAGTTTACAGTCATGCATGTCTTAATCAAAACGGAAGATAGATTGATGAATTTCTAGTTTGCGGTCCACAAACTTAGACAAAAAGATGATTGTTTAACCGGCATACCAGATCAGTGCCCTAATTGTACCCGCCAGTCGGTGTCGCTGATGACTCCTTCGCTGCTGCACTTCTGCAATTCCTCCCACATCTAACTTCCCCACACTGGCGCTGCCCAAGGTGCTCTGCTGCTTGCCCATCTTGTTTGGGTTTTCCTCTGGTCATCGCAACCAGGAGGTCCAGCAGGCCGCGATTGGAAGCGATGAAAGGCAGAAGGGCGATGCAATCTTCTACGTGGTTGTATCGCTATTTTTTGATAAGAGGTTGTATCGCTAGCTGGACAAAGGGGTGTGGGAGTTAAATTGGGCCTCTGTGGAAGAGACAAACCGGCCTGCTGGGGTTGGCTCGGGGTGTAGAAGGCCTATGCATGACGATACAACAGGAGCTCCTCGAGCTGACCGGCACTCATCCTCACGGCTTCACCGTGCTTGGATATTCGGATCATAACATGCGGACCTATGGCAGAGCTTCTCCTTCTCGCTATACACAGACATGATCAGGACTGCTTAAGGCAAGACATGATTCAGTTATTAAGTTTTAGTCATGCATGTCTTAATCAAAACGGAAGATAGATTGATGAATTTCTAGTTTGCGGCCCACAAACTTAGACAAAAAGATGATTGTTTAATCGGCATACCAGATCAGTGCCCTAATTGTACCCGCCAGTCGGTGTCGCCGGCGACTCCTTCACTGCTGCACTTCTGCAATTCCTCCCACATCTAACTTCCTCACACTGGCACTGCCCAAGGTGCTCTGCTGCTTGCCCACCATCTTGTTTGGGTTTTCCTCTGCTGCTTGCCCATCTTGTTTGGGTTTTCCTCTGGTCATCGCAACCAGGAGGTCCAGCAGGCCGCGATTGGAAGCGGTGAAAGGTAGAAGGGCGATGCAATCTTCTGCGTGGTTGTATCGCTATTTTTTTTATAAGAGGTTGTATTGCTAGATGGACAAAGGGATGTGGGAGTTAAATTGGGCCTCTACGGAAGAGACAAACCGGCCTGCCGAGGTTGGCTCGGGGTGTAGAAGGCCTATGCATGACGAATCTATACCTAAACTAATTGGCTGTTTGCTAGATAAATCACAACCGTAATAACTCGGTCCCATTGGATTAACGGCTCCTAATTACTGATTAACATGGTAATTTCTAGGGAGTCTGTAATTAGTATAGGTATAGATTGTAGTGCCAACTAAATAATAAAATCACTTTCGGAACATATGTCCATGTAGCATGCCTACTGTATTGTCTATTTCCTCACATTCGTTGACATCTAAGGATAAAGAGACATGGTTTAAAGTAGGATGAACATAGTATGACATCATTCATATCATGGGCAAACATATATAAAACAAACAGGCTATTTTATCATTGTGTGAGCACGTGAACATAACAACTAGATTACAGATCAAGACCAAAAGAATATCCTTCATCTCTTTTAAACCATGTAAGGTGAAATGATACATTAAGACAACTGTGAATAAAAGTGAATAGAGTAACTAACTTTGGCTGCAAACCAAGTAGTTAAATGAACACATCACAGTACCAATCAGTTCAAGGCAGGAGGAAAGGACTTACAACAGCAGCTTGAACTGGTGTGCTCATGCCCTTCATCTTTCTGGTGTGGCAATCCTTGAAGATTTGCACTGCATTCGGTTCAAGTTCTTTTTGGTCCGCACGGGCTTTCCTCTGTATTTGGAACAAGTCAATATTGATACGATAATATGGCACAAAAAAGAAGGAAGTAGCAGCTATTTACAAGAGCCTCGCAGTGTGCAATATAGCTACAAGATCCTGTTGTCTGTTGGAATTTCACTTTAGAACGGTTGGTTTTGTTCTTCAAACAGTTAGCCTAGAAGAAGATACACTTGTAAGGCACATACATAAATACAAGTTCAATATGTGGTCTGATCAAATACATATAGCCTACCTGATACTTTGGATCAGACCAGTGTTTAACGAGGGTTGTCCAGTCTTCATCTGTAATATATTCCACTGGAGATGTTTGTCGACTTCATTGTTAGCCTTGCCTTCAAAGTGAGATTTTCTAAGGTGGTACCGATACTGTCGCAAAGCAGACTGAAAAACATGAGTGCATGCTTGTTTAGTTGCATCATCTTTCGGATCCAACTTGAACCTCAGCTGTTGAAAAAAGAATGTGAGTCTTATTAGGAGGAAGCTAGAAAGTATGGGACAGAGCAAGACAATATTACTAATTGCGATGAATAACATTACTTACGGATAAATGGTCAAGGAAGGTGTTAAACTGGGTATTGTCTTTCTCATTCCTGTACTGGATCCACGTTGGGAGGATACGTGCATGACACCTAACGGCAACAGCTGCCTCTGATACTAACTTGGCTGACTCTGTAGTATCACGTGGCCTTTTTAAACCTGCCTCAAAATGGATCTCCATTCTTCCTCCTTTAGATTTTGTTAATCTATCAAGCATTATCCCTGATGTCTGTTTCCACTTGCGCTGTGGTGCTAGTTCAACAACGAATATGGAAAGTGTTAGTGTACATCAAACTGTGAGAGTACATATAAAGGAGCATGCAACTGCAACTTGACTCGGTCGGGTACCGTCTTGGTGTTGATGCTCATGAGGTTCATCTGATCTTGCCAAGTCCTGTTGTGTCAGCAATGCTTCAGAAGTAGTGTTAGGTGTGAAGGCAGCTTGGGAACTGGCCAGTTCCGGAGCAAACAAACGAGTAACTGGTTGAGATGCTGGTATAGTTGAAGCGGATGCTGCAGCTGGTGGAGCAGGTGATACTGTGTTTGTAGATTTAGCCGGTGGACTTGGACCTTCTACTGCACTATAAGTACCAGCAGAATCTCGATGGCAGAACCTTTTCCGATTCACCCGACGAGTAACAACACTCCCTACTATATTATTTTCCTTGCTCTTTTTTGACTTTGCCATGTCAAGCTGTACCCACAACACAAAAGAATAAAATCACTCTTCAGAACTCATTGATGCATGATACAGACAAGCAATACTTTGATGTAAGACAACCGTATGAGGATGGAATATGTAAGAAAAACAGGATGACATGACATATTCACAGCTATGATGTGCAAACTAAGTAGAAGGATTTTCAAGAAAATAGAAGTAATGCAAGCTAGACACCATATGAAAGATGCAACCAATATTACTCTGCCAAGTTAAAAGTGTCTTTTCATAAGTGGCAATTCGAAAAATTAGAAGCAGTACAACATAGAAATCAATGCAAGATGCAACCACTATCAAACTGCCATGTTAAAAGCGTCCAATCATGAGTGACTGATGTGGGATACACAACAGCAGTACTTTGATGTAAGAACATGGTACGATAGATAGATGCAGTGTATTTTAGACACAGAAAGCCATGTCATATGCACATGTATAACGTATAAACTCAGCAGGTGCAATTTAATCAAAATAGAAGAAATACAGGCTAGACAACATATGCAACATGAAACCAATTATCACACTGTCAACTTAGAGCAAGCACCTGCGATGGTGGAGTACGGGAGATGAACTCATCATGTAGACTTGGGACTTTAACTTCATTAGCAGTAGCAGTGGCAAATCTAGAGAGTCTCTGTTTGCGTCGGTGCAGAGGACCACCAACATCCCCTAACTTACTCTTTTCCTTCCTATTTTCTGATATTGCCTTATGAAGTCAAAACCACAAGAAGATGAATAAAATTAGCTCTGCATAACTGGTTGATGCATGATACAGACGGACACTACTTTGATGTAAGGCAATCGCAGGATAGGAGGATGGAATATATACAAAAAAGACAGCGTTTCATATTCACACGTGCGATAGGAGGATGTAATATGTATGAAAAAATAGTAAGCGGAAGGCATTTAAACAAAATTAGAAGAAATGAAAGCTAGGCACCATATGAACATGCAATCAATATCACTCTATCAGGTAAAAATTGTCACGTCATAAGTGCCATTTCAAGAAATGAGAAGGAGTACAAGCTAGAAGACAATGCAAGATGCAACCTACATCACAGTCCCAAGTTAAATGTGTCTTATGGGTAAGTGATCGTTGCAGGTATAAGTTATAAGCTACGCAGATGCAATTCAACATAATCAGAAGCAATACAAACTAGACATCATACGGAAAACGCAACCACGTATAATAGTTCCAAGTAAGAGCAAGCACCTGTGATGGTGGAGTAGGGGAGATGTGCTCATCATGTACACATATGTTCTAGAAACAGGAACACGTGTCATATTCACTGGCATTATGTGTAAAGTAAGCAGATGCAATTCAATTTAGAAGCAATACAAGCTAGACATCATACGCAACATGCAACCACATATAATAGTGTCAAGTTAGAGCAAGCACCTGTGATGGTGGAGTAGGGGAGATGTGCTCATCATCTACACAGCTACGTTGAATGTCCAGCCTTGTGTTGTCTTGCAAATCTTGTTGGGAGGATGGCGGAGTAGAATTTGTAGAGACCCCCTGTTTGAGTTGCTCCGAAGGACCACCATCATCCACTGCCGGACTAATTTCCTTCAACTGTAATGATTTTGCATTGTGAAGTCAAACCGATAAGAAAAAGGAATAAAATTCGCTCTTCAGAACTCATTCATGCATGATACTGAAAAACACTACTCGGATGAAAGGCAAACACATGATGCGAGGATGGAATATGTATGAAAAACAGGATGGTGTGACATATTCACACCTATGATGTGGTACCTAAGCAGAAGGCATTTCAACAAATTAGAAGCACTGCAAGATAGACACCATATGAAAGATGCAACCAATATCACTCTGCCAAGTTCAAACTGTATGGCGTTTCAACAAATTATAAGCACTACATGCTAGAAATCATATGCAAGACACAACCAATATCACAGTGGTGACTTAAAGGTGCCTTATCATAAGTGACTGATGCGGGATATGCAAGAATAGTAGTCTGATGTAGGAACATGAATACATGTCATATTCACAGGCATTATGTGTAAAGTAAGCAGATGCAATTCAACAAAGTTAGAAGCAATACAAGCTAGACATCATAAGAAACATGCAACCACATATAATAGTGCCAAGTTAGAGCAAGCACCTGTGATGGTGGAGTAGGGGAGATGTGCTCATCATCTACACAGCTACGTTGACTGTCTAGCCTTCCGTTGTCTTGCGAATCTTGTTGGGAGGATGGCGGAGTAGAATCTTTAGAGAACCTCCGTTTCAGTTGCTCGGAAGGACCACCATCATCCAATGCCTTGCCAATTTCCTTCAGCTTTATTGATTTTGCATTGTGAGGTCATACCGACAAGAAAAAGGAATATCATTCGCTCTTCAGAACTCATTCACGCATGATACTGATGAACACTACTTTGATGAAAGGCAAAGTCATGATACGAGGATGGAATATGTACGAAAAATGGATGGCTTGACATATTCACACCTATGATGTGGTAACTAAGCAAAAGGCACTTCAACAAATTAGAAACATTGCAAGACACCATATGGAAGGTGCAATCAATATCACTCTGCCAAGTTAAAACTGTCTCGTCATAGGTGGCGTTCATCAAACTAGAAGCAATACATGCTAGAAATCATATTCAAGACGCTAACCAATATCACACTGCCAACTTAAAGGTGTCCCATCATAAGTGACTGATGAAGGATACACAAGAAGAGTAGTTTCATGTAAGAACATGGTGTGATAGACAGATATAGTATGTACCAAAAATAGGAAAGCGTGTCATATTCACATGTATCATGTGTAAACTAAGCAGATGCAGTTTACACTAATTAGGAGCAATACGAGCTAGACACCATATGCAACATGCAACCAGATATCACACTGCCAAGTTAGAGCAAGCACCTTGGATGGTGGAGTAGGGGAGCGGAGACTTGGATCTTGTAATGTACTATCAGTACAAGGAGAATCAGTACAGATGCTCCATTTACGTTGCTACAGAGGACCACCATCATCGCCTTCCTTACTCTTTTCCTTCCTCTTTCTTGATTTTGCCTTGTCAAGTCAAACCCACAAGAAGAAGGAATAAAATTTGCTCTTCAGAACTCATTGATGCATGATACTGACGAACACTACTTTCATGTAAGGCAGCCGCATGATAGGAGGATGTGAAAGTGCAACTATCCCTAGGTGGTTTTGGTAATTCATAACAACATATAGCTCATTGAGCTAATGCTATTCCAAGATGACTATTTCAGGAAAGCTCAATGATTGGCATGGCATGGATGTGAAAGTGGAACCCTCAAAATGCTAAGGACAAAGGATTGGCTCAAGCTCAAAAGCTCAAGACTCTTCATTTTATATTTTAGTGATCCAAGATCACATTGAGTCTTTAGGAAAAGCCAATACTATCAAGGAGGGATGAGGTGTTGCTTAATGAGCCTCTTGCTTCATGTGCTTAGTGATATGCTCCAAAACCCTCAACTACTTTCCCATATCCACATATGACCTAAACCCTAAGCCAAACTCGGTCCTACCGATTCTTTCTATCCGGCGCCACCGAGTTTCACTTGTCATAAGCCACTGCCAAACCCTAGCAATTCGGTTCTACCAATAGGGATCTCGGTCTCACCGAGATGGGATTGCAAACTCTCTGTTTCCCTTTCGTAACTTTTCGGTCTCACCGAAAGAGCGGATCGGTCCCACCGAGATTGCAATGTAAATTCAGTGTTTCCTTTTTGTAACCTTTCGGTCTCACCGAAAGAGCAAATCGGTCCCACCGAGTTTGCCTGACCAACTCTCTGGTTAGCTAATTACCAAAATCGGTCTCACCGAGTTTGTGTAATCGGTCTCACCGAGATTACGTTATGCCCAAACCCTAACCATATCGGTCCTACCGAGTTGCATGTCAGTCCCACCGAAAATCTCTAACGGTCACTAGGTTTACCTTTTCGGTCCGACCGAGTTTGTTGATTCGGTCCCACCGAGATTGGAAAACTGTGTGTAACGGTTGGATTTTGTGTGGAGGCTATATATACCCCTCCACCTCCTCTTCATTCGAGGAGAGAGCCATCAGAACACATACACAATTCCAACTCATATGTTCTGAGAGAGAACCACCTACTCATGTGTTGAGACCAAGATATTCCATTCCTACCATATGAATCTTGATCTCTAGCCTTCCTCAAGTTGCTTTCCACTCAAATCTTCTTTCCACAAAATCCAAATCCTATGAGAGAGAGTTGAGTGTTAGGGAGACTATCATTTGAAGCACAAGAGCAAGGAGTTCATTACCTACACACCATTTGTTACTTCTTGGAGAGTGGTGTCTCCTAGATTGGCTAGGTGTCACTTGGGAGCCTCCGACAAGATTGTGGAGTTGAACCAAGGAGTTTGTAAGGGCAAGGAGATCGCCTACTTTGTGAAGATCTACCGCTAGTGAGGCAAGTCCTTCGTGGGCGATGGCCATGGTGGGATAGACAAGGTTGCTACTTCATGGACCCTTTGTGGGTGGTTGCTTCTTCGTGGACCCTTCGTGGGTGGAGCCCTTCGTGGACTCGCGCAACTGTTACCCTTCGTGGGTGGAGCCCTCCGTGGACTCGCGCAACCGTTACCCTTCGTGGGTTGAAGTCTCCATCAACGTGGATGTAGGATAGCACCACCTATCCGAACCACGGGAAAAACATCCGTGTCTCCAATTCCGTTTGAATTCTCCAAACCCTTCCCTTTACATTCTTGCAAGTTGCATGCTTTACTTTCCGCTGCCAATATACTCTTTGCATGCTTGCTTGAATTGTGTGATGATTGCTTGACTTGTCCTACAATAGCTAAAATCTGCCAAGAACTAAAATTGGGAAAAGGTTAAGTTTTTATTTGGTCAAGTAGTCTAATCACCCCCCCTCTAGACATACTTTCGATCCTACAGGATGGAATATGTATGAAAAAAAAGGACGGCGTGACATATTGACATGTATGATGTATAAAGTGTAAACCAAGCACAAGGTGCTTGAATTTGTTAGAATCGATGCAATCTAGAAACCATATGAAAGATGAAACCAATATCACTCTGCCAAATTAAAAGGGTGCCCTAACAAATGTATTTGACCAAATTAGAAGCAATACATGGCAATAGGCTAGAAATAATATGCAATATGCAACGAATAAAGGTGACTCATCATAAGTAATTGATGCAGGATACAGAAGAGAGGTAGTTTCTTGTAAGAACAAGGTTAACACATAGATGTAGTGTGTACCAAAAATAGGAAGGCATGTCATATTCACAGGTATAGTGTGTAAACTAAGTAGATGCAATTTACCCTAATTAGAAGCATTACAAGCTAGACACCGTATGGAACATGCAACCACATATCACACTACTAAGTTAGAGCAAGCACCTGTGATGGTGGTGTATGCGAAGTGCGGTCTTCAGGCACAGAGCTACGTTCAATATCTTCATTTAGGCTTGTTGTTTCTTCAGAATCATGTGGAGAGGATGAAATTGCATTCTTTATAAGAGTATTGCGTCTCATATTTACCCACGCGTGTGACTGTCTCATCATAAGCGATAGACGCAGGATACAAGAGAACAGTAGTTTGATGTAAGAACATGGTGTGATAGGCAGATGTAGTATGTACCAAAAACAGGAAGGCATGTCATATTCACATGTATAATGTGTAAGCTAAGGAGATGCAATTTAACAAATTAGGAGCATTGATGAGGGATACACAAGAAAATTAGTTTGATGTAAGAAGATGGTTAATAGAAAGACGTAGTATGTACCAAAAATAGGAAGGCATGTCATATTCACAGGTATAATGTGTTAACTAAGCAGATGCAATTTACCCTAATTAGAAGCATTACAAGGTAGACACCATATGCAACATGCAACCACATATCACACTGCCAAGTAAGAGCAAGCACCTGCGATGGTGGTGTGGGGGAATTGCGGTGCTCAACTAGAGAGCTACGTTGACTATCTTCATTTAGCCTTGCTATTTCTTGAGAATCATGTGGGGAGGATGACACTGCACTCTTTAAACGAGTAGGGCGTCTCACGGTAACCCACTCGGGTGACTGTCTCATCATAAGTGATTGACGAGGGATACAAAAGAGCATTAGTTTGATGTACGAACATGGTTAATAGACATATGTAGTATGTATCAAGAACAGGAAGGCATGTCATTATCAAAGGTATAATGTGTAAAGTAAGCATATGCAATTTAACCAAATTAGAAGCAATACAAGCTAGACACCATATGCAACATGCAACCACATTTGACAGCGCGAAGTTAAAGCAAGCACCTGGGATGGTTTTGTGTGGCAATTGAGATCATCAACTGCAGAGCTACGTTTACTGTCTCCAACTGCTGACACTGCATCCATTAGAGCGCTAAAACGCTTAGTGCTTATCTTCGAATTACACTGGAGCGAATTCTGTCTTTTCTTTTCTGCATTCATCAACACTGCATCAGAGTCTGAAATACCCATGCATAAAAAACAATAGTGTGAGTATGAGTGAAGTGTGTGCACAATTAGTACAGTGTAAAGGTAGCAGATAGCAGGTCGGTGAGAAATAAATGACGGGAGACATATGATAGCTCTACAACATGCATGGCACACTAAATTACTACAAGATTCTATGAAAATAACAGTCGACTGAAAGCAAATAGGTCAGTCCATTTTTTCTGCACCTTCCGATGTACAAAGAACGGGCAGATCGCCTTCATCTACCTCCAGCCAGTCAGTGTTGATGATCTTCCTCGAAACGCCAGCGACCACCAGCCCAGTATTCCTCCCCTGCCTGCGCCCTCCCCTCAACCTCGCCGCACCGCTGTGCTTGGCACCACCCCCAGCCATCCATTCAAGCCCCGCCGACCTCCAGATCGGGCGCAAGCAGCTCCTGCGCCCCACACCCCTATAATAGGCACCGATGCACCGCTTCCTCGAGGAATAGGCGGACTAGGTGCTCCGCGTGCCTAAGCGGGTGCTGCTTCTTTTAATTGCGGTTCGACTGACCCTGAATTGAAATCCAGGTGGGCTACTGACCTCTAGCAAAGATGAAATAGTAAAAGGGAGGAAACCTTGTGCATTTAGTATCACGAAGAAGATGCAGTAAGAAGCGCTCAACTAGTTTCTTTCGTGGGATGAATACGGTGTGAGCGGAGACGTAAGATTTGCACGAATAAGGGAAGAGGAGTACCTCTTTCTGCTGGCAGTGGTGTGTTCTCCTTCTGTTTTTCCGATGATCTTCTTGTTGTTCGCCGGAAACCAGAAGTTGTGGGGGACGGTGCAGCCTTGGGAGAACCCATGGCCAAGTTGTTGAGTGTGGTGCGGTGGCCGTCTGTCGGTGGCGGAGAAGCAGATCCGAGGCGGCGAACGATGGCATAGCGGGAACAGCTCCGGTGCGGTGGACGGTTGCGACATTGGAGCTGCAGTAGTGAGGCGCAGGACGGCGTGGTCAGAGTGGTCCTGGTACGGCGCACGTCGGCGTCGGCGTCATGGAGGCAGCTTTGCCTCGGCTTCACTACTAAGTCCTTAAGGGCGTTGCGGTTGTGGTTGCGTAGAACGACGACGTCGGGGTACCGGCTCCGGCATGATGGAGGAGGGCGGCAGTGGATTGGCCGCTATGGGGTGGAGGACAGAGGAGGCTGGGGTTTCGCGGCTGGTGGATAGGGCGTTTTCGCACCCACGGAGTATGAATGGGGAAACGGAGGGAGGCGGGGAACTAAGGGGGAACAATGTTTCGGTTTGAGAAGCGCTTGTTCGAAATTTGGGGAAAGTTACAAACTTTGCCCCCATCTAAAATTTCGGACATATTGCGGGTTGGGGGTAGGACAGTCATGTCAGGTGTCCCAAATGTGGGCGGGATAGATTTCGGCCGAGCGCATGGGTAGGCGCCCACGGCATATGAATGCTTCTCGGAGGTGGTTGAGACTGGCGTCTTGGTGAAGTTACAAACCTACCCCGGTTTAGACCTTTGGACATCGGGCCGATAGGCTACACGGGCCAGAGTCAAGACAGTAATTTTCTACCACCAAAACATTAGTCTCGCGCGGCTTCGGGTGACTAGAGGTCTATTTGGCGCTTCGTTCAATATTTGGGAGCAGAAGCATTAACGTTTTCGGTTCTCTTGAATTAAACTTTCAGGATTTGTCAAACTTCACAAATCTTTACTCTTGAAAATCCTAAAGCTACGATTGTTTTGGAATGGAGGGGGTACATTTGAATATATATTGTACACGAGTATATATTAAAAAATATGCAACTTACCTCAGTTCATGCATGGTTCCAGATATAATCTCCTTGGTTGCAAAAAAAAGTTAGATATGCGTATGAATATATATAGCATGTTCAAACTCACAACAAAGATTGATGCCCCCTTTTACATCTGATTTACAAATGCCATTATCTCGGGTTCAAATAGATGAATGCACTTCCTATGAATTTGAATCTTCGAAACCCCCTTTATGTTGAATTCGACATGTATTCTATTTCGTAGCTAGCAATTTGGAATGTATCCATGCAAATGACAAATGTATAAAGTGCTTCACACTAACAACATGGAGTGCACTAATTAATGTTTATATATGAATTGCAAAAGCATCCATTGCCTGTATTTCAAACCGCTCTCACTCTATGGATCGATAATATGAAATAAACACATGCACATGCTAGAATTCAATAGCGTATGGGTGTCTGATAGACCGATTTTCGTCCATACGCAATTTGCAAAATTCATGATCTCATCCAAAAATAACAATGCCATTTATATTTTAATTTAATGCGTAGAACCGCCTTTTACACGTAGATGCACTATGCCTCGCCCCGTTCTCACAAATGCGTTATATATCTCTCTATCTAACGCATAAGTGCACACACTTTATATGCATCGGCATTTCTCTTTCACACATGCTCACAATCTCTCTCAGGGTGTCGGGGTGTCTCTTACACATGCTCTCTCTGTTTCTCTCTCTCTTTCTGACTACTATGTACCACTCTTTTCACTAATCTCAGTTGGAAAACACTATTTCTCTCACATGCATATATACACATGCACGGTCTCTACTAGCCCTCTATACGCACATATATGTGCCTACGTGTCTCCCGCACGCACATTATCTTTAGGCCTCTCTCGCACACATTGCGCCCCCCTGACACACCTCTCTCTTAGTAGTTGGCAGATATGATTTCATCATATCATTCGGTAGGATATCCCTGGCTATTAGGATGGATGGTAATACGAGGCAAAGTTTTACCCTAGTTCGGATCGGACCCTTGTAGTTGAAGAAAGAGCCTACTCCTGGTACTGTATATTAGTGATAGGGGTGTGTACAAAGTACACGTGAATACCAGGCATTGTGCGTGTGTGTATACTATCGACGAACTAGCCCCCAAGCTTGTATAACATACTAAGGGCCTAGGGTTACAAATCATATATAATCGGCTTATCACCAGTGGGGACAGAGTCCTCCGCGACTCTGGTAGCTTCGTGTTGTACGCCGAGTCCTCCACATGGGTCTTTGTATAACACGTCTTGGTCCAACCTATATGTGGCGCAGGATGGAACCGACCCATGAGTCTTCATGTTGACCCACCACAACTAGAAATGATGTGCCCACCACACCACACACGCAATCGGCCACTAAGAAAATAAGCATATACAATAGTACAACGGTATCTAGCTCACGATACGTCTCCATATTTTGTTGATGACACTGACGTACTTTGCATTTGATGCGTGCTCCATATTTTGTTGATGACACTTACGGTCATTGTATTTGAAGCGAAAGCACGATATGGTCACTGGACTTCAGAATAAGCTCATCACGTCACCATATAATTTTGTCGTGCTAACCAACATGTGATTGGATGGTTAGAGGACAGTGGTTTCTCGAGCCCACCAAGGTTAAAGTCCTGGTGCTCTCATTTATCTTGTGTTAATTTTAGTATTTTCCGGCGATGTACGTTCAATGGGAGGAGACGTTCCACTCGACTACGAGGAACCTATGGTGACTTTGTAAAATCTCAAGATCATATATGCTGGCCCACTCTCTCGAAGGTGCTCATAGGGGTAGGGTTCGCGTGTGTGCGCTTATAGCGGTGAGTGCTTGCGCGTATATATGAGCCCTTGCGTCTGTACCGTGTTAAACAAATACATATCATGATTATACGGTCACTGGCTCACCCATACAACTCCCTATTTTATTGATGACACAATCAATTGACCAGTCAAATGTTCCACGTGGCACAACTAGTGTTGGACCATCGGCGCGCGTAACCGTGGGGCCCACCTGTCAGCCCGTATATGAAAGAAAGAAATGGTAGTTTGAGTCCTTACGGTGTTAATAAAATAGGAGTACATTTTAGGGTGATCATACGGTCACTGGCTCACCATACAGCTCCGTAATTTGTTGATAACACGATCAATTGACCAGTCAAACGATCCACATTCAGCAGCACACATTACCATAGGGCCCACCCGTCAGCGCGTATATGAAGGACATAAATGGTAATAAATTAGTGGTCGGTGGGTATTCGAAGTCGTGAGACCTCTGGTTGGCACTCATCGGCAGTTGGGGGCGTTCATTGGGCGGTGGGGTGGGGATCCCCGAAGAAAAAGCTCGGCGGCGGGCGTGGGGGCTAGAGGGATGGCCGGTGCGGCAGCGGACCGGCGGTGTGGAGTGGTTTCGGGGAGGGCGGGCCGGCCGCGGGCGGCGGGGGCTGGCGGTTCGGCCGGTGGTGGCTGGCGGCTCAGGGGATGGAGTTTGATGATAAACTGGAGGCCCTTGATTTCGTATCCAACGGCTGGAAAATCTAATGACCAGAGATGAAAAAGTCAGTCGACTGATGTGTAGCCTCACCCCGCACGTACACATGCACGCACGCAAGACACGCACGCATGTAGGCGTGCAACACTGACACGTACACACGCACGCATGCTGGCGTGCAACACTGACACGTACACATGCACTCACGAACACACGCACGTACGCACCCATGCATGCAACACTGAAACATACCCTTGCATGCACGCAACACTCACACGCCTGCATGCACATAGCACACGACGCAAGACACACGCTCAACCTATACGTGCATGCACCCTTTGTTAAGGACATGGATTGTTACGGGTATTAATCAATCTTATCTGTGATAAGCAGAACATTGATGTTTGCAGCGGTCTTTATGAATCACAACGTATCGAACGGGCTATCAACATAGTAGGCCTATCTACATGAAAAAGATGACGTCACACTCAATGAACAATCATCGGTTTATGAAATGCCCGCTTCTGACCGCCCTGGCCCACCAGAGGTTCCTCTGCTGTGTGCTGCCTACGTTGGGTCACTGACATGCAGGCCATGCACCCAAAGAGCCCACACGTCAGTGGAAGAACAACGCGGTGTCCTAGGTCAGAGTCGAGGGCGCCACTCGCGGCACGCCCGGCTGAACACGCCTCCGTGCCGCATTCAAACGCCTCCATGAAACCCGCCCATGTGGAAGCCGAGAAACCCACTCTGGACACATGTCCGTTCATGACCGGGCCGGCGTTAAACGCAACGCCAGCCGAGCTCCTCCCGTCTGCCGTCTATTTAATCTCCTATTTAAATGAGGCCAAACACCGGCCAAGAATCGCACACCTCCGCCGCTCCCCTATCTCCTCCACCATTTTGTCCACTCTTACAATGGCTTACGAAGAGTAGTTATTCCACATCCAAGCCGGCTGGGTAGCCCGCCGGATACGAGCTATGTAGCTCGCTGATCCACCTCCCTCCCCTCGCCCGACGGAGCCAGTTGCTGCCCCAAGCCGGCGCGCGGTTCAGCAACTCGCCGCTCCAGGCCAGCTCGACGAGGAGCGGTGCACGGGCGTCGTTGCTGCCGTCCACGCCGCCACCTCGTAATGCGTCTCCCGTTTCTATGGCTGAGATTCCCATGCCAGCGGCCGTGCCATGCAAGCAGCGACAGAAGTCGGGTGCGCGGAGAGTGACGAGTCAGTGGCCAGCGCCTCCGCGTCCGCCGCCATCATCGAGGAGAAGTAGAACACGGGAGGCCGCCGCCGCTTGGGTCCCATGAAGGCCACCGCGGAGGCGATGCCGGCATACACAGCAGGTGTCTTGCCGGATCCTTTTGTTGCGAGGACCTTCATCAACCGCGCATGGGCTCCACGGAAGAGGGAAATGTTAGGATGAACTCGAGCCGGTGCCGGCCAAGGCGAAGTCGTGGCCGGTGATGAACTCAAACCAGTGCCAGCCACCATCATCTTCGGCACCAACTAATGATATCAGTTGGGCAGTGGGGAAGCGAGCCGTCCTTTGCGCTGAAGCATATACCTCCGGGGCTCCCGGTAGTCCGGTGATCGTGCTGCCAGACATGAGGAACACAAATTGATCGGCGGGCGACCATTTAGGCCAGGTATTATATACCTGTGCTGTCCAGAACTAGCACCGCGTAGTTCATTTGAATGTAATGAAATCCGTCATGTTTGTATGAAAATCTGGTATTTTATATGATTTCCATCGTTGTTTATATGAAATATCAGTTTGTCTACGTGTTTGCATGAATTTCATCCGGTTGGTTGAGTTGCTGTCATAATGTGTGCGGCTACAGTTGGATGGCGTAATTTGCGGGTCGCCGGTCGGTCTACGGGCGGCTCGGGCGGCGTTGTGGGACAAAAAAACAGCTCGTAAGAGCTTGTCTCCAATGTGCGCGCTGGAGGATGCATGACAGCATGAGCACCCGAGCCATTCCTCGTTCATCGGTGGCAAAGGCACCGGTGGACAAAAGGGTCGCCAATATTTTGGCTACCCCGGGCAAGATCCAAACAGCCCCTCCCAACAGATTCAAATCCCTCGTTTGCCGTGGAATTTTGCCATGTGTTCTTTTCATGGACTAGCAAGATGCCCATGCATTGCACGGAACATCAAGATGCATTTTTTTACAAACTCCCGCATGCATGCAAGGGATAATTAAGGTCCTCCTTTGCTAGTACCATGAGGCAAACACCATTAATATTGCATCGATTAGTATTAGTGGCCTTGTATATCTGCAAACTGTAATTTTGATAGTGGCCCCTTGTATATAAAAATGGAGGGAGAAAGATGAGAGATAAGGTGAGGAGGAGTGGGGCGTGGTGGTGACTGGTAGTCGGACTGGGCGGAGGCATGGGGATGGACGGTGCATTATGTCTAGGTTTGTATCTCTCTCACACACACCCACGTAGGTGGGGGACATGCACGAAGAGAAGAGGTGCACGCACGGCGCACGTACTCCCGTCTCTTTCCCAACCACACCCGCGCGGGTACACGGTGGAGCTCATTTCTGTACAAAAAAGGCAGCCCACGTGGTAATTTGGCATGTGTACTGGTTGTCCACTTGGTGGATGGAGGATCGTCTACCACGGGTGAACAAACAAATTGCGACTTGACGCGTTATGTTAAATTAAAAAAGAGGCAAACCATGTGGGGCCTACCTTAGAGGCAAGGCTCTATACACTGGAGTACTTTTGATGTGTCCCGTCAACTCGCAGAACGAGGAGAAGCTTGCTTAGTACGCCGTCTCCCCCGCCCACGGGCATGGTGGCTCGCAGGATGAGGTGAAGCTTGCTTACAAGTACTACTACTACTACTACTACTACTACTATTGTACGCCTTTACGCCCGCTCCCTCGCCCATGCGCGCGGTGGCTCGTAGCACGAGGAGAAAATTTTACTACTCCCTCCGTTTACTCCTCGACCCTACTATGTACTTTGGTTAGTACTCCCTCCATTTACTTATACAAGGCCACTATAAAAAAATTACATTTTGCATCTATACAAGACCACAAATAGTAATCGAGACAAAAGTTACAACTCCCTCCTTTCCAGTTTATGGCTCAATTTCAAAATCTCTCCAACCAAGGTAGACGGTGAGTGGTCGAATTAATTTCGTAATTTGCACAAGTAATTAGTACGCTCGTTTTTCTCAAGAAGTTATGTTTACTGAGGCATTAATTAGAACGAATTCATGAATGACCACTAAATTTCCATGAACTTGTACATGCATTGGTTAGTTTCCTCTTTACACTGCTTGCGTCGGGTGATCTAACGCACCTCGAAATCCAACATGTAATGGTACTACTACTAGTATAGTAGAATTGAGACTTATCAAACGGAAAATGGATGTTTTTTAGATGAGCCCTATAAACCCTAGTGGGTACGTACTCCGTAAAAACAGATTTTTCCAAAACTAAGTCGCTCCCTTTCATGAATTCTATAGTATACTCCTCCGTCGACACTCCCTTTCATGAATTATGTACTTCCTGTCGCCGATATGTGGGACATATAGCAACCGGGTTGACGTGTCAAGCACCAAATAACAGTGCAGAACAGCAGGGGGACGCACCCCACTCGTACCGGCCCAGTAGTAGTAATGAGCAATGAGACGTCAAATCACAATGCTGCACCTTCCCAGACGGACGAAGCAACCATTATTTCACACTTCGGTTTGCCATCATCTCAAACCACGTAGTATTGCTTCTGCCTCAAGAGGGACACACGCATCGCCTTGGTACATCATGACACGTGGGACCGCATGATAGGCCATGCTCCCTCGCCGATCGCTTGGTAAAATCACCTCATTTTTACTATACTTCCTCCATATCGGTTTACTACATGTCATGCACGTCGTTCTAGGTTGAGAATTTAACTGGCTATATATGTGATGAACAGTACTCTAGCCTTTTAAAAAATGTATACTTTTGTACAGTAGTACTATCGATGGATTGCGCCATGGAGCAAAAATTGAAATTAAAAAAAGGTGGTACATATAGAGAGCGCTCGTCGCCAAATTATGCATATAGTACTATTAAAAAGCTAGTACGTGCTTAATTGGGGTGCTAAATTCTATTAAAGAAATACTAGTAGTATGTACATACTGAAGAGTTAAAGTAACGAGAAGAAACATAACATAGTTCTGCTGGGGGCTCAGCACAACACACCCCTCAAATTAAACTAAGCACACATGAAATTAAACTATGCAACTAATCCGGTAGACACTGCAATAGAAGTTTAGAACCACCATGAGCAACGACACTGCCACCTTACTCGGAGTCCTCGTCCATGTCCTCGACTTCGTCCTTGTCCCTCTTCCTCTTAGCCAATACTTCTTTGCTTGAACCACACACTTGGCTGTTGCTCTTCATCCAACCCTTGTAGATATTGAAACAAAGGTAGCCATCCATTGCAGCGTAGTGGATGTGGTCTATATCTAGTACATTCCGCTGCCATGCATGACGATGAAACGTGTAATGAGGTTTCTCCAGTTTACGTATGAAGGATGAACCATGGCTCCTGCCAGGGTCAGCATTGAAGGCTGACAAGAGGGCACCAGCCGATTCTTCTGGAGGTCGAAGGGGTTGCCTACAACGAGGCCTATCCGACCCAGGACTTCTTTGTCCTTCTTAAAGTCTACAGTAACGAATTTCACTGTTTTGTCCTTGAGGAAGTTCTTAAAATCCTGGCACTCAACATCGGCATGGCATATGTGGTAGACCAAGCAAACGTTATGTATGCAAACCTGGATCACGGCAGGCTTCTTCCTCTCTTCGTCCTTTAGATCCTTCTCTCGTCCCAGCACTGTGGTGTACTCAACATCTAGCCCAGCGATCCACTCATCATCTGAGTTTTCGAACATGCGTCTGAAGCGAGAAAGGCATCCTTTCACCGTCGTGGAAGAAAGGGTGTAGATGACGTCGAACTCATCGCCGGTGATGGTTCTAACCTTGTACTCACCACCGATCGTGGAGATTTGGGACGCCATGGATTTGGGAGGAGGGTTAGGATTAGTGGAACTGCCTTAATGTGAATGGACGGGACGACTAGGAGCGAACCGGCGTAGTATTGAAGGATGTGCGGGGACGAGTAGGAGCGAACTGCTAGCATGCGAACGGCAGGGTAGTGGCTTTCAATTCTCCCATGATACGGGCTTCCGAGAGCCCTTGGATCTGAGATCGAACGGTTGCATGGCGTGATTCTAGACCTATGGGTGAATATCCTACCCTGGAGGGTTATTCTGCAAATTTTCAGCAACTTAGCATGCGACCATTTGATCTCAGATCCAAGGGCTGTCAGCAGCCCGTATCATGGTCGCGCCTACCACGACCGTCGCGTCGCTCGCGCCCTTGGAGATTTAACATGGTGCGTTAGGCTATCTAATGTTGGCATGTCATACATAGTCATCACTTAGTCACTCATACTACAACAAGGTTGGCTATAAGTGATAACCCACAAGTATAGGGGATCGCAACAGCTTTCGAGGGTAGAGTATTCAACCCAAATTTATTGATTCGACACAAGGGGAGCCAAAGAATATTCTCAAGTATTAGCAGATGAGTTGTTAATTCAACCACACCTGGAAACTTAGTATCTGCAGCAAAGTGTTTAGTAGCAAAGTAATATGATAGTGATGGTAACGGTAACAAAAGAGTAACGAAAGCAAAGTAATGTTTTTGGTATTTTGTAGTGATTGTAACAATAGCAACGGGAAACTAAATAAGCGTAAACCAGTATATGGAAAGCTCGTAGGCATCGGATCAGTGATGGATAATTATGCCGGATGCGGTTCATCATGTAACAGTCATAACATAGGGTGATACAGAACTAGCTCCAATTCGTCAATGTAATGTAGGCATGTATTCCGAATATAGTCATACGTGCTTATGGAAAAGAACTTGCATGACATCTTTTGTCCTACCCTCCCGTGGCAGTGGGATCCTAATGGAAACTAAGGGATATTAAGGCCTCCTTTTAATAGAGAACCGGAACAAAGCATTAGCACATAGTGAATACATGAACTCCTCAAACTACGGTCATCACCGGTAAGTATCACGATTATTGTCACTTCGGGGTTAACGGATCATAACACATAATACGTGACTATAGACTTGCAAGATAGGATCAAGAACACTCATATATTGATGAAAACATAATAGGTTCAGATCTGAAATCATGGCACTCGGGCCCTAGTGACAAGCATTAAGCATAGAAAAGTCATAGCAACATCAATCTCAGAACATAGTGGATACTAGGGATGAAACCCTAACAAACTAACTCGGTTACATGATAAATATCATCCAACCCATCACCGTCCAGCAAGCCTATGATGGAATTACTCACGCACGGCGGTGAGCATCATGAAATTGGTGATGGAGGATGGTTGATGATGACGACATCGACGAATCCCCCTCTCCGGAGCCCCGAACGGACTCCAGATCAGCCCTCCCAAGATGTTTTAGGGCTTGGCGGCAGCTCCGTATTGTAAAACGCGATGATTTCTTCTATTCTATTTTTTCCCTGAAAGCAGTTATATAGAGTTGGAGTTGGAGTCGGGGGGTCTCCAAGGGGCCCACGAGGTAGGGGGGCGCGCCCTAGGGGTGGCGCCCCCCACCCTCGTGGCAAGGGCGTGGGCCCCCTGGTCTTCATCTTTGGCGAGGATTTTTTATTGTTTATTGTAAGATATTCCATGGAGTTTCAGGTCATTCCGAGAACTTTTGTTTTCTGCACATAAAACAACATCATGGCAATTCTGCTGAAAACAGCGTCAGTCCGGGTTAGTTCCATTCAAATCATACAAGTTAGAGTCCAAAACAAGGGCACAAGTGTTTGGAAAAGTAGATACGATGGAGACGTATCAACTCCCCAAGCTTAAACCCTTGCTTGTCCTCAAGCAATTCAGTTGACAAACTGAAAGAAATAAAGAAAAACTTTTACAAACTCTGTTTGCTCTTGTTGTTATAAATATGTCAAGCTAGCATTCAAGTTTTCAGCAAAGATTATAACTAACCATATTTGTAATAATTCTCAGGTCTCATGATTACCCATATCAATAGCATAATCAACTAGCAAGCCATAATAATAAATCTCGGATGACAACACTTTCTCAAAACAATCATAATATGGTATAACAAGATGGTATCTCGCTAGCCCTTTCTGAGACCGCAAAACATAAGTGCAGAGCGCCTTTAAAGACCAAGGACTGACTAGACATTGTAATTCATGGTAAAAGAGATCCAATCATAGTCATACCTAATATAAATTAACAATAATGAATGCAAATGACAGTTGCGCTCTCCAGCTAGTGCTTTTTAATAAGAGGGTGATGACTCAACATAAAAGTAAATGGATAGGCCCTTCGCAGAGGGAAGCAGGGATTTGTAGAGGTGCCAGAGCTCGGTTTTGAAATAGAGGTGAATAATATTTTGAGCGGTATACTTTCATTGTCAACATAACAACCAAGAGATGGCGATATCTTCCATGCTACACACATTATAGGCGGTTCCCAAATAGAATGGTAAAGTTTATACTCCCCCTCCACCAACAAACATCAATCCATGGCTTGCTCGAAACAACGAGTGCCTCCAACATACATCAGGTCCTAGGGGGAGTTTTGTTTTTCAATTATTTTGATTTCGTTTGCATAAAGCATGGGACTGGGCATCCCGGTGACCAGCCATTTATCTCGTGAGTGAGGAGCGGAGTCCACTCTTCTTGAGAATAACCCACGTAACATGGAAGATACAGACAACCCTTGTTGATACATGAGCTATTCGAGCATACAAAACAGGATGATTATTTGAAGGTTTAGAGTTTGGCACATACAAATTTACTTGGAACGGCAGGTAGATACCACATATAGGAAGGTATAGTGGACTCATCTGGAATAACTTTGGGGTTTAAGGAGTTTGGATGCACAAGCAGTATTCCCGCTTAGTACAGGTGAAGGCTAGCAAAAGACTGGGAAGCGACCAACTAGAGAGCGACAACAACCATGTACATGCATTAAAATTAATAAACATTGGATGCAAGCATGAGTAGGATATAATCCACCATGAACATAAATATCGTGAAGGCTATGTCAATTTGTTTCAACTACATGCGTGAGCATGTGCCAAGTCTAGTCACTCAAATCATTTAGAGTAGGATACCACCCTATCATACCACATCATAACCATTTTAATAACATGTTGGCACGCAAGGTAAAACATTATAACTCATAGCTAATCAAGCATGGCACAAGCAACTATGATGTCTAATTGTCATTGCAAACATTTTTATTCATAACAAGCTAAATCAAGAACAATGAACTCATCATATTTACAAAAACAAAAGAGGCCGAGTTCGTACCAGCTTTTCTCATCTCAGTCAGTCCATCATATATCATCATAATTGCCTTTCACTTGCACGACCAAACGATGTGAAAAATAATAAGAGTGCACGTGCATTGGACTAAGATGGGATCCGCGAGCATTCAATAAACAGGAGAATACAAAGCAATATGGGCTCTTGGTTAAATCAACAATAAAGCATATAAGAGCCACTTCAACAATTTAATCATGGTCTTCTCCTACTGACCCCCAAAGAAAATAAAAGAAATGAAACTATTTACACCAGAAAGCTCCCAACAAGCAAAAGAAGAACAGGAAATA
Organism: Triticum urartu; assembly: GCF_003073215.2. Classification (NCBI taxonomy): domain Eukaryota; kingdom Viridiplantae; phylum Streptophyta; class Magnoliopsida; order Poales; family Poaceae; genus Triticum; species Triticum urartu. The sequence continues at coordinate 142,727,435 of NC_053023.1, forward strand.
TTTTTGGGTTTTCTTTTTAATTACTACTACAAGCATGGAAATTAAATTGATTAAAAGCTACAACTAATTTTTTGGTTTTTTCTTAAGGTTTATTAAACACACAAGAAGAAAGCATAAAAGTAAATAAACTAGCATGGTTGATACAATGAAAAAGTATGAACACCGACATCTAGCAATGAGTGTGTGTGAACATAAATGTAATGTCGGTGAGAAATACGTACTCCCCCCAAGCTTAGGCTTTTGGCCTAAGTTGGTTTATGGCCACGGCTGGCCTGGCTGATATCCATAATAATAGTTGGGGTCGTACTATGATGAGGAAGAAGAAGGCTCTCGTTGCCACTGGCTGGCAATCATCTCCGGATCCCACTGATAGTTAGACTGTCGTGAAGGATCAAATTGTGGTTCCGGTTCTGGCTCCTCAGCTGGTGCAGGGTTCCGGTAGGCGTGAATAGCCATCAACGGAACAAGGTACGTGCCTACAGTCAAATCAAACAAAGAAGGAGCAGGCAAGGTAATAGTCTCCTGGATATTTAAGCTCTCCTGCCCTATTCTTAACAATAAAATCATGTGCCACCATACTTTTATAATCTAAATAAACACGAGGCAGCACTTTTTCTTCCTTCTCAGCATGCCTAATAGGAATGTTAAAATGTGCAGCTAGGCGTGTAGCATAGATGCCTCCAAAGATGGGACCCTTAGTACGGTTCATACTTAACCGTCTAGCAATAATGCCGCCCATACTAAAAGTTTTATCACTGTATAAACCTTGGAGCAAAATAATAATATCAGGGATACTAAGGTTTCCACAGTTTCCGCGACCAATTAAGCAATGACTTCCAAATAATGCAAAGTAACGTAAGACAGGAAAATGTATGCTAGTGATTCGTGCATCGGAAACCTTCCTAGTTTCCCCTACAGTGATAGTATTAATAAATCCCTCCACATCATCATGATGTGGTTCTTCTGTCTTGCCCCCAAAAGGGACTAAACAAATCCGACAGAAATCATAAAGTGACATCTCCTTATGTTCATCATATAAATGAAACTCCACCATAGGTGGTGAGTTCCAAGAATGAAAATGAAAGTTTTGCACAAAGGTATTTGTGAGTAAGAGATACTAATCGCATTGGTCGTGGAGGAAAGCGGTGAGGCCTGCATTATGAGCCAATTCATGAAAATCTTCATAAATCACGGCTGCTCTCAAGAAATCCTCGGAAGGCCATTCACACGCCCAAACCTCTGTGGTGCGTGGCAAATTATACTTAGGCTTCGGTGCCTTTTCCTTCGAGCTTTGGCTCGATGAGCCCCTCAATAATCTTCTCATCATTTTCTGAAAAAAAATTAGTAACTTCAAAATAAAAGTAAACTAAAATCAATAATATTGATAGCAACTACTCCTACAAGTGCCTAGAGCCTATATCATGCATCAAAACTACTTTTGACCGTATAAATTTGACATGCAAGCTCAAGAACAGGGTCACCTAAGCAGCAAAAATCTGCAATGAATAAAGCACTAGAACAAAAACTAATTGGACCAATGGAGGAGTCACATACCAAAGAACAATCTCCCCAAGCAGTTTTGTGAGAGGTGCTTTGAGCAAGGAGATCGAAAATGGCAGCAAAGAGGGCTGCAACTCGTGCTTGAGTTGGTTTTTCGTGTTTGTGGGACGAAGAAGAAGATGATGGGTGCAGGAATAAGTGGAGGAGGGCCATCGTGGGCCCACGAGGCAGGGGGTGTGCCCTAGGGGGGTGGGCGCGCCCTCCACCCTCGTGGCAAGGTGGTTGGCCCCCCTGGTGTGTTCTTTGTTCCATAAATCCTCAAATATTCTAGAAAAAATCATATTTAATTTTCAGGGCATTTGGAGAACTTTTATTTTCGAGGTATTTTTATATTGCACGGATAATCAGATAACAGACAGAAAATTATTTATTTTTACTTTATTTCAACTAAATAACAAAAAGTATAGAGAGGGTACAGAAGGTTGTGCTTCTAGTTTCATCCATCTCATGCTCATCAGAAGGAATCCACTAACAAGGTTGGTCAAGTCTTGTTAACAAACTCATTCCGATTAACATGAAACCAGAGAAATTTCGAATAACACTAGGTTACCTCAATGGGGATATGCACATCCCCAATAATAAGTATATCATATTTCTTCTTGACATTAGGAAGAGGAAATTCAAAACCTCCAAATATAATCGATGGAATTTTTCTGATAGAATTGATACTATGAACTTGAGGTTGTTTCCTCGGAAAATGTATTGTATGCTCATTACCATTAACATGAAAAGTGACATTGCCTTTGTTGCAATCGATAACAACCCCTGCAGTATTAAGAAAAGGTCTTCCAAGAATAATAGACATACTATCGTCCTCGGGAATATCAAGAATAACAAAGTCCGTTAAAATAGTAACGTTTGCAACTACAACAAGCAAATCCTCACAAATACCGACAGGTATAGCAGTTGATTTATCAGCCATTTGCAAAGATATTTCAGTAGGTGTCAACTTATTCAAATCAAGTCTACGATATAAAGAGAGAGGCATAACACTAACACCGGCTCCAAGATCACATAAAGCAGTTTTAACATAATTTCTTTTAATGGAGCATGGTATAGTAGGTACTCCTGGATCTCCAAGTTTCTTTGGTATTCCACCCTTAAAAGTATAATTAGCAAGCATGGTGGAAATTTTAGCTTCTGGTATATTTCTTTTATTTGTAACAATATCTTTCATGTACTTAGCATAAGGATTCATTTTGAGCATATCAGTCAATCGCATACGCAAAAAGATAGGTCTAATCATTTCAGCAAAGCACTCAAAATCCTCATCATCCTTTTTCTTGGATGGTTTGGGAGGAAAAGGCATGGGTTTCTGAACCCAAGGTTCTCTTTCTTTACCATGTTTCCTAGCAACAAAGTCTTTCTTATCATAACGTTGATTCTTTGACTGTGGGTTATCAAGATCAACAGCAGGTTCAATTTCTACATCATTATCATTACTAGGTTGAGCATCATTATGAACATTATCATCATTAACATTTTCATTAGGTTCATGTTCATTACCAGATTGTGTTTCAGCATCAGACATAGAGATATCATTTGGATTATCAGGTGGTTCAGCAATAGGTTCACTACAAGTTTGCACAGTTCTATCATTGTTCTTTTTCTTCTTTTTAGAAGAACTAGGTGCATCAATATTATTTCTCTGAGAATCTTGCTCAATTCTCTTAGGATGGCCTTCAGGATACAAAGGTTCCTGAGTCATTCTACCAGTTCTAGTAGCCACTTTAACAACATAATTATTTTTCTTACTATTCATCTCATTGAGCAATTCCTTTTGAGCTTTAAGTACTTGTTCTACTTGAGTGGTAACCATAGAAGCATGTTTGTTAATAAGTTTAAGTTCACCTCTAATATTAGCCATATAATCACCCAAGTATTTAATCATATCAGCATCTTGTTTTAATTGTCTACCAAAATAAGCATTGAAGTATTCTTGCTTAAACATAAAATTATCAAACTCATCCAAGCATTGACTAGTAATTTTAGTAGGAGGGATTTCAGCTTTATCATATCTATAGAGAGAATTTACCTTTACTACTTGTGTCGTTTTATCGAGGTCTGGAGGTTCTTCAATAAATAAAGGATTAAGATCATATGTTTCTTCAAAAGGTGGTAAATTAAGACCATGTATTTCTTCAATAGGAGGTAAATTCTTAACATCTTCAGCTTTTATACCTTTTTCTTTCATAGATTTCTTTGCCTCTTGCATATCTTGGGGACTGAGAAATAGAACACCTCTCTTCTTTGGAGTTGGTTTAGGAATAGGATCATTAATTGGAGCAGGAGCTGGCTCAGGAGCTGGCTTAGGAAGTGCCCAATTATTTTCGTTTGTCAACATATTATTTAATAAGATTTCAGCTTCATTCGCTGTTCTTTCCCTGAAAAGAGAACCAGCACAACAATCCAGGTAATCTCTGGAAGCATCGGTTAGTCCATTGTAAAAGATATCAAGTATTTCATTTTTCTTAAGAGGATGATTAGGCAAAGCATTAAGTAACTTGATAAGCCTCCCCCCAAGCTTGTGGGACACTCTCTTCTTTAATTTGCACAAAGTTGTATATTTCCTTTAAAGCAGCTTGTTTCTTATGAGCAGGGAAATATTTAGCAGAGAAGTAATAAATCATATCCTGGGGACTACGCACACAACCAGGGTCAAGAGAATTAAACAATATCTTAGCATCACCCTTTAATGAGAACGGAAATATTTTAAGGATATAAAAGTAGCGAGAACTCTCATCATTAGTGAACAGGGTAGCTATATCATTTAATTTAGTAAGATGTGCCACAACAGTTTCACATTCATAGCCATGAAAAGGATCAGATTCAACCAAAGTAATTATATCAGGATCAACAGAGAATTCATAATCCTTATCAGTAACATAGATAGGTGAAGTAGCAAAAGCAGGGTCAGGTTTCATCCTAGCATTTAGAGATTGCTTATTCCATTTAGCTAATAACCTTTTGAGTTCATATCTATCTTTGCAAGATAAAATAGCTAAAGAAGCTTCTTGATCAAATAAATAACCCTCAGGAATAACAAGTGATTCTTCATCATCACTTTCATCTTCATAATCAGATTCAACATTTTCAATCTCTCTAGCCCTAGCAAGTCGTTCCTCGAGAAAATCACTAAGTGGCATAGTAGTATCAGGCATAAAGGTAGTTTCATCATAAGTATCATGCATAGCAGAAGTAGCATCATCAACAACATGCGACATATCAGAACGAATAGCAGAAGCAGGTGTAGGTGTCGCAAGCTTACTCATAACAGAAGGTGAATCAAGTGCAGAGCTAGATGGCAATTCCTTACCTCCCCTCGTAGTTGAGGGATAGATCTTGGTTTTTGGATCTCTCAAGTTCTTCATAATGATAAGCAGATATAAATCCCAAGTGACTCAAAGAATAGAGCTATGCTCCCCGGCAACGGCGCCAGAAATTAGTCTTGATAACCCACAAGTATAGGGGATCGCAACAGCTTTCGAGGGTAGAGTATTCAACCCAAATTTATTGATTCGACACAAGGGGAGCCAAAGAATATTCTCAAGTATTAGCAGCTGAGTTGTCAATTCAACCACACCTGGAAACTTAGTATCTGCAGCAAAGTGTTTAGTAGCAAAGTAATATGATAGTGATGGTAACGGTAACAAAAGAGTAACGAAAGCAAAGTAATGTTTTTGGTATTTTGTAGTGATTGTAACAATAGCAACGGAAACTAAATAAGCGTAAACCAGTATATGGAAAGCTCGCAGGCATCGGATCAGTGATGGATAATTATGCCGGATGCGGTTCATCATGTAACAGTCATAACATAGGGTGACACAGAACTAGCTCCAATTCGTCAATGTAATGTAGGCATGTATCCCGAATATAGTCATACGTGCTTATGGAAAAGAACTTGCTTGACATCTTTTGTCCTACCCTCCCATGGCAGCAGGGTCCTAATGGAAACTAAGGGATATTAAGGCATCCTTTTAATAGAGAACCAGAACAAAGCATTAGCACATAGTGAATACATGAACTCCTCAAACTACGGTCATCACCGATAAGTATCCCGATTATTGTCACTTCAGGGTTAACGGATCATAACACATAATAGGTGACTATAGACTTGCAAGATAGGATCAAGAACACTCATATATTGATGAAAACATAATAGGTTCAGATCTGAAATCATGGCACTCGGGCCCTAGTGACAAGCATTAAGCATAGAAAAGTCATAGCAACATCAATCTCAGAACATAGTGGATACTAGGGATGAAACCCTAACAAAACTAACTCAGTTACATGATAAATCTCATCCAACCCATCACCGTCCAGCAAGCCTACGATGAAATTACTCACGCACGGCGGTGAGCATCATGAAATTGGTGATGAAGGATTGGTTGATGATGACGACAGCGACGAATCCCCCTCTCCGGAGCCCCGAACGGACTCCAAATCAGCCCTCCCAGGAGGTTTTAGGGCTTGGCGGCGGCTCCGTATCGTAAAACGTGATGATTTCTTCTCTCCTATTTTTTTCTCCCCGAAAGCAGTTATATAGAGTTGGAGTTGGAGTCGGGGGGTCTCTAGGGGGCCCATGAGGTAGGGGGCGCGCCCCCCACCCTCGTGGCAAGGGTGTGGGCCCCCTGGTCTTCATCTTTGGCGAGGATTTTTTATTATTTATTGTAAGATATTCCGTGGAGTTTCAGGTCATTCCGAGAACTTTTGTTTTCTGCACATAAAACAACATCATGGCAATTATGCTGAAAACAGCGTCAGTCCGGGTTAGTTCCATTCAAATCATACAAGTTAGAGTCCAAAACAAGGGCAAAAGTGTTTGGAAAAGTGGATACGATGGAGACGTATCAATAAGGTTGGCTATAAGTGTATTTTTTTACTCCTCTCTATCTCTTTCTTCGTACTCCTTCCGTCCCATAATTTAAGAACATTTTTTACACTAGTGTAGTGCCAAAAATGTTCTTATATTATGGGACATAGGGAGTACTAGTATTTATTGCATTTGACAAGGAGTGACCTCTTCCAATGAAATGGTGTTGCTAAGTTTGCTTCATTTAGTTAGCTATAGACTCAGAATTGTCTTTTCACCTAGGTACACGCGCTTAGCACCATTTCTTCCTTGGGTCACCAAACTAGTCTCTCTCTTCTTGATTAACTTGCCACATCAGACTTTATGCCTATGTGGCAAGCTTAAGCACCTGTAGGAGCAAGTAAAAGTAAGTACAATAGTGCGCTTTACATGGCATTTTTTTGCATATGTGGAGGAAAGAGAGGCAAGGAAAAAGTGGAGAAGTGGGCTCTCATGCAAGAGCCAGCCTCTACTACATGGTGGAGCATTGGGAGAGGCACCTGTATGGAGGTGGTCAGGAATCGGGAGACTCACGCCGGTCATAGCGCCGCAGTTAAAATGATAATGGCAAGTCAAATCACGGGGCCCCACCTGTCCAGCAGTAACTCGCTATCAAATCACACAGCCCTACGTTTGCAGCAGCCTACTCCCTCGTCTTCTCGCGCCTCTGTCGAACCGACTAGGCGGAACTGCCCCGCCTACCGCGCAGGAAAAGCCCCACCCCCGACTTTTAAATACAACTACATCCGCTTAAGAATCCAATGATATACTTTTTGTGACATAGTAACTCATATTTGGTTAGTCAAATGGACGACCTAGAACTACGTGCAGGCCCTATAAACCGAGACGCCTAAAAATAAAAAAACCGAGACGGAGAGGGTAGTTCAGCACGTATCTTTTTAGATCAATATAGTCGGGATTCACCAAGGAGCAAAACCAAGTGGTAGGCTGCTCCTGTCGTGTTGGCGTAGCAACTCAAGCAGGGTCAGTCCGCACATGAAATGGTGACACACTTAACAGAACCCCTTTGGCCTACATGTGGCTCATCCACCATCTTGTTCCACGTGCGATGAACCAAATTACAGTTTGGAGCAGTGGTTGGAATTGGAGGCACCCCGGTCGTAGCACAGCAGTAGTAGAAAATGAGCGATGAGGGGTCAAATCACAAAGCCCCACCTTTCCTGCAATAAGCTGGACGAACGAAGCAACCATCATTTCACTCTAGGGCGCAAGAGCATAAAGAAAAGAGAAAACAATGATGCGTGCAGCAGCTACCTAGGGCACCCTAGGGTAGGGGTCTCCACTACAGATCCTTTTTTTGAAAGCGCCTCCACTACAAATCGGCTTCTCCCTCGTCCTCTTGAAGAAAACCGATGATGAGTGCGGTGGTAGGGTTTGTAGGAGTACTACGGCGTGCGGGGCCATGTCGTAGTAAACGGGTTCGAGTCGACGCCTTAAATATGTGTGGGCCGCTTGGTTTTACGGGAATGAGGCAGCATTTTGGGTTCGGGGACTAGTGGAGATATAGTACGTACAAAAAATTGTGGATGTAGGTTCGACCGAAGGGCAATGATGCATGGGCCCTGCATTTTGATATACCCGGGGCCGCGTGAAATTTGCTACTCTACTCAAAACTAGTAAGGTACACATGTATTGAACACATGAGATTTCGAAACAAAATTATGAATAAATACACACTATAGCATGTAAAGCTTTGAGTCATATATGCATGATGTAGATGTTCGTTTAGTTCTTATAGTTCATCTCATTCAAAATCAATTAGTTTTATAAAAATGTTAAGATTCATGGGGTTGTGCATTGTAAATCATAGAGTAAAAAAATAATAATGGCAATTCATTTAGAAAAAATAATAAATTATGATACAGAAGATTCTAGAACAAAGGAGAAGTGCTTGTGTTTTGAGGTTTGTGCATTATGCTTAAGTTCAACCATGGAGTCTTCTAAATTGTACATGTGGCAGATCTGGTGGAATGTTGATGATATCCAACGGCCAGTAGTTCTCGGATTTTCCTATCTCCGCACTGTCGGGCTAGCTTCATCCAGCGACCATCTTTCAAAGTTATTGGCACACTATATAGTTCTTGTGCCATAGTTGCATGTTTTGGAAAAAAGCTACTAGTGGGTTGTACTATCTATTTAGGAATAGAAGATGTATACATGGAAGTTGTAGGGAAAGAGATGACATGGAGCATCTCAATTCCTATGAGTAGGGATTGGAAAAGAGATGTCATTTGGTTCACATCATAGGAACTTTTCTATGAGGAGGGATTAGAAAAGAGATGTAATTTGGTTCATATCATAGGAACTTTTATATTGAATATACGCTAATGTTTATTTTCCTTTGAAATTAAGGGAGTATAGGAATCCATTCATATGAACCAAGTGGCTCTAAAGCTATAGAAATGATATCATGTTTATTTCCTTTGGAATGTGGAGTATATGAATCTATTCCTATGAACCAATTGGCTCTAAAGGAAAAAAATCCTATAAAAATCATATCATATAGAGTTCCTATGATATTCCTTGACACTAAAGGATGCTTGAAATTGTTGTGGGTGATACGATGGTCTTTCTTTGTAGACTCCTCACCTATCTTTATAGTTGCCTCTCGAAGATGAATGAAATGATATATACATGGTATTCTACATGTGCAATTTGGTACACGCAAACTTGGTAAAAGTTTGCGAGGTTCAAATTTTCAATAAAGCTATTGTCACTGCATTTCCGAACGGAGGGAGCATACGGAAGTTGCTAACACTCATGTGGAAGATTTGTGTGTAGGAGGAGTGGCTGTTCTGTTAAATGACATGGCAAAACTGACACTGTTGGATGCCGATCTAACGGTTCTTACGGCATTCGTCAGGAAAAGGCTTGTGGCGAACGTTTGTCGGATAATGATTTACGGACACATGCATTGTATTGATACGTGCCCCCCCTCTCTCTCACGCACACGCACCCTCATGAGTCGCGACTCTCCTGAGTCCTCCCGCAGACTCGCACATCGCACCCATCGTCTATCTGCAGGTAGACATCACGCACATATGTGCCCTTCAAACCCTACCCTCAGAACTTCTAAAAAACAAAACACGGCACACACATTTTATTTTAGCTCACATGTCACACACTTATACTATTACTCTTGCGGCGAACGTTCTTTGGGCATAGTATATTGTACTCTAACGAAGAGAAGCGGTGCACGCACGGACTAGTTCTCTCACACCCACTCGCGGGTACACGTAGGAGCGCACTTTTTGAAGCTGGTACAACAAAATCACTCCACTATATATAAAAGCAGGAGCCTTAGCGCTTGCTTTACTAGGGTTCCTCTCGTTCACTCTCTCATGCTCTCCAGATCTAAGCAACACATAGGTGGCCACACTCTCTCTCAGCTCACGGCTGGTCACAAATCCGGCCGGACAACCTCGACCGGGGCAGGGCTGTAGGTGCATCATTCACACTGTCGGCGGCGGTGAGGGAGGAGACCAACGGCTGCCCGCGCGTCCCGATCAGCGGCCGTGCCGTTCTCTCCGAGAGAGCGCCGGCTCGGGAGGGCCTCCGACCCCTTCTTCCTCCCTGTGGTATTGTGGCCAAGATGCGGCCTCCCGACGCCATCTTTGCCACATGCCGACGACCCTCAGGTATATATTCCTTCAAAACCTGCCTTGCTCTACTGCCCTAGCTCCCTTCGTGTGGATCCTTTTCTACTTCCGTATGTTGTTCCAAAGCCACCTAGACTTCTACTATTATTAGAAGTAAAGCTAGTTCATACAGTCGTCTCAAAGCATTGGTTCAAACAGGGAAGAAAGTGGGAAAGCTGTAGCATGAATCTAGGACTTGGTTCTAAGAGGAAACGGGGAAAGTAGTAATATCTGTCACTGTTTAAATAATTGTATTTCATATTTGCGCAAACAGGGATGTGTGTCTCCATATCGTTTCGGGATGTCTGTCTCCGTATCGTTTCTATCGGTGCAATCAAAAGCACACACCTCAGTTTTAGTACAACTACGCAAAATGATATGGCTATCCCTCATTGTCGTCGTCTAACCTCCCGTCTTCAAGGTATCCCTACATTGGTGGTAACTAAGGTAGAATGACTAACACAATCTAAAAGAAGCTGATTCGTACATTTTACTTCCTGATTGCAGTGCAGGGACGAGCGAAAACAACTGCATCCTAGTCCGGAATGCACTTTCTACCAGTTCATCCATGGACCGAGGACTAGCTGGCATGGCTGCACGGCGGTCTTTTGGACAGGTGCGCGGACAAGAGGCATTGTGGTCTGCTTATTTCTGCAAATAGCGGTGCTTAAATTTAGTGGAATGCACAAGTATTTTAGCTGGTCAGTACACTGCATGGTTCAGTTTAGCATTCCAGCTGAGACCACAATTGTAATTGGTTATTCTGGAATGAGAGAACCTAACCCTGAATGGTGGCAACAAGAAAAAACCAGAGTGAACTCCAGGAAATTTAAGCCTGCCGGGAGGCCCTTTGCGTAGAGAAGCCTTGGTTGTTTTTCCTGATTTGTAAACCTTCTCACAACTTTGTCTTTTGCTGTGAACTAGTATATGTTTGTTATGTTCTATGAATCATTGAGATGTATAAAATTGCTTAACTTATGCTTTTCAAGTTTTTTATGAAGACGAGTTTAATGTGAGTGTTCCACATGAGCGCTGGACTGGCGTGTGAACGTTTGGAATTTATTACATTGTGGCCTCAATTAACTGCATGAACCACTGTAACAAGATACATAGTTGCTTATATGTCAGACAGCAGATTGTTGATTGTTAGCTGGTCGATAGCCTAGTGTTGAAGCGAGTTGAGCCAATGTGCCATGTTTTGCACAACTGCTTACAAGTGGGGTAGCACCAACAGTGTTTACAAGTACTTATGTATACGTCGGTGCACGATTCTCGAACAAGTGCTCTATTTCATCAAAACACACACTGCTCATATGATAAACTGTGACAACTTATGTCTTACCATGCCATATTCATGAAAAAACTAGTGAGGACGCATCTGTTTCGGCAACAATTACGATGGTTCTCACATGATTCATGGGCACACAAAAGTAGCAGCAGTTCCCATAGACGGATTCAAACAGAGTACTAGCCCCAGAGGGGTCGATAACAGGCAAGGTTCGGATAATTAGACACAATCCAAACTACTATTAAACACTAGTTGGGGCAACTATTTCATGCCTCGATCTAATTTGGGCTGGACACAAGACGGACCTTGCCATGAACATCATCGAGGACGTCGCGCAGCAGCTCAATCCTGTGAACCTTCATGAAGACAACCTTGTGGCCTTACCACTGATAAACTTGTTTGTGGAGGCATGCCACGTCATCTTCCTGCGTAAGCTTGACAAGAACAGTATGCCTCACAAACGAAGGAGTAGCTTTGAACTTATTGTGCTTCAGTACACCTTGGACAACACGCCTGACAACAGTGATGCTGGAATACAACTCTTCATTGGTATAACCGCAAATGGCTTCCAGGATCCAATAGCCTAAGAACTCTATTTTCCCAGTGCGTATATTCAGGTCGTCCGCCTCATAGCGAGTGACATGTACAACCACACAATCCTTGTCTACATCAGGGCTCTAGTTGAAACAGAAACAAATTCTAAATTACTTTTCAGTATAAGAAACACAAGTTATTTAAACCACTATGTATAGCATGGCATCAAATCTAATAAAATTTTGCATTATTAATCACCACATACTTCCTTTTCTAAAAAAATCATCACATACTTAGACGAAAAACCACAATCGAGATCGGCAAAGAAGGAAATTACCTTGGGCAGCGCAGCGGGGGTGGGGGGACACATCCTCGAAGGGGGGAAACTGCTCCTGCAGTGCCATAGGGGCTGTAACTTCAAATGGGGCATTGACCATCTCAGTAGTGGCCGTGAGCGTATCTGGGGTCGGCTCGGTGGTTGCCTCCATCTTCTTGGAGCTCTCTGTCTCATGGGGATCAGCCTCCCGCGTCTACTCCAATATCGGCAGCTCTTTGCCTGGTTCTCCTTGGTCCATCATGAAACTGACGAATACTAGGAGACCACTAAAAGGAAAACACAATCGTAATGACAATGAAACAAAAAAGAGAGTGAGGATCGGTTACTGCTTTGCAAAAGTTCTTTTTTTTCTCTGAACGAAAATATACCAACATCACGGATCCGCTTACCTTCCCTTCGTTCGGAGAGAAGAATAGTGGCAGATGCGAGTGTTGCCTTTCTTAAAGACGGTGAGGGAGAAGGGGATTCAGCGAAGAGTGAAATGATGGTTGCTTCGTCCGTCAAACTTAGATTGCGGGGAGGTGGGGTTTTGTGATACGATGGCTCATTACTGCCGCGCTATGACCGGGGTGACTCTCCGCCTGCATACTGCCTTCTAATTTGGTGATGGCATTTGGGCCCGCGCGCTGCATGGCCCGCATGTCGATGAACAAAATTATAACGGCATTCAGTAGAGGGAGACGTTTGAATGACCTAGGACGAGCCAGAAGCGGTAGAGTGTCTCCACTGTACTAGTAGTAATTGTTTTTCTGGGTAGCTGTAGAGTGTCTCCACTGTACTAGTAGTAATTGTTTCTCTAGGCCCAAGACAAAACAGCCCATCCACACTAGTAAATAGTAAAATCAATTCAAAAGCCCATATATTTACTGAATTGACGGATGGGTATGTCAAAGAGCAAAAAAGGAGTTTCAGGTGGGCAAAAGAGCTTCTAAACGTGTCGGGCTTCTATTTACAACATATTGTGGTCATAATCCAGTAAATTTTATGACCCAGGATGTTCATTCTATGGACCTGACCGATCCATTTGACTGTGACTGCCGAAAACAGTGCTGGAGTTAGATGTTGTTGCCCTTTTCAATCTGGTTTTTTTGTAAACCTGATGAACAATTAACCCTCGTGCTTTTGTACAATTTGTAAGCTGGAGTTAGATGTTCCTGCCCTTTTCAACTCGGCTGGGACTGTCATATTTTCTTTGAAACAAGGCAAATGGCTAGCCATTCGTTTAATTTAGAGTGAAATATTGTAACAAATCCCAACCAAGGGAAATAACATCACTCTCGTCGGCTGCTTGAGCTCACTGTGCATTACAGAAGCCAAGTGATTAGTCCCCATCAGCACCCACAAACTTATTTCGAACTAGCACATCAAATGGGCTGTAAATTTTCATAGGAAAGGCTGCATGACCGTGACAGATTTGGATTCTGACATTTGGGACCCGTGAGGAAATAGCCTATCCAAGGTGGTGTCGACTTACTAGCCAGTCAACAAACGATTCTGCCTACCAGCCGTTGGATTGACATCCAACATCTGTCGTGTATCTTCTATCTCTTGTCTTCTTCCCCCAGCCGCCCAAACCAAACCACCCCATCGGCTCCGCCTGCTCCCGCCTCCCATGGCTGGCTGCGCCTCCGCCGCCCTACCGTACGTACCCTCCAACGTTGGCCAGTCCCTCCCTCTATTCCCCCACACGTCTTGTTATTCTCCGGCGACGTCAGCCCCAACATGCACCCGCGCCCGAACCAGTCAACCCTCGTACTCCCCTCCGCCTGCGACTGGACCGGCGCATCTTCAACGGCTCCTGTTCGTTCCGCCCGAGGCCTCGCCGTCGTCCTCCGCCTTGCGGCCTTGGTTCGCTCACCGTGCGCGGTGCGCCACCCTCTTGCATTGTCAATGTCGTCAACAACCGAGAGGAACAAGGAGATGACTGTACATGGAGAGGATGACAGTAGGGACCCACCAGCGTCATGGCAGTACACAAGCAAGTGCCTCTATAGTACAAGCCCAAAAATATGGTTCCTCCTAATGGTTGGACATCTGGGGCTCACGCCATTGTCAACGTAGTTAATAAACGAGAGAATTACACTACGAGCGGCTGACACCAGGGACCCAGCAAGTCATGCAGTCTTTTTTTTGAGGAACAAGCAGTTGTTATTTATACTAGTTTTAGTGACGAATCAGGGTAACAACGGGGCTGTGCGGGGGCTGTGGCCCGTCTAGCCAGGGTTTTATTTATGTTTACCACCTCATGAGCCCAGTTGTGTTTTTTTCTTGTTGAAAATGGCTAGCCCAGTTCTATTTTTTAAAAAGAAATACCCAAACAAGGCCTACTTGCTTTATCGGCCCTACTAGGCTGCAAATCTTTCAAGACAAGGAGAGTTTCATTTGGTTTACCCAGAAATGGGCTGTACATTTTTAAAACACATCAAGCCGGGAATTAGTTTCAATTTCTTTTCATTACAAGATATTAAATTCCATTGATTTTTATGCATGGACAATTATTTGGATTTTATATTTATATAAATTATTTTTCAAAATAGTTTGAATGTGAATCGATATTTCTGGATTAAAAATAGTTGACCACACCGAAATATGCCAAATTTTGTATACTTTTTAACCGTGGCCACAATATGGGGTGTAATGCTAACAAAAATAAGATGGGCTCCAAAAAAATTCTTAAGAATTAGCAAATGGGCTATACATTATTAGAAATAATGGCAGATGGGTTGTATGCTGTTTTTCACAGATTTGAGGCGGACTTGTGCGCCTACTACAGGTTGACGCGTATGCTTTCATAAAAACAAAGGTTGACGCACACGCAACGCCCTATCCACTTAGTCAACACACGAGAGCAGTGACTGTTGGATGTCCATCCAACGGCTGTTGTGCTTCTTCAATCTCTGCTCTTCATGCTCCAGCCGCTCAAACAAGCACCGGCGGGACTGCCTGCTCCCTCCTCCCGCGGCCGCCTATGCTGCCGCGCAGGCCTCACAGCCCCACCGTACTCCCATCGCTGGCCTAGCCATCCCTCTACTCACCCACACATGCTGTTATTCTCCGGCGATGGCAGACGAACCAGTAAATCCTCGTACTCCACCGCGTGGGAAACAACTGCCGAGTATTCCCTGGCTCCGTGTCGTTCCTTTCCTAGGCCTCGCCATCGTCCACCGCCCTGGTGCTCTCGGTGCGGCCTGGTCAACGTGGTCAATGAACGACATCCATTGGAAGTGGACTGTACGTGGAGAGGCTGACAGCTGGGTCCATGGCTGCACGCAAGGAAATGCCTCCTTATTACATGCAAAACAATGATTCCTCCACCCAACAGCTAGGACCCACATGAAGGGCCTCTGTATTTTGCGAAAAAATGTTCCCCCCGCTGACAGGTCGGACCCACCAGCTATATCTTCGCACGCAAGGAAGTGCCCCCTTATTACGCCCAAAAAAAAAGAATACCCCCCTGCTAGCTGGGACCCACCATATTGTTGGGCTGACATGCGGGCCTACTAAGTTGATGGGGACGGAGGGCTTTGTCAACTTAGTCAATACTCCAGTGACCATATGATGTCCATCCAACGGCCATAGTGCTTCTTCAACCTCTGGTCTTCTTGCTCCAGCCGCCCAAAGCAGCGCCGGTCGTGCTGCCTGCTCTTGCCTCCCGTGGTCGGCTATGCTACCGCGGAGGCCTCACCGCCCCCATACTACTCCCACCACTGGCCAGGCCATCCCTCCACTCACCCACACCCCGTGTTATTCTACGGCGATGGCAGCCTCACACCGCAGCCGAACCAGTGAACGCTTGTACTCCTCTCCGCGTGGGCAGCCACTGCCGCGTCTTGCCCGGCTCCGCGTCGTCCCCTTCCTAGGCCTCGCCGTCGTCCACCACCGTGGTGCTCTCGGCGCGGCGTGGTCAATGTGGTCAACGACCGACTTCCATCGGAAGAGTACTGTACGTGGAGAGGCTGACAGCTGGGTCCACAACAGCCGCAAGGAAGTGCGTCCTTATTACGCGGAAAGTAATTATTCCTCCACTTGACAGTGGGGACCCACCGGACGGGCCACCAATATTTTGCGAAAATATCGTTTCCCCCTGACTACTGGGACCCATCGGACAGGCCACCGTATTTCACGATAAAACGTTCCCCCCGCTGTCAGCTCGGACCAACCGGAAGTGCCTCCTTATTACGCACAAAAAAATGAATACTCCCCGGCTAGATGGGATCCACCTTGGTGGGAGGCTGACTTGTGGGCCTACTAAGTTGACGGGGACGAAGGGCTTTGTCAACTTAGTCAATATGAATGATTTTAGCTCCAGTGACCGTACAATCTCCATCCAACGGCCGTAGTGCTTCTTCAACCTCTAGTCTTCTTGCTCCAGCCGCCCAAAGCAGCGCCGGTCGTTGCTACCTCTTGAGCACAACGTTGGTTTTCCCCGAAGAGGAAAAGATGATGCAGCAAAGTAGTGTAAGTATTTCCCTCAGTTTTTGAGAACCAAGGTATCAATCCATTAGGAGGCTACGCGCGAGTCCCTCGTACCTGCACAAAACAAATAAATCCTCGCAACCAACGCAAGTAGGGGTTGTCAATCCCTATAAGGCCACTTACAAGAGTGAGATCTGATAGATATGAAAAGATAATATTTTTGGTATTTTTATGATAAAGATGCAAAGTAAAATAAAGGCAAAGTAAATAGCAAAGGAAATAATTAAGTAGTAGGAGATCAATATGATAAAGATAGACCTGAGGGCCATAGGTTTCACTAGTGGCTTCTCTAGAGAGCATAAGTATTCTACGGTGGGTGAACAAATTACTGTTGAGCAATTGACAGAATTGAGCATAATTATGAGAATATCTAGGTATGATCATGTATATAGGCATCACGGCCGAGACAAGTAGACCGACTCCTGCCTGCATCTACTACTATTACTCCACTCATCGACCGCTATCCAGCATGCATCTAGAGTATTAAGTTAAAAACAGAGTAAAGCCTTAAGCAAGATGACATGATGTAGAGGGATAGACTCATGCAATATGAAGAAAACCCCATCTTGTTATCCTCGATGGCAACAATACAATACGTGCCTTGCTGCCCTTACTGTCACCAGAAAAGGACACCACAAGATTGAACCCAAAGCTAAGCACTTCTCCCATTGCAAGAAAGATCAATCTAGTAGGCCAAACCAAACTGATAATTCAAAGAGACTTGCAAAGATAACCAATCATACATAAAAGAATTCAGAGAAGATTCAAATATTATTCATAGATAGACTTGATCATAAACCCACAATTCATCGGTCTCAACAAACACACCGCAAAAAGAAGATTACATCGAATGGTTCTCCACAAGAGAAGGGGATAACATTGTATTGAGATCCAAAAAGAGATAAGAAGACATCTAGCTACTAACTATTGACCCGTAGGTCTGAGGTAAACTACTCACACTTCATCGGAGGGGCTATGATGTTGATGTAGAAGCCCTCCATGATCGATGCCCCCTCCGGCGGAGCACCGAAACAGGCCCCAAGATGGGATCTCGTGGATACAGAAAGTTGCGGCGGTGGAATTAGGTTTTTGGCTCCGTATCTGATCGTTTGGGGGTACGTAGGTATATAGAGGAGGAAGGAGTACGTCGGTGGAGAAACAGGGGCCCACGAGGGTGGGGGGCGCGCCTGGTGGGGGTGGGTGCGCCCCCTACCTCGTGGCCTCCTGTTTCCTTTCTTGACGTAGGGTCCAAGTCTCCCTGGTCTTGTTCATTGAGAAAATCATGTTCCCGAAGGTTTCATTCCGTTTGGACTCCGTTTGATATTCCTTTTCTTCGAAACCCTAAAACAGGCAAAAAAACAGCAATTCTGGGCTGGGCCTTCGGTTAATAGGTTAGTCCCAAAAATAATATAAAAGTGGATAATAAAGCCCAATAATGTCCAAAATAGTAGATAATATAGCATGGAGCAATCAAAAATTATAGATGCGTTGGACACGTATCAAGCATCCCCAATCTTAATTCCTGCTCGTCCTCGAGTAGGTAAATGATAAAAACAGAATTTTTGATGCGGAGTGCTACTTGGCATAATTTTAATGCAATTCTTCTTAATTGTGGTATGAATATTCAGATCCAAAAGATTCAAGACAAAAGTTCATATTGACATAAAAATAATAATACTTCAAGCATACTAACAAAGCAATTATGTCTTCTCAAAATAACATGGCTAAAGAAAGTTATCCCTACAAAATCATATAGTCTGGCTATGCTCTATCTTCACCACACAAAATATTTAAATCATGCACAACCCCGATGACAAGCCAAGCAATTGTTTCATACTTTTGACATTCTCAAAACTTTTTCAATTTTCACGCAATACATGAGCGCGAGCCATGGATATAGCACTATAGGTGGAATAGAGTGGTGGTTGTGGAGAAGAAAAAAAAGGGGAAGATAGTCTCACATCAACTAGGTGTATCAACGGGCTATGGAGATGCACATCAATAGATATCAATGTGAGTGAGTAGGGATTGCCATGCAACGGATGCACTAGAGCTATAAGTATATGAAAGCTCAAAAAGAAACTAAGTGGGTGTGCATCCAACTTGGTTGCTCATGAAGACCTAGGGCAATTTGAGGAAGCCCATCATTGGAATATACAAGCCAAGTTCTATAATGAAAGATTCCCACTAGTATATGAAAGTGATAACATGAGAGACTCTCTTCTATGAAGATCATGGTGCTACTTTGAAGCACAAGTGTGGTAAAAGGATAGTAACATTGTCCCTTCTCTCTTTTTCTCTCATTTTTTTATTTGGGCCTTTTCTCCTTTTTATGGCCTCTTTTCTTTCTCTTTTCTTTTATTTGGGCTTCTTTGGCCTCTTATTTATTTTTCGTATGGAGTCTCATCCCGACTTGTGGGGGAATCATGGTCTCCATCATCCTTTCCTCACTGGGACAATGCTCTAATAATGATGATCATCACACTTTTATTTTTTTTATGACTCAACAATTACAACTCGATACTTAGAACAAAATATGACTCTATGTGAATGCCTCCGGCGTGTACCGAGATATGCAATGATGCATGAGTGACATGTATGAAAGAATTATGAATGGTGGCTTTGCCACAAATACGATGTCAACTACATGATCATGCTAAGCAATATGACAATGATGGAGTGTGTCATAATAAACGGAACGGTGGAAAGTTGCATGACAATATATCTCGGAATGGCTATGGAAATGCCATAATAGGTAGGTATGGTGGCTGTTTTGAGGAAGGTATATGGTGGGTGTATGATACCGGCGAAAGGTGCGCGGTATTAGAGAGGCTAGCAAAGGTGGAAGGGTGAGAGTGCGTATAATCCATGGACTCATGAATACATATGGAAATGTCATCATCCATGATTGCCTCTAGGGCATATCTCCAACAGGTGGTTCCTTGAGGATCTTCTCCATCTCCATCAGGATGGCGTGGTGCCTGGCCTCCTGAGCCGCCAGGAGGCGCCGCAGGTTGCACTGGTAGGAGGCCGATACGCTCGACATGCCAAAGGGCATGCGAACGTAGCTGTGCGGTGGGCCCTCGCAGCATCCCACGCGCGAAGGCCAGAAAAGCTCTTGAGAAGCGACCCTGGTGAGCCCTGGAACATCGACGCAGACGCGCAGCCCGACATCCTCGCCTGGATGGAAAGCTGCGCCTTGTGAGTGGCGGTCGCCGCGCATGGCCCTCGGGTCTTGCAGCTCCTAGGTGATCTTGGTGATGAACTCCTGAACGATGGGCGATCCTTGCCCTGTACCCTCCTGAGGGAAACGTGCTGTGAAGCACACCTCCAAGTGGTGCCCGAGCGCCTCCCTTGTGATGTGGGCAAGGTCTGAGGCCTTCCAGAAGAAAGCCCCCGAGCCCTGCCCGAGAAGGGCGCCGGGCGCGCCTTCCTATGTGATGGAGGGAGGCGTGATGACCCTCAAGTATAGGGGATCTATCGTAGTCCTTTCGATAAGTAAGAGTGTTGAACCCAACGAGGAGCGGAAGGAAATGATAAGCAGTTTTCAGCAAGGTATTCTCTGCAAGCACTAAAATAATAGGTAACAGATAGTTTTGTGATAGGATAATTTGTAATGAGTAACAAGTAACAAAAGTAAATAAAGTGCAGCAAGGTGGCCCAATCCTTTTTGTAGCAAAGGAAAAGCCTAGACAAACTCTTATATGATGTAAAGCGCTCCCGAGGACACATGGGAATATCGTCAAGCTAGTTTTCATCACATTCATATGATTCGCGTTCGGTACTTTGATAATTTGGTATGTGGGCGGACCGGTGCTTGGGTGCTGCCCTAACTTGGACAAGCATCCCACTTATGATTAACCTCTATTGCAAGCATCCACAACTACAACAAAAGTATTAAGGTAAACCTAACCATAGCATGGAACATATGGATCCAATCAGCCCCTTACGAAGCAATGCATAAACTAGGGTTTAAGCTTCTGTCACTCTAGCAACCCATCATCTACTTATTACTTCCCAATGCCTTCCTCTAGGCCCAAATAATGGTGAAGTGGCATGTAGTCGACGTTCACATAACACCACTAGAGGAGAGACAACATACATCTCATCAAAATATCAAACGAATACCAAATTCACATGACTACTAATAGCAAGACTTCTCCCATGTCCTCAGGAACAAACGTAACTACTCACAAAGCATATTCATGTTCATAATCAGAGGGGTATTGATATGCATATAGGATCTGAACATATGATCTTCCACCAAATAAACCAACTAGCATCAACTACAAGGAGTAATTAACACTACTAGCAACCCGCAGGTACCAATCCCGGACTTGGAGACAAGAATTGGATACAAGAGATGAACTAGGGTTTTGAGAGGAGATGGTGCTGGTGAAGATGTTGATGGAGATTGCCCTCTCCTGATGAGAGGAGCGTTGGTGATGGCGATGGCGATGATTTCCCCCTCCCGGAGGGAAGTTTCCCCGGCAGAACAGCTCCGCCAGAGCCCTAGATTGGTTCCGCCAAGGTTTCGCCTCGTGGCGGCGGAGTCTCGTCCGGAAAGATGGCTTCTGATTTTTTTTCCTCATCGAAAGACTCCATATAGCAGAAGATGGCCATCGGAGGGCCACCAGGGGGCCCACGAGGTAGGGGCACGCACAGGGGGGTAGGGCGCGCCCCCCACCCTCGTGGGCAGGGTGTGGCCCCCTGGTGAACTTCTTGCGCTCAGTATTTTTTATATATTCTGGAAACATCTTCCGTGAAGTTTCAGGACTTTTGGAGCTGTGCAGAATAGGTCTCTAATATTTGCTCCTTTTCCAGCCCAGAATCCTAGCTGTCGGCATTCTCCCTCTTTATGTAAACCTTGTAAAATAAGAGAGAATAGGCATAAGTATTCTGACATAATGCGTAGTAACAGCCCATAATGCAATAGATATCGATATAAAAGCATGATGCAAGATGGACGTATCAACTCCCCCAAGCTTAGACCTCGCTTGTCCTCAAGCGAAAGCCGAAATCGAAAAATATGTCCACATGTTTAGAGATAGAGTTGTCGATAAAAATAAAATATGGACATGAGGGCATCATGATCATTCTTAGAACAACAACTTATATAATTCTTGTCATATGATCGCTTATGCTAGAGTAACAATTCAATCACAATTTCAAGTATGAATCGTAAACTTCATTGAAAACTAACAAACTATAATCTCAGTCATTGGAGCAATTGCAATTTATCATAACATAGGAAAGAGTCAATATAAGAGCTTTTCAGCAAGTCCACATACTCAACTATCATATAGTCTTTCACCATTGCTAACACTCACGCAATACTTATGGGTATGGAGTTTTAATCGGACACAGAGAAAGATAGGGGCTTATAGTTTTGCCTCCCAACGTTTTACCTCAAGGGTAATGTCAACAATAATAGTTTGTGAAAACTCACATCCAATTAGACATATATACCAGGATCCTTCCAACATGTTGTGCTTGCCAAAAGATAAAATGAAAAAAAGGAAGGGTGAAGATCACCATGACTCTTATGTAAGGTAGGGGATAAAGGTAAAAGATAGGCCCTTCGCAGAGGAACGCAGAGGTTGTCATGCGCTTTTATGGTTGAATGCACAAAATCTTAATGCGAAAGAACGTCACTTTATATTGCCACTTGTGATATGGACCTTTATTATGCAGTCTGTCGCTTTTATTTCTTCCATATCACACGATCGTATAAAGCTTATTTCCTCCACACCAATCAATCATACATATTTAGAGAGCAATTTTTATTGCTTGCACCGATGACAACTTACTTGAAGGATCTTACTCAATCCATAGGTAGATATGGTGGACTCTCATGGCAAAACTGGTTTAAGGGTGTTTGGAAGCAAAAGTAGTATCTCTACTTGGTGCAAAGAATTTGGCTAGCATGAGGGGGAAAGGCAAGCTCAACCATGTTGGATGATCCACGACAATATAGTTTATCTCAGATGTAAGAAAACATAACCCTTTACGTTGTCTTCCTTGTCCAATGTCAGCTCTTTAGCATGTCATATTTTAATGAGTGCTCACAATCATAAAATATGTCCAAGATAATATATTTATATGTGAAGACCTATCTTTCTTTATTACTTCCTATTAATTGCAACGATGACCAAAACTATGTTTGTCAACTCTCAACAACTTGTATTCATCATACTTTTTCTATGTGAGCTCATTACTCTCCATAAGATCCATATGATCTCTTTGTTTCTTTTTATTTCTTTCTCTTTTCTTTTATTCACTTAAGATCATGGAAAAATAATCAAGCCCTTGACTCAACACTAACCTTTATTATATATAACTCACGAACTCGATTACATAGAAGGATCATAAAGCAAAACTCACAACTAGATCATACTAAAAACTTTTATTCTACTAGATCAAGATATTACCAAAAGGATCGAACTAAGAAAAACGGTAAAGATAAAAGTGATGGTGATATGATACTGGGGCACTCCCCCAAGCTTGGCAATTGCCAAGGGGAGTGCCCATACCCATGTGATTCTGTCTCCTTTGTTGGTGAAGAAGTTGATGGTTTTGTTGATGGTGTAGGCTTGTCGTCCTTCTTCCAAGGCATAGGCTCACCATCATAGAAGGATGATCGAGTCTCCTGAAACCACAAATCTGCAGCCAAACTCATGCTCTTGAATCTATATTCATACTCCCAGTTTAGATTTTGCAGGTCATAGAACTGGGCTTGGAGGTGCTCGATTTTCTCATGAAGCTTGAAGATGGCCTCCCTAATGTCCTTGACGTCCAGCTTGTGGTTGTTGGTGAACTCCGTGATCATAATGTGATTGGAATCGAGTCCACGCTCCACCATCTCTTGACACTTGAAAACTTCTTGCTCCAATGCCTCGAGCCTTGCCTCCGTGCTTCCGGTCTTCCTTGGTCCCTCAACATCGCGGATGTGCAACAACCCCTCACGCATCTCAATGGTTTGAGGGTGTTGCAGCACTTCCACGAGGTAGGGGTTGATGACCTTCTCGAAGAACTGGTCCTTGGGGGCACTTGAAGACGACATGACGACCTGGATCTGTCAGAAAAATAGCTCGAAACAAAGACAGGAGATTTTTGCGTGATACGGGAGTCAAAACCTCCAGGGGAATGTATAATGAATTTTTACCGACCAAAATATGTGTCGTGTACGAAAACAGAGTCCGGAGAGCACATGAGGTGCCCACGAGGTAGGGGCGCGCCCAGGGGGGTAGGGCACGCCCTCCACCCTGGTGGAGCCCTCGTGTCCTTCCCGGACTGCTTCTTATTTTTCTATTTTTCGAAATATTCCAAAACGGAGAAATATTTCCATTATAACTGTTTTGGAGTAGGTTTACTTACCGTACCACATACCTATTCCTTTTCGGAGTCTGAAACGTTTCGGAAAGTGTCCCTTATGTATTCCTCCGGGGTTACGGTTTCAATAACATTGGTTTCAACCTTTATAGGATTACCTGATATAATGTTTAATTCTTTGACCGTTCACCACCTTCGGATTTGTGCCTTCGAAGTTGTTGATTTTTATGGCACCGGAACGATAGACCTCCTCGATAATGTAAGGACCTTCCCATTTAGAGAGAAGTTTTCCTGCAAAAAATCTTAAACGAGAGTTGTATAGAAATACATAGTCACCTACATTAAACTCACGCTTTTGTATCCTTTTGTCATGCCATCTTTTAACTTTTTCTTTAAACAACTTGGCATTTTCATAGGCTTGGGTTCTCCATTCATCAAGTGAGCTAATATCAAATGACCTCTTCTCACTGTCAAGTTTGAAATCATAATTGAGTTCTTTAATAGCCCGATAAGCCTTATGTTCTAGTTCGAGATGTAAGTGACATGCTTTTCCATAGTCCATTTTATACGGAGACATACCCATAGGATTTTTATATGCAGTTCTATAGGCCCATAATGCATCATCAAGTTTCTTGGACCAATTCTTTCTAGATCTATTAACAGTCTTTTGCAAAATAAATTTGAGTTCTCTATTACTCAATTCTACTTGACCAGTAGACTGCGGGTGATAAGGAGATGCAATTCTATGATTAACATCATATTTAGCAAGAACGGAAAGCACCATGAATAAAATGTGAACCACCATCAGTCATTAAATATCTAGGGACTCCAAACCTTGGAAAAATAACTTCTTTAAGCATATTAATAGAGGTGTTATGATCAGCACTACTAGTTGGAATAGCTTCTACCCACTTAGTAACATAATCAACAACAACTAAAATATGTGTATAGCCATTAGAGGCAGGAAAAGGTCCCATATAATCAAAGCCCCATACATCAAATGGTTCAATAACAAGTGAATAATTCATAGGCATTTCTTGAAGTCTACTAATATTACCAATTCTTTGACATTCATCACAAGATAAGACAAACTTACGGGCATCCTTGAAGAGAGTAGGACAATAAAAACCGGATTGTAATACCTTATGTGCAGTTCTATCTCCAGTGTGGTGTCCTCCATAAGCCTCGGAGTGACACTTGCATAGGATATGTTCCTGTTCATGCTCAGGTACACAACGTCTAATAACACCATCTACTCCTTCTTTATAAAGATGTGGGTCATCCCAAAAGTAATGTCTAAAATAATAGAAGAACTTTTTGTTTTTCTGGTATGTAAAGCTAGGTGGTATAAATTTAGCAACAATGTAATTAGCATAATCAGCATACCATGGAGCAGTATGAGAAGCATTTATGACATTTAATTCTTCATCAGGAAAGCTATCATCAATAGGTAGTGGGTCATCAAGAACATTTTCTAACCTAGACAAGTTGTCTGCAACGGGGTTCTCAGCTCCCTTTCTATCAATAATATGCAAATCAAATTCTTGTATCAAGAGAACCCATCTAATAAGTCTAGTTTTAGCATCTTTCTTTTCCATGAGATATTTAATAGCAGCATGATCCATGTGAATAGTTACTTTAGAATCAACAATATAAGGTCTGAACTTATCACAAGCAAATACAACTGCTAAGAATTCTTTTTCAGTAGTAGCATAATTTCTTTGAGCATTGTCTAGAGTTTTACTAGCATATTGAATATCATTTAATTTCTTATCAACTCTTTGCCCTAGAACAGCACCTATAGCATAATCACTAGCATCACACATAATTTCAAAGGGTAAATTCCAATCAGGTGGCAGAACAATAGGTGCAGAGATTAATGCTTTCTTAAGTATTTCAAATGCTTCTACGCAATCATCATCAAAAACAAATGGTATATATTTTTGTAATAAATTAGTCAGAGGCCGGGAAATTTTGGAGAAGTCCTTAATGAACCTCCTATAAAACTCGGCATGACCAAGGAAACTTCTTATACCTTTGATGTCCTTGGGACATGGCATCTTTTCAATAGCATCAACCTTGGCTTTATCAACCTCAATACCTCTTTCAGAAACTTTATGCCCCAAGACAATACCTTCATTAACCATAAAGTGGCACTTTTCCCAATTCAAGACAAGATTAGTTTCTTCACATCTCTGCAAAACTCGGTCAAGGTTGCTTAAGCAATCAACAAAAGAGGATCCATAGACGGAAAAATCGTCCATGAAAACCTCACAAATCTTTTCACAAAAGTCAGAGAATATAGCCATCATGCATCTTTGAAAGGTAGCAGGTGCATTACATAAACCAAAAGGCATACGTCTATAAGCAAAAGTACCAAAAGGGCAAGTAAAAGTAGTCTTTGATTGATCATTGGCCGACACAGGTATTTGAGAGAAATGAGAATAACCATCTAGAAAGCAAAAATGTGTATGTTTGGATAATCTTTCTAGCATTTGATCGATAAAAGGTAAAGGGTAATGATCTTTTTTAGTAGCTTTATTTAATTTGCGGAAATCAATTACCATCCTGTAACCTGTAATAATTCTTTGCGGGATCAACTCATCTTTATCATTAGGAATGACAGTAATACCTCCCTTCTTAGGGACACAATGAACAGGACTTACCCACTGACTATCAGCAACGGGATAAATTATACCTGCCTCAAGAAGCTTTAGTATTTCCTTTCTTACCACTTCCTTCATCTTAGGATTCAGCCGTCGTTGATGATCACGAACTGGTTTGGCATCTTCCTCCAAATTTATTTTGTGCTGACATAGAGTCGGACTAATGCCCTTAAGATCATCAAGAGTATATCCAATAGAAGCACAATGCTTCTTCAGAGTTTTCAATAATCTCTCTTCTTCATGCTCTGAAAGGTTAGCACTAATAATAACAGGATATATCTTTTTATCATCAGGATAAGCATACTTAAGAGTATCGGGTAACGGTTTAAGCTCAAACACGGGATCACCCTTGGGTAGAGGAGGATCCCCTAGGATTTCAACAGGCAAATTGTGTTTCGGGATGGGTTACTATTTAAAGAATACTTCATCTATTTCCCTTCTTTCATTCATAAACATATCATTTTCATGGTCTAGCAAATATTATTCTAAAGGATCACTAGGAGGTGCGGCAATAGAAGCAAGACCAATAATTTTATCTTTACTAGGCAATTCCTCTTCACAGTGTTGTCTACGAAATTTAGAGAAATTAAGTTCATGAGACATATCACCTAAACCAATAGTAACAACATCCTTTTTGCAATCTATCTTAGCATTAACAGTGTTCAAGAAGGGTCTACCAAATATAATGGGACAAAAGCTATCCTGTGGGGAACCAAGAACAAGAAAATCAGCAGGATATTTAGTTTTCCCACACAAGACTTCAACATCTCTAACAATTCCAATTGGTGAAATAGTATCTCTATTGGCAAGTTTAATTGTGACATCAATATCTTCTATCTCAGCAGGTGCAATATCATGCATAATTTCTTTGTATAAGTCATGAGGTATAGCACTAGCACTGGCACCCATATCACATAAGCCATGATAACAATGATCTCCTATTTTAACAAAAATAACAGGCATGCCTACCAAAGATCTAGGTTTATCTTTAGCACAAGTTTTAGCAATTCTAGCAGTCTCATCACGAAAATGAATAACATGCCCATCAATATTATCAGACAAGAGATCTTTAACAATAGCAATATTAGGTTCAACTTTAATTTGCTCAGCAGGTGTATAAGTTCTAATATTGCTTTTATGAACCACAGTTGAAGCTTTAGCATGATCCTTTATCCTAACAGGAAAAGGTGGTTTCTCAACATAAGCAATAGGAATAATAGGATCATTATAAGTGACAGTATTTTCTTCAACTTTAATAGGTGCAACTACTTTTACTTCTATGGGAGGATGATATTTAAACCACTTTTCCCTAGAGAGATCAACATGAGTAGCAAAAGATTCATAGAAAGAAGCTACTATCTCAGAGTCAAGTCCATATTTAGTGCTAAATTTACGGAAAACATCGGTATCCATAAAATATTTAACACAACCAAACTTAGGTGTCATACCTGAATCCTTACCTTCATCGAGGTCCCAATCTTCAGAGTTGCGTTTAATTCTTTCCAATAAATCCCATTTGAATTCAATAGTCTTTGTCATAAAAGAGCCAGCACAAGAAGTATCGAGCATGGTGCGATTGTTATCAGAAAGCCGAGCATATAAATTTGAATAATCATTTCTCTTGAGAGCTCATTATTGGGGCATGAATATAACATTGATTTAAGCCTACCCCAAGCTTGAGCGTGCTTTCTCCTTCGCGAGGCCAAAAATTATATATATAATTGCGATCACGATGAACAAGATGCATAGGATAAAACTTCTGATGAAATTCCAATTTCAATCTTTGTAGTTCCATGACCATGTATCATCACATAGCCTATACCATGTCAATGCATCTTCCTTCAAAGATAAAGGGAAGACCTTCTTCTTAATAACATCTCCGGGTACACCTGCAAGCTTAAATAATCCACAAACTTCATCCACATATATTAGGTGCTCATCAGGATGAATTGTTCCGTCTCCTGCAAAAGGATTAGCTAGCAGTTTTTCTATCATACCCGAAGGAATTTCAAAGCAGACATTTTCATTTTCAGTAGGTTGAGGAGCAACTCTTTGCTCTACTGGTCGGGGTGAAGATACCCCGAACAAGCCCCTCAAAGGATTACATTCCATAGTAACAAGTGACAGTAAATTTCAGCATACTATATAAAAATTTTCCTTACCAAATTCCACCTACCAAAGGCGCTTCACTCCCCGGAAACGGTGCCAGAAAAGAGTCTTGATGACCCACAAGTATAGGGGATCTATCGTAGTCCTTTCGATAAGTAAGAGTGTCGAACCCAAAGAGGAGCAGAAGGAAATGATAAGCGGTTTTCAGCAAGGTATTCTCTGCAAGCACTGAAATAATAGGTAACAGATAGTTTTGTGATAGGATAATTTGTAACTCGTAACAAGTAACAAAAGTAAATAAAGTGCAGCAAGGTGGCCCAATCCTTTTTGTAGCAAAGGACAAGCCTGGACAAACTCTTATATGATGTAAAGCGCTCCCGAGGACACATGGGAATATCGTGAAGCTAGTTTTCATCACGTTCATATGTTTCACGTTCGGTACTTTGATAATTTGGTATGTGGGTGGACCGGTGCTTGGGTGCTGCCCTTACTTGGACAAGCATCCCACTTATGATTAACCTCTATTGCAAGCATCCGCAACTACAACAAAAGTATTAAGGTAAACCTAACCATAGCATGAAACATATGGATCCAAATCAGCCCCTTACGAAGCAATGCATAAACTGGGGTTTAAGCTTCTGTCACTCTAGCAACCCATCATCTACTTATTACTTCCCAATGCCTTCCTCTAGGCCCAAATAATGGTGAAGTGTCATATAGTCGACGTTCACATAACACCACTAGAGGAGAGACAACATACATCTCATCAAAATATTGAATGAATACCAAATTCACATGACTACTAATAGCAAGACTTCTCCAATGTCCTCAGGAACAAACGTAACTACTCACAAAGCATATTCATGTTCATAATCAGAGGGGTATAAATATGCATATAGGATCTGAACATATGATCTTCCACCAAATAAACCAACTAGCATCAACTACAAGGAGTAATTAACACTACTAGCAACCCACATGTACCAATCCCGGACTTGGAGACAAGAATTGGATACAAGAGATGAACTAGGGTTTTGAGAGGAGATGGTGCTGGTGAAGATATTGATGGAGATTGCCCTCTCCCGATGAGAGGAGCGTTGGTGATGACGATGGCGATGATTTCCCCCTCCCGGAGGGAAGTTTCCCTGGTAGAACAGCTCTGCCAGAGCCCTAGATTGGTTGCACCAAGGTTCCGCCTCGTGGCTGCGGAGTCTCGTCCGGAAAGATGGCTTCTGATTTTTCCCTCATTGAAAGACTCCATATAGCAGAAGATGGCCATCGGAGGGCCACCAGGGGGCCCACGAGGTAGGGGGCGCGCCCAGGGGGTAGGGCGCGCACCCCACCCTCATGGCGACGACAAAGTGGAACTCTCAATGAAAGCACCAATGTCGGTATCAAAACTGGCGGATCTCGGGTAGGGGGTCCCGAACTGTGCGTCAAAGGCGGATGGTAACAGGAGGCAGGGGACACGGTGTTTACCCAGGTCCGGACCCTCTTGATGGAGGTAATACCCTACGTCCTGCTTGATTGTTCTTGATGATATGAGTATTACAGGAGTTGATCTACCACGTGATCGTAGAGGCTAAACCCTAGAAGCTAGCCTATGGTATGATTGTATATTGTCCTACGGACTAAACCCTCCGGTTTATATAGACACCGGAGGGGGCTATGGTTACACAGAGTCGGTTACAAGGGAGGAGATCTACATATCCGTATTGCCTAGCTTGCCTTCCACGCCAAGGAGAGTCCCATCCGGACACGGGACGAAGTCTTCAATCTTGTATCTTCATAGTCCAATAGTCCGGCCAAAGGATATAGTACGGCTGTCCGGAGACCCCCTAATCCAGGACTCCCTCAATGAGCCATACCCTTCACATCTTCCTATCTTAAGGAAAGGACGTGGGGAAGGGTGCGATTCTTTAGAAAAGTTACTGTTTCACATTAACAGTTGCAGTCCCACTACCCCATGACCCGCGGTAATTATGTGAAGTGGATGTTGGATTGACTGATCATCATGGCAAACCGCTGCACGCGTAGTGCTCTCTCGCCACGTGTCCATGCACAGTTTGGGGCCTAAGCCAACATGCCCAGCGACATGTATGGCTCAGGCCCGGGGGCTTTAGTCGGGGTACACATATGGCTCTCCCCTGACTTGTGCATGGACAGCAAACCACCGGCCTAGCAGCTTACAACATCCAAGTCAAGCTGATGGAGCAAGATACCACTAAGGAAAAACCTCCCTTGCTGAGAAGGCGAGCCTGGCAAGGTCGAGGTTGCCTCAAAGACAAGTCTCAAGGCAAGCTTGCCGGGGACGCCAATGGCGGCCTACCCCGCCGAGGCTCCACCGCTCCACCTCACAGCAACGCAAGTCATCAATCGGTGCGGTGTCGAGCCCACAAGTGACTAATTGGCCGTTATTCGACACATGGCAGCCACTTCCAAAGGAAATCGCCTCCAAATGACACCCGTCCAGAGAAGTGTCAAGCAGACAGACAAGAAGGTGGCCGAACGGCCCGGCAAGCCTTGTCGGGCACGCCACGATGTGACACTAAGCAGCGCATTTAATGCGCTCTGCTTTGCCTGTAGAGTTAGGTATGATAGCACTGTTGCTATCTAATTAGTACACAATGACTGATTTAACATTGTGGTGACCCCTTGATCTCTAAAAGGAGGGCCATGGCAACCTTAGAAAGGATTCGGACCCTTGTACACTCATACGCGCGTAGCTGCTCTCACCCTGAGGCAACCCTACCGAGCTAGAGCACTACGTATCCACCACGGTCCTCTCATCAATCCACGAAAGCATAAGTAGGGTTTTACACCTTGCGGCGGCCTGAACCTGGGTAAACTGCCTGTGTGATCGCTGTAGTGCTGCCTCTGCACCCTCCGCTCTTTGTGCAATGTGCTCTTCTTCCTTGCCGAACCACAAGGGGCCGATGGCCCCATAGGTGGCCATGGTTTCCCACGATAGAAGAAGGCAACACATCTTGGAGATAGCAATACAACTCCAAAGTCATGTCTTGATGTAGTGTTGAAGTTACTCGCTAATAGCAGTGACACAAGCTTGATGAAGTCGCCACCTGAATCTGTAACACTTCTTCAGTATCAACTTCAAGTCGTAAGACATGGTTTAGCTGAACCCCTGGTTGAACTCCAATCTCTATGGAAGATCAACAAGAAGTCTGGTGCATCCATTGATGCTATGCAACAAGAGTTGGAGGATATAAGCATCAAACAAGCGCAGTCTCATCAGCTTGCGGTGGAGCTCCTGAGTAGGGCTGACCTTTCTTGAATTCTTTTGAAGTGTTGTCGGTTTTGTATATTATTTTGTTGGCGTGTTTATTTACACTCGTGGTGATATTTGATGCCCATTGTATGTAATCTTCTGTCTGCTTGTGCTTTATTATCGCTAGTGGCGAACTTTGATGCCCAATGGATGTAATAAGTCGTAATTTCTTTATTGTATAGTCTAGGTTTTCTGTTATTCATGATGTGCAATTATTTTACTGTATATATATCCTGTCTTCGCTCTATGAAAAGTAAACGGTCCAAAATGTAAAATTACGGTACATAATCGGGCCGGCTTGCAAATCAATATATATGGGCTGCACCGTGGGTAGTTTTGGGCCTTTAATAGACCGAGTAAACTGCCGGCTCTTGGTTGGCAAGAAAATTCAATGGGCTTTTAGTAGGCTGAAAAGTAGATTGGGCCTAAAATGTGCCGAATAGCTCACGGACCGACAGAAGGATGAAATAGACACCGGCCCATGATTGTGCCAATCACATCACGGGCCGTTAACAGGCACAAAAATTTGTCGGCCCTTGTTTGGCCCAATTACATTATAGGCTATGAGCAGGCCGGATGCAAAGCGGGCCATAATTAGGCCCAACTATATGATGGGCTTTTAACAGGCCAAAATAAATATAGGGTCGAAATGTTAAACGGGCCTTTAACAGGCCGAAACTAATATCAGGCTGTACTACTAAATGGGTCTTTAGCAAACCGAAATCCTAACTAGGTCTCAAGTAGGCCCAAAAGCACAATGTCCTGTTGACGGACCGAATCTAATATGGGCCATAATTTATCCCAAAGAATGAAAGGCTCTTAAAGGGCCGGATCTGAAATGGGCTGTCATTTGTCCCAAAACTTGACCGAGTTCTAATGGACCGGATCTGATATGGGCAGTAATATGGCCCAGAAAGTGGTAGGCTATTAACGGGTCGAATCTCGTATGGGCCCTTATTTGGCCCAGATCGTGGCAGGCTCTTAACGGACCGGATCGAATATTGGCCAGAATTTGGCCAAAAACATGGCAGCCTGTTAACGGGCTAGCCCACTAGTGTCAGCAAAATCTTATGGGCCTTTAGCTGGGCCGGCCCATTTAATCTTTATGGGCCACTTTTGAGTCGGTCCACGTGTTAACATATCATAGGCGCATCTCGCCCATTGGATGAGTGACATCTGTGCCAACACGGAGCTGACATGTGTTTCCGTCAGCTAATGAGAATTTTACACGTGGAAAATCGCCATTCGTTGTGGCTATTAGCAGGTCATCGAATCCAAAACCAGACCCGATAGCTTAACGGCGACCCGTTATGGTGGATGCCACGTGTCAGTTACCCTTGACGAAAGCACTTCCATGATGCGGCATTTATCGTCATGGAAGTGGACACTTCTGTGATGATAATTTTGGTATTATCATGGAACACTTCTACGACAGCACATGTATGACTATCTTGATTCTGTCATAAAATTGTCATGGATGTACATGCATGACAGAAAATGTGACCTAATGTGACAAACACGTATCATCATGGAAGTGTTTTTTTGTAGTGCCAGGGGTCAGTATGTAGGCAGGGTGGTCCAACTGATCAAAGTTTATGGGCGTCTTGGCCCAATCCAAATACTTGGTGACTTTGGTCATCACCTTGTTCACTTATCAGTTGATAACTTTCATATTTTCTTACACTCGGGGTCAGCAAAGATCATCAAGACCTTTTCCTCCAGAAGGCCTCTTTTCCCTATCGCTATCATCTTGATCTTTACGGTGTGACAGGTCCTCTCTCACGAACTTTTTCAACAACTTGCACTCCCGAGTGGTGTGCTTGGAAAAATAACATTTCCATCCTCATCTTTCTTCTTTCTGTGAATCCTTTGCTACTCATGTTGATCTCCCTAAGGAGAAGTGGTTTAAATATAATCCCCCATTGAAGTAAAAGTATTTGAACCTATTGATAACCCACAAGTATAGGGGATCAATTGTAGCCTCTTTCGATAAGTAAGAGTGTCGAACCCAATGAGGAGCTAAAGGTAGAACAAATATCCCCTCAAGTTCTATCGACCACCGATACAACTCTACATATGCTTAATGTTTGCTTTGCCTAGAACAAGTATGAAACTAGAAGTACTTTGTAGGTGTTTTTGGATAGGTTTGCAAGAGTATAAAGTGCACGTAAATAAAAAGTAGGGGCTGTTTTAGATAAAACAAGCAATAAAGTTAGTTTGGCGAGTGTGGAAAAGTGGTGATAGGAGTTGTGAAATTGTCCCTAAGCAATTGATTGCTTTACTAGACCGATAGCAAGTTTTATGCGGGAGAGGCCACTGCTAGCATGTTATCCCTGACTTGGAATTCTATGCACTTATGATTGGAACTATTAGCAAGCATCCGCAACTACTAACGTTCATTAAGGTAAAACCAAACCATAGCATTAAGATATATTGGCCCCCCTTCAATCCCGTACGCATCAATTTATATGCTAGGTTGAAGCTTCTGTCACTCTTGCCCTCCAATACATAGTCCTATCAACATACAACTAACCCTATGGTGTGATCCATGCGCACGCTCATATGATGGGCACCAAAGGACAGCAACATAACGACAAGCAAATTAAATCAATCATAGCAATTCACCAACCACCGATAGGACAACGAAAATCTACTCAGACATCATAGGATGACAACAC